>NC_133465.1:62711162-63026171 GCF_048565385.1 Saimiri boliviensis | reverse complement strand
GCATAAGCCACTGCACCCAGCAGAATCTGTTTTAGAAAAGGGGAGAGGGCCAGGTGCAGTGGCTCACACCTGTAATCCCAGCACTTCAGGAAGCAGAGGCAGGAGAATCACCTGAGCCCATGACTTCAAGCTCAGACTGGGCAACATGCTAAGACCCTCATCTCTACAAAAAAAAAAAAAAAAAAAAAAAAAAAGTAGCTGGTGTGGTAGCAGTTGTGTGTAGTCAGAGCTACCTGGGGTTCTGAGGCAGGAGGATTGCTTGAACCTGAAAGTCATGGTTACAGTGAGCTGAGATCATGCCACTGCACTCCAGTCTGGGTGAAAAGTAAGACCCTGTCTCAAAATAAAATTAAAGTAAATAAAAAGGGGGAAAGGGCCAGACACAGTGGCTCATGCCTGTAATCTCAGCAGTTTGAGAAGCAAAGGTGGTTGGATCGCTTGAGACCAGGAGTTGGAGACCAGCCTCGGAAACATGGCAACACCCCATCTCTACAAAAAATGGAAAACTTAGCTGAGTGTGGTGGTGCACACCGGTAGTCCTAGCTACTCAGGAGGCTGAGGTGGGAGGCTGGCTTGCACCCAGGAGGTGGAGGCTGCAATGAGCTGTGATCGTGCCACTGCGCTCCAGCCTGGGCAACAGCGTGAGACCTGTCTCCAATAAATAAATAATGGGGAGAGGGATTGGAGAACAGCAAGGATTTCATGGTAACAAGATGTCCTAACTGCCACTCACACCTGCCAGTGGGGACTCTTTTATTAGCTCTTTCTCGTTTTATGGGCTTCCTCCAAGGAAACAAGAAATTGAAAAGCCGGTAACGTGCAGAAATCTCATCAGCCAGCAGAGGGCGCCAAGTGACCTTCAATTCTGCACGTGGGCCAGGCCCAACGGCCGCTGTGGCTAGTCCTGGAACTAGTATCAGAATCTTCCATAATTCGCTGGGAAGTGTTAACACCCACTGCATAGGAGGTGACTGAAAACACCCTAGAGCGCCGGTTGTGTTCCCGGCCTAAAACCTGCAGCCACGAAGAGCCTTAGGAAATTGGCTAAGTACCTGGGTGAAACCCTTAGGGCCTGCACCCGTCACGCTGACCCCAGGAAGTGTGTGTTCTTAACCTCACTGAATGTATAACAAAACTGCAGCTCCCAGAAGTCACCTGGCCAGTCCCACTGCTGTACACGGTGCAGCTGGGATTCAGCCCCTGCTCCTGCCATCCTCTGAGCCAGCCTCATTCCTGTTAACCAGTAGCTGCTAAGGCAGCAGGCCTGGGGTGGCCCTGAGACCCTGCATCCCTCACCAGCACCAGCCCCAGGTGACGTGAGGCCACCAGCATGTGCGTCACACTCTGTCTGGGTAGACTCCACGCTGCCTCATCTCCCCAGCTCAGCTTCCCATAGGATGGATTTGCTTTACTTCTCCAGGAACCATACTGAGCACTGATATGCCAGTGCTGTGCTAAATCCTCCAGGCATGATGGGAAACAAAGACACCTGGGGCCATGCCCTGGAATTTACTGTTCGGCAGAGACCAGGGTCTTGGCAGTGAAAAGGCAAGTTTCGGAAAGGTTTTTAAAACAGTTCTTGGCCAGGTGCGGTGGCTCATCCCTGTAATCCCAGCACTTTGGGAGGTGAGGCGGGTGGATCGCCTGAGCTTAGGAGTTTGAGACCAGCTTGACCAATATGGTGAAACCCCATCTCTAATTTTTTTTTTTTTTTTTTTTTTTGAGACGGAGTTTCACTCTTGTTACCCAGGCTGGAGTGCAATGGCATGATCTCGGCTCACTGCAACCTCCGCCTCCTGGGTTCAAGCAATTCTTCTGCCTCAGCCTCCCGAGTGGTGGGGACTACAGGCGCGCACCACCATGCCCAGCTGATTTTTATATTTTTAGTAGAGAGGGGGTTTCACCATGTTGACCAGGATGGTCTCGATCTGTTGACCAGGATGGTCTCGATCTTTTGACCTCGTGATCCACCCGCCTCGGCCTCCCAAAGTGCTGGGATTATAGGTGTGAGCCACTGCGCCCGGCCTTCTAATAAAAATTTTTTTAAAAATTTAGCTTGGCGTAGTGGCGGGCACCTGTAGTCCCAGCTACTCGGGAGGTTGAGACAGGTGAATCACTTCAACCCAGGAGGCAAAGGTTGCAGTGAGCTGAGATCGCACCATTGCACTCTTGCCTGGGCACTCTGGTCTGAACGAGAGGGCCATCTAAAAAAAAAAAGAAAGAAAAAAAAACAGTTCTTAAAGACTTTTTTTTTTTTTTTTTTTTTTTTTTTTTTGAGATGGAGTTTTGCTCGGTCACCCAGAATGGAACACAGTGGCACAATCTTGGCTCACTGCAACCTTCACCTCCCGATTTCAAGTGATTCTCCTGCCTCAGGCTCCCAAGTAGCTGGGATTACAGGCGCCTGCCACCATTCGTAGCTAATTTTTTTGTATTTTTAGTAGATACAGGGTTTCACCATATTGGCCAGGCTGGTCACGAACTCCTGACCTCAAGTAATCCACCTGCCTCAACCTCCCAAAGTGCTAGAATTACAGGTGTGAGCCACCGAGCCCAGCCTCTTAAAGACTTCTCTACTGTTTTCTAGGTGACTCACAGCAATGAAAGTGTCTCTTAGACTCCAGGTCAACAGGGGCAGGAGGGACACTCAGTGCCCCTGTCTTCCTCACTCCTATGGTCTTCTGTCCCCACAGATTTATTTCTGGGAAGCCCAGCGGCAGAACCTCACGGAGCGGGTGAAGACACTTTTCCTGGCTGAGAACAGTGTGAAGCTCAAGAACTTGACCGGCTACACTGCCTACATGGTCAGCGTGGCTGCCTTTAACGCCGCTGGGGATGGGCCTCGGAGCAGCCCCACTCAAGGCCAGACCCAGCAAGCAGGTGGGAGAGGGGGCTCCAAGGAGGGGTGGGTCAGCCATGGCTGGAGGCATGGGGAAGGGGTTTGCGAGAGGGCCCACCCATCATCTGGGCTCTTGGGAGGTGTGGACGCGTCTGCCTTATCCTATCCCCCTAAGGATCCCGGCGT
Organism: Saimiri boliviensis; assembly: GCF_048565385.1. Taxonomy (NCBI): domain Eukaryota; kingdom Metazoa; phylum Chordata; class Mammalia; order Primates; family Cebidae; genus Saimiri; species Saimiri boliviensis. The sequence goes on along the minus strand of NC_133465.1, from coordinate 63,023,146 downwards.
GGTGCCCAAGTGCCTGGAGACACCCTCCGGAGTGGGAGAGCCCATGCTCAGGAAAAAGAAACTGTTCCCATAAGCCCTGAGAAAGCCCACATCTCATGCCTGTCCTCCCCACCCTTCACCCTGCCTTGCAGAGGGACACCAGTACCCCAGCCCCTCCCAGCCAGCCTACTTCCGTTCCCTGCCTTCTTCCCACCTGCCTTTCCTCTCTCTCTCTGGCTTTGTCCATTCCACAAATACTGAGTGTCTTTTATGAGCCCACTCCGTGCTAGAAGCTATGGACGCAATGGTGAGACCAACAAGCCAACAAGGTCCCTGCCCTAGTGCCGGGGACAGGTCACAAGCAAGTTGATGTAAATACAGACGGGGGTCAGGACAGGCGATCTAAGGGTGAAGGGGTGGGTGGATGACTCTGGATAGGTTCACCCACAAAGGCCTCCCTGAGAAGGTAAGATTTGAATGAGAGGATGCCAGCAGGGACCGGGCACGGTGGCTCACGCCTGTAATCCCAGCACTTTGGGAGGCCAAGGCGAGTGGATTGCCTGAGGTCAGGAGTTCGAGACTAGCCTGGCCAACATAGTGAAACCCCGTCTCTATTTAAAATACAAAAAATTAGCAAGGCGTGGTGGTGGGTGCCTATAATCTCAGCTACTCTGGAGGCTGAGGCAGGAGAATCACTTGAACCCAGAAGACAGAGGTTGCAGTGAGCCAAGATCCTGCCTGGTAACAAAGCAAGACTCTGTCTCAAAAAAAAAGAAAAGAGAGAAGAGGCCAGCCATGGGTTGTCAGGAGGTAGTAGAGCGTGTTTGGGGTTCCAGGCAGAGGGAACAGTGGGTGCTAAGGCCTGGAGGCTGGAGAGGAACCAGGGAACATAGAGAAAGCCAGGTGGCTTGCAAGAAAATGGGGTGAGAGCTTGGGCTGGGGGATTGGGATTGGGGATTAACTATAATAAGAACAATGGGCCAAGAGTGGTGGCTCACACCTGTAATCCCAGCACTTTGGGAGGCTGAGGTGGGCAAATCATTTGCGGTCAGGAGTTCGAGACCAGCCTGGCCAACGTGGCAAAACTCAGTTTCTACTAAAATACAAAAATTAGCTGGGCGTGGTGGTGCACACCTCTAATCCCAGCTACTCAGGAGGCTGAGGAAGGAGAATAGCTTGAACCCAGGAGGTATAGGTTGCAGTAAGCTGAGATTGCGCCACTGCACTCCAGCCTTGGTGACAGAATGAGAATCTGTCTAAACAAATACAAAATAAAACACAATGGGAAGCCATGGGAGAGCTTGAGCAGTTGAGCAACAGGGTCTGGTTTATATTTTGAGAAAAGTGCTCTGGCTGCTGGCGGAAGATAGCCCGGCAGAGTGGAGAGAGTAGAGGTGGGGAGGGGAGATCAGGAGGCTAAAGGGAAGTGCAGAGGAGAGGGCGCTGGTGAGAATCCATCTGCCCGAGTGCAGAGCGAGCCTGGCAGTGTGTGTCCAGCGCTCCACTCAGGCACTGTTGCACTTGAGCCTCCCAGAAGCCCTGGGGATGGTGGGGGCAGGTGGAACCCTCATTTCCCGATGAACCAGGGTTGCCCAGGAAGATATGCTAGGTATCCAGGGTCGCCCAGCTGGTCACTGGGGGAGCAGAGGCTGGAACCCAGGATTTCTGAGAGAACCAAGCGTTCCATCCTGGTGGTCCTTTGGTCCCAGCCTCCTCTGAGCGTCTTGTTCAACCTGCTGCTTCCTATGCTGTTGGTGACGTGTGGCCTTTAAAGAGCTGCAGAGGGACCAGGTGTGGTGGCTCATGCCTTTGGGAGCCACCAAATCCCAGCACTTTGGGAGGCCAAGGCAGGCAGATCACAAAATCAGGAGTTCAAGACCAGCCTGGCCAATATGGTGAAACTCCGTGTCTGCTAAAAATACAAAAATTAGCTGGACATGGTGGCACGTGCCTGTAATCACAGCTACTCATGAGGCTGAGGCAGGAGAATTGCTTGAACCCGGGAGGTGGAGGTTTCAGTGAGCTGTGATCGCGCCACTGCACTCCAGCCTGGGCGACAGCTCGAGACTCCGTCTATAAACAAAACAAAAAAAAGCTGCAGAGGGCACACCTGTGGAGTCAGTTCCTCATTACGACCCTCTTTGGGGACAAGCCCTGGCTCCCAGGGAAGCCTTTCCCTCCACTGCCCCTGGGTTCTGGCCGGGGCCAGGCTGACCACGCGCCGCTGAACCTGCACGTCTCTCCGTCCGCCCCTGCCTGTCCCGGCAACTCTCTCGTCAGTATCATCTGCCGGATGCGAGCCCCAGGGAACCCGAGGCTTCCGTCACTGCAGCAACAGGACAACTTGTTCTGTCCCACGTCCCCGAAGCAGAGGGGAGGCAGGAAGGGCCCCCTGAGCTCACCTCCCTCCTTCAAAGACACTAGCTGACTCTGCCTCCCGGGGCTGCGGCCGGAAGCGGGTCTGGATTAGCTCCGGCTTGGTGGGGAGGCAGCGCAAGGCAATAATAGCCTGGTCTTCCTCCCAGGCCAGCTGGGGACGCCGCGGATTGGGGTGCTTCCTGCCCTTCCTCTGTCCTCCCCCTTGGAGGAGCCCCTGCCCCTGGGTTTTCAGGGTCACTGCAGTGATTTCAGTCCAAGGAAACGTTTCTCCCAGAGGGTCTGACAGTCCTGGCATGGCTCCCCCTGACTGCGTGGGGGCTCTGTAACAATCCCGGGAGCCCCGGGGGGAGGGGAAGGCCACGGTCGTCTGCTGGGGTTCTGGCGTCTTCTTTGTTTCGTGCCCACTGAATGTTCTGAGGCCCAGACACCCCCTACCTTCTCCTCCAAGGAAGCCAAAAGATGAGCCCCACAAAGCCAGGAAATGGCCTTGCCTCACGATGACCCTGGGGGTGTCACAGCTTGTCCCGTGTTCATAGCCAGGGCTCAGAGCCACTTAGCAGGGAGAAGCCTGAATTCTGCAACTTGAGGGAAAAATAGAGTTCTCTTTCGTCCCAGTTCTTAGGACTCCGATACTGGAAAGTCGAGAGAGGAGGGGAAGGGGCCCGATGACCTCCAGTGACCCCTCCTGCTCACCCCTTCTGCCAAGTCCTGCTAGGGCTCAGACCCAACACTCCCACTAGCTCCTTGGAGCTGAACCCAGGGCTTTGAACTTCCACAGAAGAAAGAAACAAAAACCCTTTTGCTGTCTCCTGCAGCCCCCAGCGCTCCCAGCTCGGTCCAGTTCAGCGAGCTGACCACCACCTCGGTGAATGTGTCCTGGGAAGCGCCGCAGTTCCCCAATGGCATCCTGGAGGGCTATCGGCTGGTGTACGAGCCCTGCAGCCCCGTGGATGGTGAGTGGACCTCCCAGCACCTCCCCAGCTCCTTCACTTGGCAAGAGCTCGCTTACATCTCGGTGCGCGTCACAGCCACTACATGTGAGTGAGATTCCGTGAGAGCCTTTGTCTCATAAACACAGAAACTGAGTCCCAGACAAGGGAAAGGGCATTTCCAAGGTAAGACAACAGCAAGTGGGGGACAGGGTTGGAAGAGAGTTCCAGGTCTCCGACTTCCACGCGGAGAATTGTCAAGTATATTCTTCTTCCTTCCGCTGGAAACAGAGCGGAAAGGAAAGGAAACCTGAGCAGACAGAGCTCTGTTGAGACCATAAAGAAGGGGGCAGCCAGGGGTGGTGGCTCAGGCCTATAATCCCAGCACTTTGGGAGGACGAAGCGGGAGGATCACTTGAGGTCAGGAGTTCGAGACCAGCCTGGCCAACATGGCGAAACCCCGTCTCTACTAAAAATTCAAAAATTAGCCGGGCGCTGTGGCAGATGCCTGTAGTCCCAGCTACTCAGGAGACTGAGGTAGGAGAATTGCTTGAACCCAGGAGGCAGAGGTTGCAGTGAGCTGAGATTGTGCCACTGCACTCCAGCCTGGATGACAGAGCGAAAATCCATCTCAAAAAAACAGAAAAGAAAAGGGGAGCCCTTGAGGGTCCTACCTTTGCCCTTTCCCAAACCTTAGGGTTTTCAGTGCTACTGTGAATTAGTCCTTCTTTAGCTTTTGTGGGAGTCGGGAACCCCTTTGAGAATCTGATGAGAACGAAAGCTTCAGAGCCTCTCCCCAGAAAGATGCACAAGATCAGGATGTCCCTGCACCCCCACGGCCATCTGTGGACCCCAGATCAAGAGCCGTGCTCTGCAAATGACCTCACTCTTGTCCTACACTTGATCTTAGTCAAAGGGCCAAGAAGCAATGCTCTTGTCCTTAACCCCGTTCATCTGAGTGGTCTTCGACTCCTTCCTCCGGGCCCCAGCTGGGACCCTGCCCCTTTTCTGGGCTCCTGGGATGGGCTGCACAGCCCCTGACAATGGACATCTGGCACCTGCCAGCTCTCTACCCCCGGCAACATGCCAGGAAATCCCTGCCATTTTGTTACCAACAAGCATCCTACGAGGACGGGATTGAGGCAGGAAAGGGACTGTGCTCCTCCCTGCCTGGGGCTAGTTCCAGCCAGGTGCTGGGAGTGTGGCTGGCCTCGGGGGTTATCCCTCTGGCTCTCAACCCCCTCAACTACAGAGCCTGGCTAGAACAAGGGGTGGAGCCCTGGGAATGTTGCTGTGAGCAGCAGTTCTGGGTCAGCCGAGGGAACAATGGCCCTCAGTCTTCCCTGCCACCACCTGGATGCCAGCAGCTCCTCTGCAAAGTAGAGCTGTGTTAGAACACCAAGGGGAAGCCAGGCCCCAGCCGGAGATCTGGTCAGGTGCAGAACCAGGGCAGGGTAGAGGACAGTAGTCCCCGGGGCAAGCTACAGGGGGCGGGGGGCCAGGACAAGACCTTTTTTTTTTTTTTTTTTTTTTGAGACAAGTCTCCCTATGTCACCCAGGCTGGAGTACAGCAGTGTGATCTCAGCTTATTGCAACCTCCACCTCCTGGGTTGAAGCAATTCTCCTGCCTCAGCCTCCCAAGTAGCTGGGAGTACAGGTGCATGCCACCACGCCCGGCTAATTTTTTTTGTCATTTTAGTAGAGATGGGGTTTCACCGTGCTGGCCAGGAAGGTCTCAACCTCCTAACCTCATGATCTGCCCACCTCGGCCTCCCAAAGTGCTTGGATTATAGGTGTGCGGCACTGTACCCAGCCCACTAGCCCTTTTCACAGGGACCTCAACCCGACCTGTCCAGGACCCTCTCAAGTTGACAGATGTGAGCTGTTTCTCTTCCAGGTCCACAGTCCGGTGGGATCTGGACTATGTGGCTCAACTCCCTGCCCCTACATGTTCCCATCTTCCCATCATACCCCAGTTAATAAGTTCAGCAAGACCAGGCTCCGCCTAGCCAGCCCAGTGTCCACACCGCAGTTCATCCTGGGTTCGCGTCAGCAGCAAACCCAGCAAGAACCCAGCAGCCCCCATGGTCCTGTAGGGAAAACCAAGGCCCAGGCAGATGAGGGCTTTGTTCAGAATTCTCAAGGAGAAGGTAGCCAGAGTCCCTGTTCCTGGTCCTGGGGGGTCATTTCATTCTTTCAGGAAGCCCCTCTGAGCCAACACTGTTCCATCATTCAATAATCCACTTAATGGCAGGCACAGTGGCTCACACCTATAACCCCAGCACTTTGGGAGGCTGAGGCGGTAGATCACCTGAGGTCAGGAGTTTGAGACCAGCCCCGTCTCTACTAAAAATACAAAATTAGCTGGGCATGGTGGTGGGTGCCTGTAATCCCAGCTACTCGGGAGGTTGAGGCAAGAGAATCACTTGAACCCAGGAGGCGGAGGTTACAGGGAGCCAAGATCATGCCATTACACTCCAGCCTGGGTAATAAGAGAGAAACTCCGTCTCAAAATAATAATGATAATCCACTTAATGAATAAATATATCAGGCACCTCCATGCTCTGTTATTTTACTTAAACCTCATAATATCCCTGCCTAAGATGCTGCAGACACCGTCACCTGGTTAAGCCAGGTTAAGGGACATGCCAGGGCCAGCCGTCACTGAGTCTGAGCCCAGCCCACTGGCTGCAAGGCCTGTCTCTCAGTGGTGCCTGGCGTGCTTGATGGAGATTGGAAATGACACTAGTCTGGCTCTCGGGCAGTCAGGAGTGTTTGGATTTGTGAAGCAGAGTGCAAACTCCCACCTCCTAAAAGCTAGCCCAAGCCTCCCCTCTAGCTGCTGTGATTTGGGGTGCTGAGACATCCTTACTTTTACCCTAAAAAGCTTGGTGGACTGGGCGTAGTGATTCACACCTATAATCCCAGCACTTTGGGAGGCCAAGATGAGAGAATCACTTGAGGCCAGGAGTTGGGGAGCAGGCTGGGCAACATAATGAGACCCTGCCTCTGCAAAAGTTTAAAAATTAGCTGGGCATGCTGGTACACACCTATGGTCTCAGCTACTTGGAAGGCTGAAAGTGGGAGGATAGCTTGAACCCTGGAGGTTGAGGCTACAGTGAGCCATGATTGTGCCAGTGCACTACAGCCTGGGCAACAGAGCAAGACCTTGTTTTTAAAAATATATATAAATCGTGGCAGATACAGGTGATGGAGGGCAATGGGAGTTCCTGGCTGAACCACGGAGGTGGAGCCGGTGTGGGGCTCAGGCGTAGGACCTGGTCAAAAGTATGTCCCCCAACTGTGCACTGTTGGTACTTTCATGGAAGCACTGCCTGAAAAAGTATATAATTCTAGTCCCATGGGATGCTGCATAGGGGAATAAAAATGGAGGTGAAACAGCTGGACGTGGTGGCTCACGGCCGTAATCCCAGCACTTTGGGAGTACAAGGCGGGCGGATCACGAGGTCAGGAGTTTGAGACCATCCTGGCCAACATGGTGAAACCCCTGGCCTACTGAAAATAGAAAAATTAGCTAGGAGTGGTGGCACGTGCCTGTAATCCCAGCTACTCAGGAGGCTGAGGCAGGAGAATCGCTTGAGCCCGGGAGACGGAGGTTGCAGTGAGCTGAGATCGCACCACTACCCTCCACCCTGGTGACAGAGCGAGATTCCATCTAAAAAAAAACAAAAACAAATGGAGGTGAAATGTATTTGGGGTCCAGAGATTACTGTAAACAGGATGGTGAGTGTTCTCTTTTCTTCAGAGCTGACGGACCCCGTGGCTACTCAGTAGACACAGACAGTTGCAACTTTTCTCACACTTTGTGAACCATGGAGCCCTTCTCCCTGAGAAGAGCGGCAGGACAGTGCTCTGAGAAACACAGCATGGGCAATGTGGCTGTGTGGGCTGGGGGGTGTTTTAGCCTGACCTCCAGGGGTGAGGCCCCTGCCCAGGGTCCCGGGACCCAAACCACTGCCACTTCCCCTTCCCCTTCCCCGTGGCCTCCGGGGGAGCCTCAGTGGGCCCTGCACCTGGTGGTCCCTGCAGTCCCCATGTGCTGTGCCTCCCCTAGGAGTCAGCAAGATCGTGACAGTGGACGTGAAGGGGACCAGCCCCCTGTGGCTGAAGGTGAAGGACCTGGCAGAGGGGGTGACCTACCGGTTCCGCATCAGAGCCAAGACCTTCACCTACGGGCCGGAGATCGAAGCCAACGTCACCACGGGCCCCGGAGAAGGTAGGAAAGCAATGGGCCAGGCAGGGCCAGGCACGGCCTCCACACGGCGGTTCAACCCCCCTGTCAGAAGGGTCCCCAGTGCCAAGAGCTGTGCTGGACCCTGAAGACAGAGTGGAGGGCAGAGCTCACTCTTTCCCCTGGTGCCCAGTGCCCCCTCCCTCCGCCCTCTCCTCTCATGTTCCGCACTTTGGTTAATGGCATCAGTGTCCTCAGTTCCTCAAGCCACAAACCCTGCAGCAGCGGCCCCTTGTCCCCCACTTAGGCCCAGCGTAGAGGCCTGGCCCCTCCCCTCCCGCTTAGGCCCAACCCACAGGCCTGGCCCCTCCCCTCCCGCTTAGGCCCAACCCACAGGTCTGGCCCCTCCCCTCCCGCTTAGGCCCAACCCACAGGCCTGGCCCCTCCCCTCCCACTTAGGCCCAACCCACAGGCCTGGCCCCTCCCCTCCCGCTTAGGCCCAACCCACAGGCCTGGCCCCTCCCCTCCCGCTTAGGCCCAACCCACAAGCCTGGCCCCTCCCCTCCCGCTTAGGCCCAACCCACAGGCCTGGCCCCTCCCCTCCCGCTTAGGCCCAACCCACAGGCCGGGCCCCTCCCCTCCCGCTTAGGCCCAACCCACAGGCCTCGCCTGGGTGCTCCACCTGCTCTGCTCAGTTCTTTCCCTCCCCGCTAATTGCACGTCCTCCTTCACTTCCGTCCTGGGAGCATGAGCCTGGCAGGTGCCCCTGCCTTTCGCCCAGCCAGAGCCATCTTCCCACGCCCCCGAACCACCCCTAGCCCCAGAGCAGGGTGCACGGAGATGCATATTCCCAGGGTGGGTGCCTGGAGGGGTTGATTTCCTGGGGCCGAGGTGGGACCTGGCAACCTGCACTTTCACAAAGGCCCCTGGAGGCCATGACAAAGTGGCACCTTGAGAAACACCCTGATGGAGAGGCTCACCTATTCACTGCCAGGGCCCTGCCTCCCACCACCCTACCCACCCGCTCTGCAGAATGCCCTTTAGTGTTTAACTGACCCACCCAGGAAGTCTTCCTTCATCTCCTTTATTGTTTTTGTATTTGTTGTTGTTGTTTTGGGGTGGTTTTTTGTTTGTTTTTTTGTTTTTCTGAGACAAAGTCTCGCTGTGTCACCCAGGCTGGAGTGCAGTGGCGCAGTCTTGGCTCACTGCAACCTCCACCTCCCAGGTTCAAGCAATTCTCCTGCCTCCGTCTCCCAAGTAGCTGGGACTACAGGTGTGTGCCACCACACCCAGCTAATTTTTTTGTATTTTTAGTAGAGACAGGGTTTCACCACATTGGCCAGGCTGATCTCGATCTCCTGTGTCCTTGTGATCTGCCTGCCTTGGCCTCGAAAAGTGCTGGAATTACAGGTGTGAGCCACTGCACCCAAACTTTTTTTTTTTTTTTTTTTTTTTTGATACGCAGTCTTGCTCTGTTGCCCAGGCTGGAGTGCAGTGGTGCAATCTCAGCTCACTGCAACCTCCGCCTCCCGAGTTCAAGCAGTTCTCATGTTTCAGCCTCCCAAGAAGCTGGGATTACAGGTGATTTCCATCACGATTCGCTAATTTTTGTCTTTTTAGTAGAGACGGGGTTTGGCCAGGCTGGTCTCCAGCTCCTGATCTCAAGTAATCCACCCGCCTCAGCCTCCCAAAGTGCTGGGATTACAGGCATGGGCCACGGCGCCCAATCATCTCCTTTAAATGTTCTCTTCCCCTCCCTTTCCCTCCCACCCCCACTCCCCCAGGCATCTGCCATGGTCAAGGTTTAGCTCTCCAAAGTCCCTGTTACAGCCAGTCAGTGTAGGATGTCCTGTTTTGAAAACAAAAGCCACGTCCCAGGCCACTGTGATGCCTCCGTCCCTATGAAGAGGTATAGCCCATCCCAGACTTCCCCTAAAATGCCATCTCCTTCTCCACCCTGCCCCTTCAGCCAGGAGTGTCAAAGGCTTCCTCTCCCCAGCAGCCCTGATTAACCTACCCCAGGAGGGGAGCCAGGCCTGGGAGCCCAGCCCCTTCTCTCATCTGCCACCTGCCCCACGGGAGACCATCTTCCCCTAATGGCTCAGGCTGGCCACGAATCACTTTTTCTTTCTGGCTGGTCACTTTCTATTCCCCACAGTCTGGTTCTGCAAAGAAGCCCTGTGGCTCTAGGGCAAACTCAGGACAAAGCCTGCGGCAAGAAACCCGGGAGCCCCCCCCAACTACTGCCCCAGCCCCGCCCTGCGCTGCCTCTCACCTGAGAGGGAAGCAAGAGCAGGAAACCAAGCTGGCAGGCAGCTGAGGACCAAGCTTTGGCAGTGGCCTGGGAACAGGAGAGGGCTGTGCAGAGGACAGGATGTTCTATCCTGAGACTTAAAGTGCCCCAGCCAGGGAGGTGGGGGGTGGGAGGAGAGAGAGGGCAGGGGGTACAGAAAAGGTAGGGGAGGGCACTCTGAGAAAGAACCGGCAGCGTGCGGTGGTTCACGTCTATAATCCCAGCATTTTGGAAGTTCCAGGCAGGTGGATTGCCTGAGCCCAGGAGGTCAAGACCAGCCTGGGCAACATAGCAAAACGCCATCTCTACAAAAGTAAAATTAGCCCGGCACGCTGGCGAATACCTGAAGTCCCAGCTACTCAGGAGGCTTTGGTGGGAGGATCATTTGAGCCCAGGAGGTCAGGCTGCAGTGAGATCTGATTGTGCCCCTGCACTCCAGCCTGGGCAAAAGAGTGAGAACACGTCTCAAAAAAAAGAAAGAAAGAACCGATCCTCCCTACTTGATGTGGGTGCAGGGCGGGGTCTGTGGGGGGAGAACGTGCGGCCAGGCAGTGGCCCCGGAGGAGGTGGGGGCTCCATCCTCAGCCCTGAGTACTGCCCTGTGAAGGAGGAACATGCAGGATCCTAAGGGCTGCCCACCCCACCCCACTCCCTCGAGTGTGTCCACCCCACCTGACCCCTCAGCTGCTCTGCCCTTGTGCTGCAGACAGGCTGCTCCTTAGGGAAGGAAGGAAATGGGGCCCTCCAAGGCCATGGGGTGGGCATAGGAGCTGAGCAGGGCTGCCAGGTTGTGAGCTGGTCCCTGGCCTCCTGTGTGGCCTGCTGGCTCTCCAGAACCCTGGGGGGTATCAGTGTGAGGCTGGACTCTGTTGTCTTCCTGGCAGGCATCCACAGAGACCCCCCCACCCACCCACCCACCAGCCAGGTGGCCACCCTCTCATGCACGGGATCCCTCCCTCATCCCCTGAGCACCTACTGTGTACCCAGCTCTGGGGATGCAGAGCCTCTTCTCTGGTGGGGAATAGGCTTAGAGGTGACAGCATGTGGGGTCAGAATTCTGGACAGGCACCCCCGAGAGGAGAAGGGGCTCAGAGCCCCTTGTAGACAGACACCTGCTCACTCCTCTCACTGCGGAAGTCACCTCCTCTCTCCTGCTTCAACTCCCAGCACCGGCTCCCTGGCTGGCCCACATCCCAGGCTGCTCCTGACGTACCTTCATGCCAGGAGAGTGGCATGGGCCCCCGTCCTTCCTCCCTCCTCCCAGCATCAGAGGCTCCAAGGCTTCTGGGGGCCTGAACCCCTCTCCCCTTGCCTAACCTAATAGCAAATGCAACTGGGGTTGGGGGATTTCAGGCAGGAGGGAGGGAGGGCAGACATCCTATCACATGCCAGGAGGGCAACATTAACTCTTCAGCCACACTCCGACCAATCCCCTCCCCTCATGGGCCCACTCTGCCATCATCGCACCCACTTCTGTTGCCCCCTGCCCCCCATCTAAGAGACAGCCTTCAAGCCTTACCTTCCAAAAGGCCCTTACAGAGGGGGAAACTGAGGCACTGGAAGGCTATGTGGATTGATTAAAGTCACCCATCTATCAAGTTCTGGGCTGGAACCCAGGTCTCCTGACTCTACTCCAGGGAACTTTCTGGACTATTCCATTTGGCTTCGGCCCTGGGATTTGGAGTGTGGAGTGTAGGGGTGGCCCAGAGGGGACAAGAGTCCATCCTGGCAGGCCCAGGCTGAGATGCACTCTCAGGCCTCGACATCTGCAGGGCTTCCTGGCGGCTCTCCGTCCAGGGCTGATTTTGTCGGCCAGTGCTCCTCCTTGAGCCCCAGGTGACAGGCTGGGTGGCTGTTCTGGGTCCTGTACATCCCTTGCCTCTGTGCTGTTTGCAGGTGCTCCAGGACCACCTGGCGTGCCCATCATCGTGCGGTACAGCTCCGCCATCACCATCCATTGGTCCAGCGGAGACCCGGGCAAAGGGCCCATCACTCGCTACGTCATCGAGGCCAGGCCTTCAGGTGCGCCCTGCCCTGCTGGGCTGACACCCTAGACCCACTGTCTCCCCTCCTTCCTGGGTCCCTCCACTCGGGGCATTTGCGTCTGTCCTCCTGCCTGAGAAGGCGTTTGTGCTGCTGCAGGTGGTCACCTGGCCTTGTTGGGGGGTGAGAGAAGGGGTAGGGTGGCTCCTAGAGCTGGGTTCCTGGCTAAGGAACTCCCAGGAGGCCTCCGGAGAACGGCTCTTAGTGCTAGCTGAGGACCAGCTTGGGTCAAGGAACCCTCAGGAAGCCAGAGGCCCGAGCATGTGGCTCACGTGGGTCAAATACTGAATCCTCCACGTGACCCCACTGATGGGTGCCCCATAATTAAGGAGACTCCAGCTGCCTCTCGAAGCCCTGCCTCTGCCATCGTGGCTGTCTCTGCAGCAGCTGTCATTGTACCAGCCTCTCCTGTCAAGCCTGAAATTGAATCACAAGAACTTCCAAAGCCATCAGGAGATGCGTGACGGATAAGTCACTCGGGGGCCTGCTCTCCACTGCTCCGGTTTCACCCGTCCTGACACCCGCTTGCCGGGCTCTGCTTCCTCGCAGGAGCCCGCAGCCACTGCCAGCTCCCGCCGTTGCTAGGTTTCCAAGTTAATCAGAGGTGCCAGAATCAGCAAGAGCAGGAAGCCTGTCCTCTGTATCCCACAGATCTGCAGTTAGGTGACTGAACTTGAGAAGGAAAAGACGACTTTGTTGTTCTAGCCCAAACAGCAAATAGCAATCATGATGGGACATCATCAGGCATCGCGGTAGCTAATACTTCTAATGGGGAATATGGATGGAAACATCCCAGTGACAAGTTGTTAATACTTCGAGGGAGCCGGGCACTAATCATCCCAATAGCAAAGAGTTAATAATTCTAGTAGCTCCTGGAAGCTGTGACCACCCGCACCTGCTTTAATCACATGCTAATAATCATAGGTGCATATAGCCAATACATCTAGCTGCTCAGATCCACCATGTGGCCAGAGGCTGCACATGGGGCTGGCTCTCTCCTTACTCCAGATGGTCCGTCCCTGGCCCTCTGGTGCCAGCTGCTGAGCTGGCCTGGAGACCACCACGTGCTTCTCCCAACCAGGGCCTGCACCTGTTTATTCCACCCAAGTTGGCCAGCTGGGGTGCCAGGCTGTGGAATGTTGGCCCGGGACTCCGGTCCTACTGATTCTCCAGTGTTTCCTGGGAGGCCCAGTGGGGGACTCCAGTGTTCCAAGTTTGCAGGCTGTGACTTGGTCCACACTGGTGGAATCAAGGCCTGAGAGTAAAAGGAAGGACCACGCCAGGCCCCCATGAGAAACCAGGACTCAGAGCAGGACCAGGGCCAGAGAGCAGAGGATAGGATCAGTAGCTAGCAAGGGGAGGAGCAGGGGAGAGGGGTCAAGGGGCAAGGTGGCCTGTCCCCGAGGCTGTTTGAGAGCAGGCTGCTGCGATGAGGTGAGCCTCTCTCCGCTTCATGTCCCCTGCCACTTCTTCTGTGCCCCTTCTCATCTTCAGGCTGGCATAGCCCCTGTCTTAATACTTGCCCCTGAATTGCCTGTGCTCCGTGCAAGGGAGGATAAACTAAATACACTCACTTTTTACAAGCCAGGAGCTTGTAGAAAGCACTGCAGACCCAGGGAGGGGGTTTCCTCAGGGATTAATAGCTCCAGGGGCCCGTCCTGCACATCAGCTAACTCCCGGGGTTGGCATCCAGAGCCCCAGCGTGACATTCCAGCAGCTTCTGGCCTGGCCCGGTTGCCCCGGCCCCACCCTTTGTCCCTGTGTCGGGTGGAACAAGGGGGGTTAAACAGCAGGCAGGAGAGCCCAGCTTCTAGAAGGCAGCAGCAGGGTCCTCAGCCATCCCACCCTATCCAGCAACCGCAAGTCCAACTCCTGACTGCGTCGGACAGGGAAGGTCAATGCCAGAAGTGAGGTGGCCCCAGGCAGAAACACCGGCTCTGCTTCTGACAGCATGGGACCTTGGGAAGCTGAGTGAAGCCTCCTCCAGCCCTTGGTGTCCTCATCTGTAAAATGGGGACCGTAGTTCCTCCCTCTGGCCATTGCTGTGGATTTGCAAAGGAAAGCATGTAGACCCAGGATGCTTGACAGTGGCGTAGGTGCCAGCTGTTGTCACCACCATCATCATCGTTATGATGATGTCATTTGAAGGTGAGAGAATCCAGAGGCATGTGAGGAAAATGGATTTGCACCCCAGTACTAACATTTCAAGGCATAAAGCTCCGAAATTTGGCACCTAATGCTATGAAAAGGGCAAGAAAGAAAGGTTCCATTTATTTGTTCAAGAAACGCTGAGAAGGTGTCCGTGCTGGATTCTGGGCCAAGGAAAACTAAGAAGAATTAGTCATGATCCTTGCCCATGAGGGATTTCACAGCCAGCAAGGGGGAAAGAGAGAGAGAGATGTTAAACAAAAATATGCGCCAGGTACAGTGGCTCACACCTGTAATCCCAGCACTTTGGGAGGCCAAGGCGGGTAGATCACCTGAGGTCAGGAGTTCGAGACCAGCCTGGCCAACATGGCGAAACCGGACATGCTTTTCTGTTGCTGCCGACAGACCGGAATTCCCGGTACCGCTGCAGCCGCCGTCTGTACACCCAGCTCTGCTGCCACCATGGGGATCTTAGAGAAGATCTCGGAGATGGAGAAGGAGATCGCTTGGACGCAGAAGAACAAGGCCACTGAGTGTCATCTGGGCCTGTTGAAAGCTAAACTCGCCAAGTATCGGGCCCAGCTCCTGGAACCATCCAAATCTGCCTCATCCAAAGGGAGGGCTTTGATGTCCTGAAGTCGGGTGATGCCCACGTGGCACTGATTGGATTTCCCTCTGTGGGTAAGTCCACATTCTTGAGTCTGATGACCTCCACGGCCAGCGAGGCAGCATCCTGTGAGTTCACCGCTCTGACGTGTATTCCTGGGGTCATTGAATACAAAGGCACCAACATCCAGCTCCTGGAACCTTCCTGGAATCATTGAAGGTGCCACACAAGGAAAAGGCCATGGTCAGCCGATGATTGCTGTGACGCGCATGGCCGATGTCATCATCACGATGCTGGAGAGGTCTCTGCTGGAGAAGGAGCTGGAGTCCATGGGCAACCACCTCAACAAGCACAAGCCTAACATCTACTTCAAGCCCAAGAAAGGCGGTGGCATCTCCTTTAACTCCACAGTCACACTGGCCCAATGCTCGGAAAAGCTGGTGCAGCTCATCCCGCACAAATACGAGACCTTCAGTGCAGAAGTGCTCTTCCAAGAAGACTGCTCCCCAGAGTTCATCCATGTGATCGTGGACAACCGGATGTACATGCCCTGCCTGTATGTTTATAACAAAAGCGACCAGATCTCCATGGAAGAGGTGGACTGCCTGGCCCAAAAACCCAACAATGTGGTCATCAGCTGTGGCATCAAGCTGAACTTGGACTTCCTGCTGGAGAAGCTTTGGGAGTACTTGGCCCTGACCTGCATCTACACCAAGAAGAAAGGACAGGGGTCGGACTCCACAGACACCATCATTCTCCGGAAAGGGGGCTTAGTCGGGCCTGTGTACCACCGCATCCACCGGTCACTTGCCAGCCAGTTCAAGTATGCCCTGGTGTGGGACACCAGCACCAAGTACAGTCCACAGCGGGTGGGCCTGACCCACACCATGGAGCGTGAGGACGTCATCCAGATCGTGAAGAAGTAATGGCGCCTGCTGGGCCTCCTGCCTGCCTGCCTCATCTCCCTGGGGTGTTGGTCCTACTGGGACACACAAATGCCCAAACAGAAAAATGCAAATACACACACCCCAGGAAGGGGTCCCTCAAGTCTCCACTCTTTCCAGAAGTTTCTTCAGTAGGCAGATGAAGAGTGCGTTGGGGCAGAGGGGTTCGGCTGGAGGCATTTCCCATAAGACTGAGGCCTCTCGTGGGGGTTCTGAGTTTGGAATGCTGGGTCTGCATCTGTGCCCCCAGCCCCTGTGCTGAGGGAGAAAGCTGCCCACCTGCCTGCCAGCCGGGGCCTAAAGCAGATGGCATGCTCAGTGCCAGGCGGGAAGCTGGGCCTGCCTGGGTCCCTGGAGGCTGTGGCTGCTGTTACAGCACCTCCCTCCCTCAGCTCCTGCTGGCTTCCCTGACACTTGGGGTGGGGGCCCTTCCAAGAAGAAATCCCATTGGGTCCCCCACACAGGGCTCTCCAGGATTGGAAGCAGATATTAGTGGCTTCAGAGGCCCAGCTGACACCCTCCACAGCCTAAGGGGTATCCTAAAGTGGCTCTCCTTCTCTGCCCCCTCCCAGGGCAGCCCCTGCCCAGCACAAAACCCCCAGACCCTGGCTCTGCACACCTGGGCTGGGCACTTTTCAGTTTAGAATCTGTTTTTTTTTTTTTTTTTTTTTTTTTTTTGAGACGGAGTTTCGCTCCTGTTACCCAGGCTGGAGTGCAATGGCGCCATCTCGGCTCACCGCAACCTCCGCCTCCTGGGTTCAGGCAATTCTCCTGCCTCAGCCTCCTGAGTAGCTGGGATTACAGGCACGCGCCACCATGCCCAGCTACTTTTTTGTATTTTTAGTAGAGACGGGGTTTCACCATGTTGACCAGGATGGTCTCGATCTCTCGACCTCGTGATCCACCCGCCTCGGCCTCCCGAAGTGCTGGGATTACAGGCTTGAGCCACCGCGCCCGGCCTAGAATCTGTTTTCTAAGTCCCCAGTTCTCCTGGCTCTCCTTTCTAAACTAAAGGATTGAAAAATGGTTAAAAAAAAAAAAATGACGAAACCCCATCTCTACTAAAAATATAAAAGTTAGCTGAGTGTGGTGGCAGGTGCCTGTAATCCCAGCTACTCAAGAAGCTCAAGTAGGAGAATCTCTTGAATGGGAGGCAGAGGTTGCAGTGAGCTGAGATCGCTCCATTGCACTCCAGCCTGGGTGACAGAACGAGACTCCGTCTCAAAAAAAACATGGAGGTGTGGGTGGCAGAAGCTCAAAATCAAATAAGACCACCAATGAGGTGGAGGTTCGGGAGCTGAGGTCTTCTGCAAGGACAGCTCTGATGCAGACGGGCTCCCCATGGCCTTCCCCACACTGGAGGGACCCACACTGGAAGCCATAAGGCAGCCCCCTCAGCGGGTCCCACCACTGGGTCCAAAATTCAGACAGGACACCAGAGCAACCAGGCACCTCTGCTACATGCTGAACTTACATGGCTGGGTCTCTGAGAAAGTATGGCGAGGAAAACAAAACCGCCAGCCCTAGGGAAGGGCAGCCCTGAGCTGGGCTCCCCTCTGGTGGAAGAGAAGCTTCAACCAGGGCGCAGCAGCAGAATGGGCGTTGCATGGGGGAGAGGCTGGGGAGTTAGGGTCTTTTACCCCCTGGTGGCAGCAACCTGGAAGACCTGCTGCTGGCCACTGGGCAACCTCCCTGGAGCAGGCCAGACAGAGAGGACCTGCGAGCTGGGCTCACTGACGTCCTCTTGCCGTGAAGAGGGGTCTGACGAGGCCCAGGGTGGCTTGGACACTTGGGTTTCTGAATCAGCCCTGTACTGCCACCAGCAGGAAGATGACCCCATTTCAGGGCCAGGGTGGCCCCGTTGGCCCTACCCAGAGTGCGCAGCCCCTCCTAACCTCCCCACCAGCATGATGGCTACCCCAGGGCTATGGCGGGGGCTTGCCTCCTCCCTGACCCAGACAGGACCCCCACCGCTCTGATTGAACAGCGTGAAGGTGAATTATGTCCCACGAGGGGAAGGCCCAGAGAGCCACAGACAATGAGGGGAAGGGGATCTGAAGGAAGCTCAAAAGCAAGACAGAGGTGACTAAGGCCAACACGGGGTGAAGAACAGAGAGGGAACCCCTGGGGCCTCCGCTGCCCCTCTTTCTCTTCTGAGAAAGAAGGTAGCTGAAGAAGGTCTCGCCAGATGCAGGCAACTTGAGTAAACCCACTCAGGAAACCCAAATCTTTCCTGTTGGCAGAGCGTGGTGGCTCACACCTGTAATGCTAGCACTTTGAGAGGCTGAGGTGGGAGGATCATTTGAGCCCAGGAGGTCGATACTGCGGTGAGCCAAGAGCGTGCCACTGCACTCCAGCCTCAGCAACAGAGCGAGACCCTTTCTCAAAATAATTTTTTTTTAAACCATATCTTTCCTGTAGCTGTTATTAAAAAGAAAAGACAAAGACCAGGCATAGTGGCTCATGGCTGTAATCCCAGCACTTTAGGAGGCCAAGGGGGGGCAGATCACCTGAGATCAGGAGTTCAAGACCAGCCTGGCCAATATGGTGAAACTCATCTCTACTAAAAAATACAAAAATTAGCTGAGCATGGTGGAGTAAGCCTGTAATCCCAGCTACTCTGGAGGCTGAGGCAGGAGAATTGCTTGAACCCAGGAGGCGGGCAGAGGTTGTGGTGAGCTGAGATCACACCACTGCACTCCAGCCTGGGTGACAGAGCAAGACTTTGTCTTAAAAAAAAAAAAGAATGAGAAAAACAGCACTCTTATTTTTGTCTCCCGCCACCATTGTGTAGGTTTTGAATGAGGAAAGGGAGTTAGAAAAACGGGACCTAGTTAAGTAAAGAAGGGTATTCCCATATGATCATATCTCAGGCAGTCAATTAAAAGCATGTTTCCAGCCATTTTTAATGATGTGGTCGACAGAATCCATAGTGTTCTGCCCACACAAGGGCTAGCACATTGAGCCTGTTTCTTTGGACGATGAGACTGTCATTGGTTGTGACAGTACTTTCTGGACAGTACGTATCTTTTAATGTAGTACCAATATTTTAATAAAAAGAGTACAAGAGGGCTGGGCGCGGTGGCTTAAGCCTGTAATCCTAGCACTTTGGGAGGCCGAGGCGGGTGGATCACGAGGTCAAGAGATTAAGACCATCCTGGTCAACATGGTGAAACCCCGTCTCTACTAAAAATACAAAAATTAGCTGGGCGTGGTGGCACGTGCCTGTAATCCCAGCTACTCAGGAGGCTGAGGCAGGAGAATTGCCTGAACCCAGGAGGCGGAGGTTGCGGTGAGCCAAGATTGTGCCATTGCACTCCAGCCTGGGTAACAACAGCGAAACTCCGTCTCAAAAAAAAAAAAAAAAAAAAAAAAAAAAGTACAAGAGATGCTCCAAAAGTGTCTTTTTTTTTTTTTTTTTCCTTTTTTTTTTGAGATGGAGTCTCGCTCTGTTGCCCAGGCCAAAATGCAATGGCATGATGTTGGCTTACTGCAACCTCTGGCTCTTGGGTTCAAGCGATTCCCCTGCCTCAGCCTCCCAAGTAGCTGGGATTACAGGCACACGCCACCACGCCTGGCTAATTTCGTATTTTTAGTAGAGACGGGGTTTCACCATGCTGGCCAGGCTGGTCTCAAACTCCTGACCTCGGGTGATCTGCCTGCCTCGGCCTCCCAAAGTGCTGGGATTATACCAGGCTGGAGTGCAGTGGCGAGATCTTGGCTCACTGCAACCTCCTCCTCCTGGATTCAGGCAATTCTCCTGCCTCAGCATCCCGAGTAGCTAGGATTACAGGCATGTGCCACCACACCCAGCTAATTTTTGTATTTTTAGTAGAGATGGGGTTTCACCATGTTGGTCAGGCTAGTCTCGAACTCCTGACCTCATGATCCCTCCATCTCAGCCTCCCAAAGGGCTGGGATTACAGGCATGAGCCACCGTGCCCAGCCTTACAATGTGTGTTTATAAGAAACTTCAAGGGAGGACCAGCCGCTGTGATTCAGTGTGGAGTAGGGTGGATCCTACAGGCCCAGCCCTCAGGGACCACACTCAGGACAGGGATGGGAGCGGGGTTTGGGGCTCCCCCTCACTCCCAGGCCTTCCTCTGTGCTCCTGCAGATGAGGGACTATGGGACATCCTCATCAAAGACATCCCCAAGGAGGTGAGCTCCTACACATTCAGCATGGACATCCTGAAGCCGGGCGTGAGCTATGACTTCCGGGTCATCGCGGTCAACGACTATGGCTTCGGCACCCCCAGCAGCCCCTCCCAGTCTGTGCCAGGTACTGGCCCGGGGGCGGAGGGAGTTGGGGAGCCCCGCAGCAGAGCCTGACGACTGACGCTGGGCGGGGGGGTGGGAGGAGGAGAGGCACCAGGCATCAGGAGCATGGGGTGGCAACCAAAAGGCATTGTCCCTTGGGGCTGCGAAGGGACAAGTGGTGGTGCCCAGGGCTGGGTCAGCCCTGAAGGCCAGAGGAAGCTGGGGGCCTTGATCTTTTGGGCTCCCTCCCAAGGACTCCAGCAGCCCTGGGTAGGGGCAGAGCAGAGGGTCCCACGGGTCCAAATTTCCACTCGCTCATCACCTAGGATGTTCAGGGGCACCAGGCCATAAACTGTCCTTCCATGGAAACCTCCAGCCTCAGCATGGCAGGGTCAGCAGCCTGCAGAGCAGCAGTGGCACAGGTGGGCCCTAGGCACCACCTGTGTGGCAACAGGGTCACCACCCCTCCCCATTTTCCTCCTCTCACTCTTCCTATCTGGCAAGTCTTCGATAGCACAAAGGGCTCTGCTATCTAACCCCATGACCCAAAATGTTATCGCTAACCGCTCTGAACACAAAGGTCCCTTCCTCCTCCTTCCACTCCCACACATGGACCACATTGATAGAACCGAATCTTCTCCTTCACCCATGTGGATAGAACCAAACCTACTCCTTTATCCACGTGGAGAGAACCAAATCCCGGGGCAGAAGTGCTTCAAGACTGAAACAGAGAGCCCACCCCTTGTCCACAGCAGCGTGGGTAGTCCTGGCTGGGTGCAGAAAGCACAGCATAGGCCGGGCATGGCGGCTCACGCCTGTAATCCCAGCCCTTTGGGAGGCCAAGGTGGGTGGATCACCTGAGGTCAGGAGTTTGAGACCAGCCTGGCCAACATCTCAAAATCCCATCTCTACTAAAAAAAGTAGCTGGGTGTTGTGGCGGGCACCTGTAATCTCAGCTACCCGGGAGGCTCAAGGAAAATCACTTGAACCCAGGAGGTGGAGGTTGCAGTGAGCCAAGATCATTCCACTGCACTCCAGCCTGGGCAACAAGAGTGCAACTCAACTCAAAAACAAAAAGAAAAAGTAGCTGACACACGGCCACTCACCCCTCCTGTGTCCCCGGCAGACATCACTAATCAATCCTAGCACTCTCCTGTTGAGCCAGGCAGCCATCTCAGAACGCATCTGACATCAGCCCTCTTGGCAGTCCTTTACCCACTGATCAGAGTGGGTACTTGAGGTGAACCATCCTTACAGAGGTTCTGCCTCATTCAGAGGGCACGGACCCTGCCTTCGCGTAGATTGTGAGGGGTTGGTGGAGTCCCAGCTGGAGCGGGAGATTTAGTGGGAGGAAGGGGCTGAGCACCCTGGACCTGACCCCATCCATGCTCCAGCCCAGAAAGCCAACCCCTTCTATGAGGAGTGGTGGTTCCTGGTGGTCATCGCCCTGGTCGGCCTCATCTTCATCCTGCTGCTGGTCTTCGTGCTCATCATCCGGGGCCAGAGCAAGAAGTACGCCAAGAAGACAGACTCAGGTGAGTGAGCTGGCACCAGCCATGCTGGCACGACTTGACTTTTACGTATCTGCCCTTTGGCCAGGACGGGGGTGATGGCGCCCCTCTCCTGGTAGCACATTTGCTCTGGTGGGCGGGGCAGCCTAGGGTTTCTACACACAATCTCAATGTCTTATTTTGGTCTCAACTCTACCGAGAGAAACAGCGAGTAGCCCAGCCAGGTGGGGAGTGGTATGGGAGACCGGAGGCCACACAGTCTAAAGGGTGTCAGTCTCCCCCTGACTTAAGGGAGCAGCGCCAAGTCTGGAGCCCTGGGCCACAGCGAGATGATGAGCTTGGATGAAAGCAGCTTCCCTGCCCTGGAGCTCAACAACAGACGGCTCTCCGTCAAGAACTCTTTCTGTCGAAAGAACGGCCTGTACACCAGGTAGCGAGCCCTCTGTGGGGGGTGGGGGGCCAGGCCCAGGGTGGGAGAATGCTGGGGAGGGCCACAGAGCGGGTGGTGCCCACCTGGCCGTACCCTGTCCGGGGAAACAGCAATCAAGCCCCAGGGCTAGGAATGATCAGCAGAAAGACCCGGTGGGGCCCAAGCGGGACCACCAGGGGCCTGTCCCAGTCCCCACCATGCCCAGCCACAGCCTAGGGCTGAGGACGAACCCGGGAGAAATTTACTAGGAGGTGGCCACTAAGAGTTCCTGACAGTGAGAGCAGAGTGCAGATAACTGGCAACCTTTTGCAAACCAACCTATTGCTGTTCAGAGCCAGCTGCCAGGGAAAACAGGCCTGCAGATAGTCACTCGCCCCAAAGGCAGGACAGGCCCAGCCAAGGCAGACCGAGCAAACACACCTTAGCGAAGGATGCCTGAGCCTACCGTCTTCCTCCCCATCTGGGAAACCCTCTCCCCTGGGTCCCGATTTATGCCCGTTAAAGGACAACCTCCTATCCCCATCAGCCTCAAAGGGTGGCATCTGAGAGCAGCCCGTGAGGACAGGACAAGGCTGGTGGGCGAGCACAGCTTCCGTTTTCTCCTGACTTCTTTCTAACCCCGGCCCCCTCCTAGGCCCCACTCCCTGTGGCCAATGGGCTGCCCATTTCTAAGGGCCGGAGCCACTGCTGGGGCCCACCTGACCCTCCGCTGGTGTGTGGTGTGGTGGTTTTCCGCTCCCCTGAGCTCAACAGGGACCAGGCCGGAGGACTCCCGCGTCAGGCCTCAGCCCAATTGGCATTCCTAGCTCGTTGGAGGTGGGAAGCAGGAGGAGTCCAGCCTCTCTTGGGAGCTCACAAAGCTTCCCTGTGTCTCTGTCTCAGAGCGACGAAGCTATGTGTGTGTTCATCTGGAGGATGGAGGGAGGGGCTCCCAAAGCCGAGCTCTCATCCTCCGCCAAATCCAGCCTTCCAAAGAAAGAGCTGTTTGAGGCTCCCACAGCAGGCCCAGCCAGGCCCAGCATGGCCACAGCAGCCCCGCCAGGCTGGCTCCGGGTCCCTGCCACATGTAACAAGGGGGCATTTCACCCATGGCCTCACCTTCCCTGCTCCTGCCAGCCTCTCCTACTCGCAGCGCACACATTCAGGCCCCTGTGTGCCCCCAAAGCCACTCTGTGTACACAAAAATCCAGTTTGCACCAAACCAACCCCAGGAAGTGGGGCCCTGAGCCCAGCCACGGTGACACCCCCCCCCCACATTCACGCTGCGTGTTGCCTAGACAGCCTGGCACCCTATGTTTCCCTCTATGTCCTCCGCCAGGCCCGTCTCCCAAGTCCACGCCCAGGAAAGAAGAGGAACAGAGGGTGGTGGGGACCCATCCTCCCCAGGCCTCCCTGCGGTCTCCCCAGATGAGGAGAGGCTGCTCTGAGTGAGGGCACCTCTCAGCCCCGCTCCCCACTCTCTCCAGGTCTCCACCTCGGCCCAGCCCGGGCAGCCTGCATTACTCAGATGAGGATGTCACCAAGTACAATGACCTCATCCCTGCAGAGAGCAGCAGCCTGACCGAGAAGCCCTCAGAAATCTCCGACTCTCAGGTGAGGACAGGAGGGCCAGGTGTCCTGCAGAGGGGAGGGAGCAACCCCTCCCAGAGTGGGACAGTAGATGGACTTTCTTCCTTTCCTTCATGGGGCACCAAAGACTAAGGAGCCCAAGAAACCACCCTGAAGTCATATATGTCCCATCCCAAGTTCTGCCCAAAGTTGGGAGCCAGTGCTAACGAGGCCCCAGGAACCTTGATCACAGGGGTGTCCCCCGAAGAGCATGGCCCTCCACACTGACGGGAGTCACCCCACAGGCTCAGTTACTCACTGGGTCTGGCCTGCAAGGGGGCATGCTGAAGGTACAGAGAGGGAAAGTTGGGGCAAGGTTGACACATAAGCCCTGCATTGCCCTGGAAAAATGTTCCACTTAACTCCTCAAGGATCAGAACAAGCTTCAGAAACAGGGCTGGGTGCCCTGGGACCCGAGGATGAGAAGCAGTGTAGACCAGGGAGGCGTTAGGCTTTGGAGCTTTGGAACTGAGTTTGAATCCTGGCTTTGCTGCCCGTGAGCTGGGATGTCCTGGGTGTGCCAGGTAACCTCTCTAAGCCTCAGTTTCCCCATCTGTGGAAGAGGCAGGGTGATAACAGGTTCTGTCGCGAGGCCATGCCGAGGATCTGCTGAGATTAGACACATGAATGCAACGTAGAGCCAGGTACATGGCAACCATTCCATAAATGTCAGCTTTTATATGAAGTAGGGGTCGATGCTTCTGGAAGACACAGCTTCAGAGAGCAGCCATTAGGTGGGTCATGCGGGGACACCGTGTCTCAGGCTGTGGGGGGAGGAGCTGTGTGCATTCCAGCCACGCAGTCTTACAGCTTCCCACCCCAGCCCTCTCTGCCTCAGCCAAGCCCAGTGGTTACTGAGGAAAGGGCCACGAAAGGCCACGAAAGGGCACTGTATCCCACGCCCTGGACCTTTCTGCCCAGGCCTGGGAGAGGAAGTGAAGGAAGAGGTGCCAGCAGGGAGCGGGGCTGTTGGCTGTGCAGGAGGTGCCAAGAAGCCTGGGATCACGTTGTGGGCCCCGTGGGCTGAGGGCCTCTCACTTACTGCTGTTTTGTTCAGCTCCAGGGTTACTGATGGGCTTGGCAAAGCTGAGCAGGCTGGACCTAACTCCCTAGCCCAAAGCTGGCAGGGACAGAGACCCCAACTTAGCCTGGCTTACTCAGGGACTCAGTGGGGTGACAAAACCCATGTGATCCAAGTTGCGAGATTTTTGTTGTTGTAAAGACAGAATCTTGCTCTGTCACCCAGGCTGGAGTGGCGCAGTCTCCGCTCACTGAAACCTCCGCCTCCCGGGTTCAAGCAATACCCTGCCTCACCCTCCTGAGTAGCTGGGACTACAGGCACAAGCCACCATGCCCAGCTAATTTTTGTATTTTAATGGAGACATGGTTTCAACATGTTGGCCAGGCTGGTCTTGAACTCCTGACCTCATGTGATCCGCCTGCCTTGGCCTCCCGAAGTGCTGGGATTACAGACATGAACCACGGTGCCTGGCCCCGCTGTGGTACTTATGAGGCTCCTAAAGAAGTGCTGCTGCCACTCACTTACCCATGTGACAAGCAGCTCAGCTACCAATCAGCATCTGCAATGCGGAGCCCCCACCATTGCGACCTTGGAGTGGGGGCTGATAAGGATGCCACTGGTAGTCCTCGGGCTTGTGTCCCTGAGGATCAGCAGCTGCACAGGCCAGGGCCCTTCGGTTTCAGGCTCCAGGAAGAACGACTGCCTCTCTTTTCAAGGGCGTCCCTCCCCCCAGGTCTTTGGCGAGTGGGTTTTGCGTATGCTGCCTGGTTTATATTCTGAGTCAGACCACCCAAAACTCACTCTCCAAAATTGGCGGAAATCTGCCCAGCCGTTTTCCTGTGATATGGTAATAAACAAAACGTCAGTTTGACTTATAAACAAACACACATGATGCGATATGAGAAAGGCTATAATTCAGCTGGAGGTGATGGGTTAGAGGAGAGAGAGGCTGGCTCTCACGTAGAGGGCCCAGGGCGCAGGAGAAGGGGGCAGAGGGCAAAGGCTGGAGATTGAGAGGCCCCTGACCTGTCTGACAGAGCTTCTAACACTGCAGCATGGCTGCACAGCAACTTCGTTTTCAAAACAAGAGCCCAAGTTTGGTAGAAAAACAATGTGTATACTTAGCACACAAGTAAATCTCAATGGAAAAGAAATTCCAAGCTGATGGCACACACCTTCTGATCTTGATCTTCAGTTCTTGCAATATCATGACAGCCCCTTCATTGCATTGCGGTGAAATTAAGCACATTTTAAAAAGAAGATACACAGAGCGAATCATATTTTCTTTTTCTTTCTTTCTTTTCTTTTCTTTTTTTTTTTTTTTTTGAGACAGAGCTTCTCCCTCATTGCCCAGGCTGGAGTGCAGTGGCACAATCTCAGCTCATTGCCATCTCCGCCTCCCGGGTTCAAGCGATTCTCCTGCCTCAGCCTCCCGAGTAGCTGGGATTACAGGTGCACACCACCATGCCTGGCAAATTTTGTACTTTCAGTAGGAACAGGGTTTCCCCGTGTTGGTTAGGCTGGTCTTGAACTCCTGACCTCAGGTGATCCACCCACCTCGGCCTCACAAAATTCTGGGATCACAGGTGTGAGCCACCACGCCCAGCTGCGAATCATATTTGCTGCACTATTTATTACTAGAAGCCAGGAAGCATTCTAAGGATTGTTTGTGAATGACACCATCTAAGCTTCAGAGTCCTCTGGGAGGCACTGGTGGCATTAAGACTATTTTCAAGTAAAGATGATGAAAAAGAGAGAGCTGGGAAGGCCCCCACCCCCTGACAAAGAGCCCAGAATGCATCCCCTCATTGCCCCCACCCCCAAGACATCTGTTCTGCATAGTACCTGGGAGGAGTTAAGTGCTGGGTTTGCTCTCTATGAAACTTATTCATTCATTCCTTGATGCATTTACTGAACAGCTATTTGTTCTCTACCCACTAAACAGAACCAGATGCTGTAGAGGAGTCATGGCTACAGTAGTGGGCAAGACAAGACTCTAATAAATGTTGCGTTATAATGTGTTATGATTTATTAGGGAAGACCATATGTGTATAAATAACCACATTTTCATTTCTCATTAAAATATTATGAAACTGGTCAGGCGTAGTGGCTCACACCTATAATCCCAGCACTTTGGGAGACCGAGGCGAGTGAATCACAAGGTCAGGAGTTCGAGACCAGCCTGGCCAATATGGTGACACCCTGTCTCTACTAAAAATACAAAAATTCGTTGGGCGTGGTGGCACATGTCTGTAGTCCCAACTACTTGGGAGGCTGAGGCAAAAGAATCACTTGAACCTGGGAGGTGGAGGTTGCAGTGAGCCGAGATGGCGCCACTGTACTCCAGCCTGGGTGGCAGAGCGAGATTCCATCTCAAATAAATAAATAAATAAAATAAAATAAAATAAAATATTATAGAACCACAGTAACTTGAGGAAGAAAGTGGTGAGCAAAAGTCTTCCTGTTTCTTTCCTGCCGTGCAGAGGCAGATGAAGCAGCATGAGGAAGCCACTTCCCCTGGAGGCTCAGAGAGGGCTGCCTGAAGGAGGCGGCATTTATGTGAGCTGGGCCCTAAAGTGTGAACAGGACTAGGTCAGGCATAGAAGGGAACCGTGCAGGTTTGCAGCTGGCTGGAGCGGGGCTCATGTTCTGCCATCACTCTTCTGCTGAATGGCTCTGACCTTTTACCTGTGTTTACCTCTTTTCCACCAGATGGGCCATGAGTCCAATAGGCTCAGCTGAGACCTCGTCGTCGTCAGCTTCTCCTTAGCCTCACCGCCCTCCAGACCCTGGCAGCCCAAGCTTGTGCCAGACGAGAAACACACTGCAGGGCAGAGACAGGCCAGGGAGAGGCTAAGCTACAGGCACCTGCTGTGTGCCAAGCCCTGGGCTTTATGTGTTCTCATTTAACATCTAACTGCCCTGCCATGCAAGTAAAACCATCCCTATTTAACAGCTGGGGAAACCGAGGCTCAGAGAAGTCAGGCAGTATGCCCTTGGTCAGAGCTCAGAAGTACAAGCAATTGAGATTCAAATCTAAAACCAGCTTGCTGAGAGGGTCATGTCTACTGTAGCCTGGCCTCGTGCAGCTGCCCAGTCGGGAGAGGAGATTGAAGAGGGAGAGAGGCCTTCACTAACTCCAGCCCCACCCTAGTGACCTCCCTTGAGCTCCCTGAACACAGACATCTCTAACAGCCCGTTGGTAGCGGGGGAGCAGGTTGCACATAGGCTGTCACTTTACCTGTGAGGGCACAGGTGGCACATATGATGTTGATTCTTAGCTGACATTTTTCAAAGGACATTGCTGGGAGATTTCCAGCTGTCTTAGCACAGAGAGCCCAGAGCCTCAACAAAATTGTCCAAGGGCACAATTCTGAGGTTCTTAAGAGACACACAGGAGACACATCACCCCCACCCCACCTCTAATCCAGAGGCTGCAGCCCCTGCAGAGAGACCCCAGCTGGCTCCCAGAGTAGAGGCATCCAGGGGAAGGCGGAACACCCTGCGCAGATGCGCTGCTGGCTTCAGGCTAGAATCAGTGCGGAGCTCCTGGGACTGTGGATGCAGGAGGGGGCCCCTGCTTCCAGTCTCCCAAGTCGCTGCACAGGGTGCCTTCTCTTGTCATCTGGGGCAACACATTCCTCCCAGACTTCATGAAATTCAACAAGATAAGAGTCCCCTGCCTGGCCCCAAGGTCTTCGCACAGTCCCAAAGCCCAGGACCACTCCTGACCCCATCGCCAGCTGAGTCTGGTGCCAGATCCTTTGGGCTGGAGATGAACAAAAAGGCAAAAGGGCTTTGCTTTGCTTCCTTTTTTCTTCGGGGTCCTGCCTCCTTCTGCCGTCCCCCCCACCCCCACCCCACTCCCATCACCAGGCCCCAGTAATTGCTGATTGAGTGGCTTTGAGGTGCTGTTAAGAGACCAGGGAGACGGAGCAGTCACTTGATTGCCTGGCGGCCTGGCAGGACGGCCCCTGAAAGGCCCCCTTTGTGCTGGGCGAGTCCCTGGGAAGCTGCATTCAATTACCGAGGCCGTGAGAGTTGAAAGCTGCAATAGGAGCCCCTGGTTCCCCCTCGCTTTCTTCTCTTCTCGCCCCACCCCCCACCCCGAAAAGAAACAGATGTTCAGGGAGATGGAGGCGGGAGCAACAGTCGCTGATGCAAAGCCCTCCTGCTTGGGCTTTGGAGGGAGTGGGGGAGGGAGGACCGGTAGAGCAGACTCGCCTGCCTGGCCCCTCCCGTAGCTCGGGCTCTGTTTGGCTCCCTGCTCTTCCGTCTGGTGCCTTCCATCCCCGAAATGCTGCCCACAGAGTGCCTGGCACCAGTAGGCATTTGGCAGATACTAGCTGGTAGGACAACGATGGTCTAGATGAGTGGACTTTGGGATCTGAGCCCTTAAGAGAGCCAGAGAATCCCACTCCACACCTTGCTCCCAATTTGGACATGCCTGTCTTGGATTCCGGGCTGGGGAGGGTGGTAGCTAACCTTCTCCCATTCCAGCTGCCTAAGCATGGAGTCAGCCTCCCAGCTTCCTGGCCCCTTCTGATCTCTCCCTGGGGGGCTCTGAGGCTTCCTACTCCGTGTCTTCCCTTTCCCACCCAGGCTCACCCTCACTGTCCCCACTGATAATACCTTTTACAGCATTCTCTCCTGCATTAGCTCATTTTACCCTGTGAACTATGGAGATCTACCCATTTTACAGACAAGGACACTGATGCTGAGAGAGGCTGAGTGATGGCTCACGCTTCCTCTGCTGGAAAGGGCCAGAACTTCCCGGGCCACAAGCCCCTCCTCCCCACAGAGACTCGTTCACTGTGGGATGGTCCCACGGTGATCCTGGGTTCGTCTGCAAGGCTGGGGCCTGGGGCCAGCCAAAATTCTAGAACCCTGGAGATGATGCTAACAACTGCAAGCCAGTTAGAGGGTGGAGAGAGCAGCCTGTAGGGAAAACTGGGACATCCCTGTCTGGTCCCCCGCACTCACAGACCCTCACTGCTCCTGGGCGGGATGGACCCCCAGGCTCCTGCCTCAGAGATCCACTCTGCTCCGGCCCAGCCTGGCTCAGCCCAGTGTCAGGTGCCTCTGCTCAGCATATGGAGTCCCCCTGCCCCGCCTGTGCCCCCTCTTTGTTCTCCTGGGCCGGCAGCTGGGCAGCAGGCACAGAAAGGGGCTTGTATTGTGCAGCATTGCATCACGGGGCAGACCGAGCCCAGGGACTTTCCATTGTCTTGGGCAGCCGGCTATGCCTGCCAAGAGGATTGAGGTCCTGGCAGGGGAGTGTCTGCTGGGGGGGGTGCTAAGGAGAGTGACTGGGGTTGTAGAGGGGTGAGGCGAGGGAGGGGAGGGGCCAGAGAACATAAATTAGCAGATGGACTGGGGAGTATTTAATTCCCACTGGGAGTGGGGGTGGCGGTGGGGGAGGGAGCTCTCGTTCCCATCCTGTGGTCTCCAGGCAGAATTGTAGGAGTTAAAAGGTGTGTGGGCTTTAGAAAATCAGGCAGATCAGAGTTCAAGCCTGGCTGGATCACTTCCCCAGCAAAACCCTTTCTGTACTCTATGTGCCCTTCAGTACCACGCAGCATCAGTGCTCACGTAGCAACAGGAGCTACAGCACAGAGGTGTGAAAATTAAATACACTTACACACGTCAGCATTTCAGACTGTCTGGCAGAGCGCCCGCTCCGGTAGCGGGGATCATGGTGGTTCTATTCATTGCGGCTACATCTCTCGAGATGTATGCCAATGTTATGAAGGACTCCAAGTTCCTGAGAACAAAGCTGTGCGTCTCAATTCCCAAAGCCCAGACCCTTTGGACAAAGTCCCCTACTCCAGTTTCTTTATCTGTAAAGCAGGGCACAGCTCCCCACCCCAAAATTGTTTGGATTGGGCTAACTGGGTTTGATGTTTTACTCGGGTTGCTGTGACGCACTAACTGCCCACAGACAGGGACATTCGCTGGGCAGGACTGAGGAGGCCTGGGCAGGGCCCTCTGAGCTGCATTTCACTGAGCGTGTGCTGTACACTGAAATCAGAGCACTTCTCTTCCAGAGAGTTCTGAGGGTGGGCCCATCTGTTGTCGTATTAGCTCTCAAAACATTGCGGGGAGCTCAGGGTAGGGGAAGGGCGCACAGTATTTTTAGCTCCACAATTCAATTTCACTTTCCAATCGAGACTGACTTTTGTTTGGGGCTAATGTCCCCAACAGATGAAGCCTGTGCCTAGGACATCGGCGTGTCAAAAAAAAGTTAGGAATAATTTAATATCTTTATCTTTACAAAAAAAAACTTTAGGCTGATTCCGTGTCATTATGCCATAATCCCAACACTTTGAAAGACCAAGGCAGGAACATAGCTTGGGCACAGGAGTTCGAGACCAGCCTAGGCAACAAAGAGAGACCCCCGTCTCAAAAAAAAAAAAAAAAAAAAAAAAAAAAAAAAAAAAAAAAAACTTTAAAGTTGTCGTAACATAAAAATTCTGAACTTTTGTTTAGATTTTTCTCATGCTTCATTGGTAACCAAGCATTGTCTTTATGTTGGATCACACTCAGACAAGCGCTGGCATTTTTTCACTGCCCAGAACCTCTAAAGGTCTTTCTGGCTCTTGCTTTGTCCCCACTCACAAAGTAAATCAGAAGCTGGACCACGATGAGAACTCAGTAGGTTGAGGTTGAACCTTGAAAACATGACACTGTGTCAGAGAAGCCAGACACAAAAGGCTACGTATTGTATGATCCTGTTTATATGAATAAGTGAATCCCCAGAGACAGAAGACAGATTAGTGGTTGCCAGGGGCATGGATATAGGGAGTGCCCGGCAGGGGCAGAGATAGGGAGTGGCTGCTTCGTGGGTGCAGGTTTGACTTTGGGGTGGTGACAGTGATTTGGGGCTGGATGGAAGCAGTGGTCGCAGGACATCATGAAGCTCCTGATGCACTGAGTCCTTTGCCTTAGAATCGTTCACTCTCTGTTATGTGAACTTCCTTCAGTTGAAAACAAAGGTAGGCTGGATGAGGTGGCTTATGCCAGTAATCCCAGCACTTTGGGAGTCCAAGGCAGGAGGATCACTTAAGCCCAGAAGTTCTAGACCAGCCGGGGAAACATAAGGAGATCTCGTCACAACAGAAAAAATGTTTTAAGTTAGTGGAACATGGCAGCATGCAACTATAGTCCTTGCTACTCACAAGGCTGAGGTGGGAGGATAGCTTGAGCTCAGGAGGTTGAGGCTACAGTTAAGTGAAGATCGCACCACTGTGCTCCAGCCTGGGCAACAGATTGAGACCTTGTCTCAAAAAAAAAAAGAGAGTGAAAGCAAAGAAAAGAAAACTTGCCGGGCGTGGTGGCTCACACCTGTAATCCCAGCGCTTTGGGAGACTGAGTCAGGTGGATCACTTGAGGCCAGGAGTTTGAGACCAGCCTGGCCAACATGGTGAAACCCCTAAAAATACCAAAAAAATTAGGTCGGCGTGGTGGCATGCATCTGTCATCCCAGCTACTCAGGAGGCTGAGGCAGGAGAATCGCTTGAATCTGGGAGTCAGAGGTTGCAGTGAGCTGGGATCATACTGCTTTACTCCAGCCTGGGCAACAGAGCGAGATTCTGTCTCAAAAAAAAAAAAAGATGGCCGGGCGTGGTGGCTCAAGCCTGTAATCCCAGCACTTTGGGAGGCCGAGGCGGGTGGATCACGAGGTCGAGAGATCGAGACCATCCTGGTCAACATGGTGAAACCCCGTCTCTACTAAAAATACAATAAATTAGCTGGGCATGGTGGTGCGTGCCTGTAATCCCAGCTATTCAGGAAGCTGAGGCAGGAGAATTGCCTGAACCCAGGAGGTGGAGGTTGCGGTGAGCCGAGATCGCGCCATTGCACTCCAGCCTGGGTAACAAGAGCGAAACTGCGTCTCAAAAAAACAAACAAACAAACAAACAAACAAACAAACAAAAAGATAAGAAAAAGAAAAGAGGCCAGGTGTAGTGGCTCACGCCTGTAATCCAAGCACTTTGGAGGCCAAGGCGGGCGGATCACCTGAGGTCGGGAGTTCAAGACCAGCCTGACCAACATGGTGAAACCCCGCCTATATATATATATATATATATAAGAAAAAGAAAAGAAAACTCGGGTCTTCTGATTCTATCAGGTATCTCTGGGTCAACCCCACGGTAGACCCCTCCGGTCCAGAATCTCTGAAGGAAGCAGAAAAAAGACACAAACAGGCACTAGACCCCCTTGGCAGTGTGGGGGCCGGAAGGCCCACAGTCCAGGTCTTAAATGAGACAGGCAAAGTTTTGAACCAGAATGCCCTGTGCCTTCTGGCCCCAACCACAATGGCCTGTCCCCACAGGGCCACTGACACACCCTGATTCTCTGTCCTCCCAGGGAAGTGACAGCGAGTATGAGGTGGACTCAAACCACCAGAAGGCCCACTCCTTTGTCAACCACTACATCAGCGACCCCACGTACTACAACTCGTGGCGGAGGCAGCAGAAGGGCATCTCGAGGGCGCAGGCCTACAGCTACACGGAGAGCGACTCGGGTGAGCCGGACCACGCCGCCGTCACCAACAGCACCAGCACCCAGCAGGGCAGCCTCTTTCGGCCCAAGACCAGTCGGACTCCAACGCCCCAGAATCCCCCAAACCCCCCAAGTCAGCAGAGCACCCTCTACCGCCCCCCCAGCAGCCTGGCCCCCAGCTCCCGGGCCCCCATTGCAGGATTCTCATCATTTGTTTGACATCAGAAGAGGAAAAAGAAAGAGAAATGGCACCAAACTCCTTCTTCACCCCTCCTCTTACCGCCTGCCAGAAGACAAAAACACCAAGAAACCAAGTCAACTTTTCACCTCCTGAGTTTATTTTTCCAGAGATTCCAGCGCCAGCAAAGCCGGCGTTCAGAAGGAGGGGAAAACCAGGAGAGGATGTGTGTGGCCAGCAGCTCTTCGGCTGTAAGATGGTGGGGTTCACTGCTCCTTTGGGAATTTCACGGAGCTGGGGAAGTGGCAATAGTGTCACTGCTATGGACACAGATTGGGGTGGGCCTCTGGAGAGAGAGAGGAAGTGAAGGCGGAGGACTGGGGGCCGCCAGGCAGGCGTGGCTGAGGGAAGAAGCAGCTTCTGGATGTTCAGCCAGCTGCCCTCTTCCAGCCCCTTCAGGACTCCTGGACCCACTGCCGCTACCCTCTGCCAAAAGGATGGGTATCCCAGAGGCCACACCTGCCTTCTCTCCCTGCTCCTCCTTCCCCTCTCCCTCGTGCACCATCGCCACGGACAGCCTCGCCCAGACCCCCGTTCTGCCTGGGCAAGCTCTACTGCCCACCTCCCCTGCTCAACTTCTCCACCAAGCATTTGGTTTATTTAGAAAAAGGAAGACAAAAAAACGAAAGGGTAAGAATTTGCTTAGCGCCTTCCTTGTTCCTGCATATTTTTTAAAATTTTGAATCCAAGGAAGAGAGCCCAAGGGTAGGGGAGAAACCCCCACCACTGACCCCTGCCTCCCTGTGCTGGAATTGACTTTCCTGAGCATGGACAAGAAGAAATGAAGTCTGGGGAGCAGAAGCGTAAATAAGGCGACTGGCCTGGGCACTGTGGGAAAATTAGGTTTAATGCATTGTGGGTAAGATAAGAATGCAGCTTTGACTGTTCTCTTTCTTCTAATCCAGGTTCCGTCTGCCCCGTCTTTAAAGGGGTAGTCAGCTTCCCTAGGCTGGGAAGTGGGGCGCAGGTGAGGGATCTCCCTCTGGGCAGACACTTCACTCTCCACTGGATAGATCCTCACCACACACATACACACATGCACCTGCACACACACACATAGCTCCCATGTACTTCCAAGGAACAGGGTCTAAGGAGCCTTTCCAGAAGAAACTCCTTTAGGCTTTCCTAGCCAGACAGCACACTGACTTTCAGATCTGTGTCTCTCTCGCTGTCCACCATCAGCCTCCTAAGTACAGAGGCACAGGAGCCCAGAGGGATTGCCTAAGTCCCTAGTCTAGAAGCTGGGACACCCAGAGGTTACCCAGTCTGCCTAGCACCCATTTTATAGGCAAAGAAGCAAAGGTACCCTAACCCCCAGTATCATCTTCCAGGCCAAGCTCCGCCTGGCCAGGGTCAGGAGGGGAAGGAGCAGGTCAGGAAGCTCAGTCCAAAGTGGACACAGCATTCGAGATACATACCCAGCAGGGGCAGGTCAGATGGGACCAAGTGACAGAAATAGCTGATGGGAGGGAAAGCTTTTATACACACACACACACAATCTGCTCCAAGGGGTGTTCTACAAAACGCCACGTCTAGGCCGGGTGAGGTGGCTCACGCCTGTAATCCTAGCACTTTGGGAGGCTGAGGCTGGCGGATCACCTTAGGTAAGGAGTTCAAGACCAGCCTGAGCAACATGGAGAAATCCAGTCTCTACTAAAAAAAATACAAATAGTAGCTGGGCATGGTGGCTCCTGCCTGTAATCCCAGCTACTTGGGAGGCTGAGGCAGGATAATAGCTTAAATTCAGGAGGCAGAGGTTGTGGTGAGCCAAGGTCACACCATTGCATTCCAGCCTGGGTGACAAGAGCGAAACTCTATCTCAAAAAAAAAAAAAAAAAAAAAACACAGTCACTTCTAGGGGCCAGGATCTTCCCATCCACTTGGGACTTCCGGATGCCAGGGTTTAGGGAGAGGCCTTTTTATCTAACTCCCTGGGTCATCCAAGGCCCTCTGCGTCCCCAGCCAGCCCTGTAAGGCCAGCCCAAGACCCCCCACCACCACTAAGCTGGATGGCAGATGGCCCAGTAGGGACACGTCCAGTTCAGCGCGGACCCCTTCGTGGGGCAGGGCTCCCTGTGTGTACCGTGCACAGGCACTTCTGGCCTTGTCTAAGAAGAGGAGGTGATACCCCATTGGGGTGGGTGAGCACAGTTCCAGAAAACCCGAGTAGGGCATTTGGGAAACAAGGTTAGAGAGAATCTGTGCCCCTCCCCACCAGCCCCAAGTCTGTCACTGTGCTAATGGTGACCAGGAAGGGAAGTTAGGGTCTGGGGCCCAAAGAACGGGCACACCCAGCCATGAGTGTTTCCCGAAGCACTTGACCCCTGGGAAATGTGAAGGGGTCGATGCTGGTAGATGGCTTGGCAGACAGCTCAGCCCAGCTCCGGTGTCCAAACAGCCGTTTCTCCAACAAGGAGGCCTTGGAAGGGAAGCACAATCTTTTCCCCAAAGGAGAAGGGCTGAGAGTTTGCACCTCCGGGGAGTAAGGTGCTCTCGGGGCCTCCTTGGACTTGTCTGGGAGCTGCCGTGGAGTCAGCCCGACCCCTGCTCCGCCCCCACCTCCTCCGCCTCCACCCTCTGCAGCATCTGGCGTCTCCGTGGCAACACATCTGCAGCTGCCGGCCGGTGATCCTGCTGCGATGCTTTCTTTTCTTTCCGCTCTTTTTTTTTTCTAAATAACTTTATCCTTTTCCTCTCTGCTGAGTCTTTAACCATTTAAGGAAGTTCCCAGTTTGCATTAGGGAATTCTTTTAGCCCAGCCCAGTGAGGGACTGTTTGGGAGGAAGCAGGGCTGTGCAAAAACATAGTGTATGTGTATATATTGCACATGAGGCCAATTTTCCTTTGCCTTTAATGAATCACCGGGTGCACTAAGGTAGTTCCCCCACCCTACTCCCCACAAGCTCATTCACACCCATGCTGACACCTACATGCATGCGTGGAATGGTGCCCATGCACGCCTGTACTCACACACATGCACACAGATATGCACAGAATACACGACTGTATGTGTGTTAGCAGAGAGGCTCTTGCCACTCCCTCTGATGGCTGAAGCCACCTCCCCCTTGAGGCAAGAGTGGCCTGGGTTGCTTGCACTTGGGGCGTGGCCGGGATCTGTTGTCTGAGAGGGTGAGGACACCATGCAAATTTGGACAAGCCCATGAGATCAGGCTGTGCCCGCAGTGAAAGTCCCACACTCAGTACCCACCCATCTGGCATATTGTCTCCACAGCCCCAGTCACAGCTGGAAGCCCAGGTCTGCAGCTGTGGAACTTTAGAGTTTTTAAGGACACATCTCTTTGCCCTTGTTTACATATCTACTGGGGCAGCCGAGGCTCCCAACCTTCCTCCCAGACACCCGGCCACATTAGAAAGGGGTGGTGGGCACTGCGCATGTGTAACAGGGACCCTTCCTGGCCTGTGATTTTCTGAGCCAGTGATACCAGGGCCCTGCCTGTGGGACTCCACCCAACGTAGGTTCACACCAGGACACACCTGGCACCTTTGGCATTGCCTCCCTGTGCCCCAAGCAATCTCCCAGTGTTGCACTCAGGAGCCCACGCTGGGCACACCGGGGCTTTCCCCTTCCTGACTGCGCCTCCAGAGTTGACATCAGCTCCACACCCACACTGCCAAGACAAACCAAAAAGATGCTCCGGGCTCCAGAACCACCATCCTCCTCGGGCTCCAGGGAGTTTGCAAACCCAGGCTGCCTCCCCTTCTGTCCACTCCTCACCCCCCAGCCCCCGAAACTCCTACCGCCAAACCTGACACTGCCGTGAATGAGAGGAAACAAGGACACGGCGGGGACCGGCTCACCTGGTGCACGCTGCCTCGAGGCCTTCTGTTGCTGCCCACACCTCCCTGGGCAGCGCTTCTAAAGGTGCCAGAGCCTCACCACAGTGCCACTCTGGCTGGGCAGGGGCTTCCCTCAGCTTCCCAGAGTGTACATCTGAAGGTGCCTACCCTGGGTGAGGGGCTGGTGGGCAGGAGGGTAGAGGGGAGATCAGCTGACAGCCGCCACCCGCTCCCCAGTGCCTCTGTATGGTCCTAGCCAGGGACCCCCACAGGCATGCGCACATGGCAATCCTGACCACCACCTGAGCACAGGTGCCCCCTCGGGACCACCCCGCTTCTCTTTGTTTCCATCCGAATAACCAAAAGCATTTAAACGTGTTACCTTTCTTCATCCATCTAGATGCCAGAAACAAAAATCAACACAAATCTTTATTTTTTGATTTAAAAAAATAGAACAAAAAATTATGGGGAGAGTATTCATTATGGCAGGTGTCTGTAAGAAAAAAATATATATCTCTATATGTCATATAGCGTGTTAGCAGGTTTATTTTTTAAATGAAAGGTAAGAAAAAAATTGATTTGAAATATATACCACAAGAAGTCCCATGTCCTGTCAAACTGTCAGTATTTTATAAATAAACTCTTTTTTTTTTTTGGAGTTTTGAAGCAACATTCTTTTCCTCCCTGGAACATGAATGGGGACACCTGTCCTGGAATCATACCCAAGCAATTCATTCCCCCAAACAGCCATTTTTTAGTCATGCTGTGCTTTTGCTGAGAAGAGCCAAGGGTTTGACCTATCTGCTCTCTTAATTCATAGCTGAGTGGACATCTGTGCCTTCCAGCAAAATGCACTATTTTATTTATTTTAATATTTTAGAGGGCCAGGCGCAGTGGCTCACACCTGTAATCCCAATGCTTTGGGAGGCCAAGGCGGATGGATCACGAGGTCAAGAAGTCAAGACTATCCTGGCCAACATGGTGAAATCCCGTCTCTACTAAAAATACAAACAATAGCTGGGCATAGTGGCGCGTGCCTGTAATCTCAGCTACTCAGGAGGCTGAGGCAGGAGAATTGCTGGAACCCAGTAGGCGGAGGTTGCAGTGAGCCGAGATCAAGTCACTACACTCCAGCCTGGCAGTGAGACAGAGTGAGAATCCGTCTTTAAAAAAAAAAAAAAAAAAAAAAAAAAAAAAAATGCCGGGCGCGGTGGCTCACGCCTGTAATCCCAGCACTTTGGGAGGCCGAGGCGGGTGGGTCACGAGGTCAAGACATCGAGACCATCCTGGTCAACATGGTGAAACCCCATATCTACTAAAAATACAAAAAATTAGCTGGGCATGGTGGGGCGTGCCTGTAATCCCAGCTACTCAGGAGGCTGAGGCAGGAGAATTGCCTGAACCCAGGAGGCGGAGGTTGCGGTGAGCCGAGATCGCACCATTGCGCTCCAGCCTGGGTAACAAGAGCGAAACTCCGTCTCAAAATAAATAAATAAATAAATAAATAAATAAGTAAAAATAAAAAAAAAAAAATAGAAAGTAAAGGGGAAAAAAAAGCCTTTTAGAATAAAATCTTGTGATATGCAAATGATAGTGAATAATAATAATATATATGATGTTCGTTGTGGGCTAAAAAATGAAAATGTTAAAAATTTAAAAAATAATATTAGCAGTTGCTAACACGTCTACGGCGCTCACTCTGTGCCAGGCGTGGTTCTAATCACTTCATGTTTATTAACTCGTAGAATCCCTGTGACAGTCCCCAGGAGGAAACCTGGGACAGGGAGGCTTTAAGTGACTTGCCCTCAGGGAGTGGTAGAACCAGGATTTGTACCAAAGCCTTCCGGCTCTCAAGACATAACGCTGCCTCTCTGATGTGTAAGGCAAGCTCCTCGTATGTTTTTATGTTAATTTCTGCAAAGCTAGCACCCTATGTTCCAGTGATCCGTAATGCCGTGAGAAACGCTCTGTTGTTTGGTGGATCTAACCCAGTTAATCTACCAGGGTTAGAATTAGGGCTTAGACTGCTGAATTTTTTTTTCTTTCTTTCTTTCTTTCTTTCTTTTTTTTTTTTTTTTTTTTTTGAGACAGTTTCACTCTTGTTGCACAGGCTGGAGTGCAACAGCGAGACCTCGGCTCACGGCAACCTCCGCCTCCCAGGTTCAAGTGATTCTCCTGCCTCAGCCTTCTGAGTAGTTGGGATAATAGGCAGGCGCCACCAGGCCTGGCTAATTTTTTTTTGTATTTTTGGTAGAGACAAGGTTTTTCCATGTTGGTCACGCTGGTCTCAAACTCCCGACCTCAGGTGATCTGCCCACCTCGGCCTCCCAAAATGCTGAGATTACAGGCATGGGCCACCGTGCCTGGCCATAGATTTTGGAGTTTATGAGTACAGCAGTGTTACATTATACCACATTTATCTCACATTACTTAAGTCATGTGGACTCGATAGACTCAAGAAAAACAGAGGCAAAATGGGAAAATCTCTCTCTTTTTTTTTTTTTTTTTTTTTTTTTTTTTTTTTCTGAGACAGAGTCCTGCTGTCACCCAGGCTGGAGTGTAGTGACATGAGACATGAACACAGCTTACTGCAGCCTCAGCCTCCTGGGCTCAAGTGATCCTCCCATCTCAGCCTCCCAAGTAGCTGGGGCCACAGGTTCATGGTCCCAGCTAATTATTTATTTTTTGTAGAGATGAGGTCTCATCCTGTTGCCCAGGCTGGTCTCCAGTGCCTGGGCTCAAGCAGTCCTTCCACCTCAGCCTTCCAAAATGATGGGATTACAGGCATGATCCACCGTACCTAGTAGGAAAATCATTTCAAAAGGGCACGTAATGCCACTAAATGCGTACACTTAATTTTGCGCAGTGCACATTATTGCATAATGCACATCAGACGTGTATTCATTTATTTATTTATTGTTTTGAGACAGAGTCTTGCTCTGTTGCCAGGCTGGAGTGCAGAGGCATGATCCCAGCTCACTGCAACTTCCGTTTTCTGGTTTCAAGCAATTCTCCTGCCTCAGCCTCCCGAGTAGCTGGGACTACAGGCACAAACCACCATGCCCGGCTAATTTTTTGTACTTTTAGTAGAGATGGGGTTTCATCATGTTGGCCAGGATGGTCTCATTCTCTTGACCTTGTGATCCGGCCACCTCGGACTCCCAAAGTGCTGGGATTACAGGCGTGAGCCACTGGGCCCGGCCGGCCACATTAGACATGTATTCATACAGAGGCTGCTCAACTAATCAAAACACAATGAAGCAGGGAATTTCATATGTATTTCATATTGTTTTACTGTTTTTATTGTTGTTTTTCTTGAGACAGAATCTTGCTCTGTGGCCCACGCTGGAGTACAGTGGTACAAACTCTGCTCACTACAACATTTGGTCTCTCAGGTTCAAGTGATTCTCATGCCTCGGCCTCCTGAGTAGCTGGGATTACAGAAGCCTGCCACCATACCTGGTTAATTTTTGTATTTTTAATAGAGATGGGATTTCACCATGTCGGCCAGGCTGGTCTCGAACTCCTGACCTCAAGTGATCCACCCACCTCAGCCTCTCAAAATGCTGGGATTACAGTCATGAGCCGTCGCACCTGGACTGTATTTTTAATAAAGACGGGCTTTCGCCATGTTGGCCAGGCTGGACCTTCTGGCCTCAAGCGATCCACCCACATTGGCCTCCCAATGTGCTGGGATTACAGGCATGAGCCACCCACCTCGCTCGGCCTCTAAACCACTCTTTTATTTATTTATCTATTTATTTTTTTGCAACTTGCTATTTCCAAAACATTCAATATAACTTTCAGAGAACCAGCTATTCTCCTTTTCCACTCTTATTTTATCTACTTACATCATATGTGATTAAATTATGTAATTACCATAAAAGCTGCAACTGGCATAAACAAGTTCAGAAACAACGATAATTGACTCTTCCTAAACATACAACTCGATTCAGTAGGAGCAGACATATGCTGGCCTGCTAGAAAGCAGCATTCAGGGTACTGTGTATATCTCTATGTTTTGCAAAAGGAAGATAGGATATCTATTAATACAGCTAGCGGACTAAATGGAGGTCAAAGAAGACTGCCTCTGGACATATTGCAAACAAACTATGTACACTATACCTTCTAACCAATTTTCAAGTTGATGAAGGAATTTTCAAGGGTAATTCTGACTACAGATAATTCCGATCTTGGACATCATTTGGAATCCCACATTACACATACCCCCATACCCGCTGCTCTGAGGATGTTTGGTTAAAAGATAATGGCCGGGCGCGGTGGCTCAAGCCTGTAATCCCAGCACTTTGGGAGGCCGAGGCGGGTGGATCACGAGGTCAAGAGATCGAGACCATCCTGGTCAACATGGTGAAACCCCGTCTCTACTAAAAATACAAAAAATTAGCTGGGCATGGTGGTGCGTGCCTGTAATCCCAGCTACTCAGGAGGCTGAGACAGGAGAATTGCCTGAACCCAGGAGGCGGAGGTTACAGTGAGCCGAGATCGTGCCATTGCACTCCAGCCTGGGTAACAAGAGCGAAACTCCGTCTCAAAAAAAAAAAGATAATAAAAGATAATAACATGGCCGGGTGCAGTGGCTCATGCTTGTAATCCTAGCACTTTGGGAGGCCAAGGTGGGCGGATTGCCTGAGGCCAGGAGTTCGAGACCTGGGCAACATGGTGAAACTCCATCTCTACTAAAATACAAACAATTATACCTGGACGTGGTGGTGGGCACCTGTAATCCCAGCTTCTCAGGAGGCTGAGGCACAAGAATTACTTGAATACAGGAGGCGCAGGTTGCAATGAGCCGAGACTGAGCCATTGTACTCCAGCCTGGGTGACAAGAGCGAAACTCCATCTCCATTAATAAATAAATAAACATGGAAGACATTCTGGACCTGGAGTCAGAAGAGTAGGCTCTGATTCGAGAATAGTCCCTTGCAGGCTGGGTGGAGTGGCTCACGCCTGTAATCCAAGCACTTTGGAGGCCAAGGCAGGCGGATCACCTGAGGTCGGGAGTTCAAGACCAGCCTGACCAACATGGTGAAATCCCCATCTTAAAAAAAAAAAAAAAAAAATAGTCCCTTGCAAATGGAGAAGCTTAAAGCACCTTTTCTCAAGGGAAGTAAGTGACCCCTGATCTACCACCAATCAGGTTATTATAAAGATCAAATAAAATAATGAAGCTTGGAAGAAAATGCTTTGAACACCAAAATGTGGCAGGCACGGAAGGCATTTCTGTTCTAGACCTGCGGGAAGCCTCACAGTGTCCCGTAGTTCCCTTTTTCTTTTCTTTGGTGGTTTTTTGTTTTTTGGGTTTTTTTGAGACAAGCTCTCTCTGTTGCCCAGGCAGGAGGGCTGTGGTACAATTTCAGTTCACTGTACCCTCAACAACCTGGGCTCAAGTGATCCTCCCACCTCAGCCCCCTGCGTAGCTGGGACCACAGGCACATGCCACCACACCCAGCTAACTGCTTTTTTTTGGCTTTTTGTTTGTTTTTAT
Organism: Saimiri boliviensis; assembly: GCF_048565385.1. Lineage (NCBI taxonomy): Eukaryota > Metazoa > Chordata > Mammalia > Primates > Cebidae > Saimiri > Saimiri boliviensis. The sequence continues at coordinate 62,980,755 of NC_133465.1, read as the reverse complement.
CCTTTTCTCTCTTCCCGCCCCACCCCTTCATGAAGTATCTCCACAGATTTTTTTTTTTTTTTTTTTTTTTTTTTTTTTTTTTTTTTTTGCTATTTTTAGTAGAGATGGGCTTTTTCCATCTTGCCCAGGCTGGTCTTGAACTCCTGGGCTCAAGGGATCCACCCACCTCGGATTCCCAAAATGCTCGGATTATTACAGGCATGAGCCACTGCACCTGGCCTTAATTCCAATCTTCTTCCTCATTGATTTTGAATCCTAGGCTGGCCTCTCCCTGCTTTTGGCCAGTGAACTCTGGCCATCTACAGCTCTGTGACCAGTCAAATACAGTAGGGGGAAAGAAACAGTCACACACACACACACACACACACACACACACACACACACACACAGGTGGGGGGAAGATTGGTAGAGAAATGGCACTTATAAAAACCAAGGAGGGACTGGGTGTGGTGGCTCACACCTGTAATCCCAGCCCTTTGAAAGGCTGAGGCAGGTGGATCACCTGAGGTCAGGAGTTCACGATCAGCCTGGCCAACATGGTGAAAAACCAGTCTCTATTAAAAATACAAAAAAAAAAAAGAAGTAGCCGGCCGTGATGGCAGGTGCCTGTAATCCCAGCTACTCAGGAAGCCGAGGCAGGAGAACAGCTTGAACCTGGGAGGCGGAGCTTGCAGTGAGCCGAGGTCTCGCCATTGCACTCCAGCCTGGGCCGCACGAGCAAAACTCAGCCTCAGGAAAAAAGGAAAAAAAAAGAGAGAGAGAGAGAAAACGAAGGAGACGGTGAGACCACATGCTGGCTCGGAGCGTGCGCAGCACCACTCTCCACTGAGAGAAGGTAACCTCACCTGGAAAACACTCAGGCGGCCTGAGAACTTAGCCGAGGCCCTCTTCTTAAAGCTCCCAGAATTGCTAAATGGGATAAAGCACTTTTGGTTACCTGGGCTAACCATGGTTAGCATGGGCTTGGCAGACCTGGATTTTCACTAATTCCAGCTTCCGCTTGAACTTGAGTTCAACCTCTACCAGCCTCGCTACTCCATCTGCGAAATGGGTGCGATTTCTGCCTTCTCTGGCATCTGATTCATGAAGTGAAGTGCAGGGAAGAACCCTCTGAGACAGAGGTGACCTTCAGAAGGGCCCTCTCTCCAGCCCCATCCCTGCTTCTTTCCAACTCGTGGAAGGGCAAGCGCCAAACCACCAATGTGGCTCCAACAGGTGGGCACAGACCTGCCATGCTGAAGGCCTGGAGAGCTACAGGGACCATGTCCTGGATACACATTGTGAATTGGGGACTCAGGGCTGTCATGGAACAGCAAGTGAGTCCTTTTTTTTTTTTTTTTTTGACAGAATCTCACTCTGTTGCCCAGGCTAGAGTGCAGTGGTGTGCTCTCAGCTCACAGCAGCCACCTTCTCCTGGGTTCAAGTGATTCTCATGCCTCAGCCCCCAGGTAATTGGGATTACAGGTGTGCACCACCATACTTATACTTGGCTTTTTTTTCTTTCTTTCTTTCTTTCTTTCTTTCTTTCTTTTTTTTTTTTTTTTGAGACAGTCTTGTTCCGTCACCAGGCACCAGGCTGGAGTGCAGTGGTGCAATCTTGGCTCACCGCAACCTCCGCCTCCCAGGTTCAAGCAATTCTCTTGCCTCAGCCTCCCAAGTAGCTGGGACTACAGGCACACACCACCATGCCCAGCTAATTTTTGTATTTTTAGTAAAGACAGGGGTTTTACCATGTTGGCCAGGCTGGTCTAGATCTCCTGACCTCGTGATCCACCCTCCTCAGCCTCCCAAAGTGCTGGGATTACAGGCATAAGCCAACGTGCCCACCCATCAGTTTTCTTTCAACGTAACTCCTACTCAGCCTTGGCCCAGCCAGGATGGGATATTATGACCCTAAATTCAGAGCAAGGCATCTCCCCCTAAGTGCCTTCTCAAATCCTATGTTGTTCCACTTGCAGATCTGTGCTGTCCCAGGCCAGTTTTCCCTACAAAGGGCTCTGGGACTCAGTCACTAATTAATTGTCTGGAGGAAAAACTGCCCTGACTTTTCTGAACGAGGGTGTCTTGCTAACAGGGCTAAGAGTGCAGAAAATACCCTCCTCCCACAGGATCCCTCCACCCCATCTCCTCTCCCACTCCCCAAGACTGACCAATCATTTCTGGCATTTGGTAGAAATTAAGGAGACGTTGCACTGGTGAGAGGCTGCCTTTAGGAATCTAACTGGTCAGCATAGTTGATGTGACAGAAAACTGGTCAGCATAGTTGATGTGACAGAAAACAAGCCTTGAAGGTCTGAACCCGGGCTCCTGTTCACATTACCGGATGAAATACAAACCAGGTTTTGTATGGGACATCCTCATCCAAAAACATCATTTGTTGTTTATCTGAAACTCACATATAACCAGGTATTCTCTCTCTCTCTTTTTTTTTTTTTTTTTCTTTTTGAGTTGGAGTTTCGCTCTTTCGCCCAGGCTAGAGTGCAGTGGTACGTTACTGGCTCACTGCAACCTCCACCTTCTGGTTTCAAGCGATTCTCCTGCCTCAGCCTCCTGAGTAGCTGGGATTATGGGTGCCCACCACCACACCTGGCTAATTTTTGTATTTTTAGTAGAGATGGGGTTTCACAATGTTGGCCAGGCTGGTCTTGAACTGCTGACCTCGTGATCCACCCACCTCGGCCTCTCAAAGTGCTGGGATCCCAGCCGTGAGCTGCTGTGCCCAGCCCAGGTACCCTTTATCTTTGTTTGCTAATCGGTCACCTGGTTCAAGTCCCAACCCTGAACCCCATGTAGAGGTTCCTGCAAATGTCTCAGAGCCCTCAGTTTCTCCTTCCAGAAAATGGACTGCTGGAGGCTGGGCGCGGTGGCTTATGCTTATAATCCCAACACTTTGGGAGGCTGAGGCAGGTGGATCATGAGGTCAAGAGATCTAGACCATCCTGGCCAACATGGTGAAACCCTGTCTCTACTAAAAAATACAAAAATTATCTGGGCGTGGTGGCGTGTGCCTGTAGTCCCAGCTACTTGGGAGGCTGGGGCAGGAGAATTGCTTGAACCCAGGAGGCGAAGATTTCAGTGAGCCGAGATTACGCCACTGGACTCCAGCCTGGCACCTAGTGACAGAGCAAGACACTGTCTGAAAAAAAGGGAGGGGGCTGCTGCTCACTGCTCTGTGTCCCTCACAGAAAACAGTGTGGATATTAGAAGGGAGATTGTGTTTAAACGTGATTTGTAAGCCAGACAGTGCTCCACACGTGTAAGGGATTATCGCTATTGTGCATGGATAAAATGACGTTTATGTGGAATCATCCAGGAGCTCCTAGCTTGAGGTAGAATTCTACCTGTCATTCCTGACTTGTACTCCCTTACCAAGTCGTGTTCTACCCTGCCTGAACTCTTCCTAGCTAGCAAGCATGTCAGTGGATCACTTCTGCAAATTAATTTCTTTGAGACAGGTCTGGCTGTGTTGCCCTGGCTAACGTCCAGTGTGTGATCTTAGCTCCCTGCAACCTCTGCCTTCTGAGTTCCAGCAATTCTTCCACCTCAGCCTCCCTAGTAGCTGGAACTCCAGGCACACGCCACCACGCCTGGCTAGTTTTTGTATTTTCTGTAGAGACAGTGTTTCAGCATGCTGCCCAGGTTGGTCTCGAACTCCTGGGCTCAAGTAATCTGCCTGCCTCAGCCTCCCAAAGTGCTGAGATTACAGGCATAAGCCACTACATCTGGCAAATGTCAATGGATAACTTCTGAATCTTAGAAACGTGGGACCTCTGGAGGGAGAGCTGAATCAGCCTTTTGGAGTCTATCAGCCAAGCTGGAACACAATGGCCCACTCAACACAGGCCCATTTGAGGAGTTTCAGGAAGAGACCATTCATCAGGATGCAGGTAGGGACCCAGGGGTAGTGAGAGCTGGGATCATCACCACCCCAGGCCTGCCTGGCAAATGCAGGGAGAAGTCACTGGAACCTGCATACAGAGATGGCTGGCAGGAGACAAAGATACCCAACAGAGGCAGGGAGGGTGCTAGGGGGTCCACAGCTCCCAGCCTCGCTCTCCTACCACCTTCCATTCTCCTGGGCTTCTTTCTTTTTTTTTTTTTTTTTTTTTTTTTTTTGAGACAGAGTCTCACTCTGTCGCCCAGGCTGGAGTGCAGTTATGCAATGTCAGCTCACTGCAACCTCTGCCTCCTGGGTTCAAGCGATTTGCCTGCCTCAGCCTCCCAAGTAGCTAGGACTGCAGGCACCTGCCACCATGCCCGGCTGATTTTTGTATTTTTGGTAGAGAAGGGGTTTCACCATGTTGGTCAGGCTGGTCTCGATCTCCTGACCTCATGATCCACCTGCTTCAGCCTTTCAAAGTGCTGGGATTACAAGTGTGAGCCACCATGCCTGGCCCCTTCTTTCCTTCTTTATTATTTTATGTGTGTGTATGTATGTGTGTGTGTGTATATATATATATATATATATGAAGCCTGGGCTTCTTATGGTACAAACCAAACCAAATGGAAATTTGGAAAGCACTGAGATACCACCCATATGGGGCAGCCTCCCCCGTGTGTCCTTTAGCTGGGTGTGGTGGCATGCACCTATAGTCCCAGCTACTCGAGAGGCTGAGGCAGGAGGATCACTTGAGTCCAGCAGGTCAAGGCTGCAATAGGCTATGATTGCATCACGGCACTCCAGCCCCAGGAACACAGCAAGATCTTGTCTCTTAACAAATAAAGTGTCCCTGGGGTCAACTAACAGGTTTATTTTGTTTTGTTTTGTTTTGAGACAGAGATATAATTTTTACATGCAATGAAAGATCATTCTGGGTTTTATTTTTTTCTGAATCACTTAAACATGTAACAGTCATCCTTAGCTCATGGGCCATACAAAAATAGATGGGGTGAGAAGTTTGCAGAATCTTGCTCTGTCACTCAGGCCAGAGTGCAGAGGTATGATCTCAGTTCACTCCAACCTCCACCTCCTGAATTCAAGTGATTCTCCTGCCTCAGCCTCCCCAGTAGCTGATGGCATGTGCCACCACACCCAGCTAATTTTTGTATTTTAAGTAGAGGTGGGGTTTTACCATGTTAGCCAGACTGGTCTCTAACTCCTGACCTCAGGTGATCCACCCTCCTTAGCCCCCCAAAGTGCTGGGATCACAGGCGTGAGCCACCTCGCCCAGCCTTAGCAAATATTTTCTCTAAAGGACTCTGTGGACCACAGAGTCTCTGCCATAGTGCAGAAGCAGCCACAGAGGATATATAAATGTATGTGCATGGCTGTGTTCCAATGCAATTTTATTTAAAGACTCTGAAATTTGAATTGTATATAATTTTCACATGTAACGAAGTATCATTCTGGGTTTTATTTTCTTCTGAATCATTTAAACATGTAACAGTCATTTTTAGGTCCTGGGCCATACAGAAACAGATGGGGTGAGAAGTTTGCAGAACTCTGGTCTAAAGTGGCTTATGTCAAGTCCACGATTGCTAGAACCTTTGTGGGGTTCTGATGTGACTCCCAGATAAGACTGTCAAAGGCAGTGCAGTAGGCTGAATGTTGTCCCCCAAAAAATCACATCCACCAGAAGCCTCAGAATGTGACCTTATTTGGAAGTAGGTTCTCTGTAGATGTCATTAGTTAAGTTGAGATCATACTGGATGAGACTGACCCTAAATCCAAGGACTTGTGCCCATATGAAAAAGAAGAGAGGGCCAGGTGTGGTGGCTCACACCTGTAATCCCAGCACTTTGGGAGGCTGAGGTGGGTGGATCAAGAGGTCAGGAGTTCAAGACCAGCCTGGCCAACATGGTGAAACCCTATGTCTACTAAAAATACAAAAATTAGCCAGGTGTGGTGGTGTATGCCTGTAATCCCAGCTACTCAGAAGGCTGAGGCAAGAGAATTGCTTGAACCCAGGAGGCAGAGGTTGCAGTGAGCTGAGATCGTGCCACTGCACTCCAGCATGGGTGACAGAGCAAGACTCTGTCTCAGAAAAAAAGAAGAGAGGATGGCCAGGCGTGGGGACTCACCTCTGTAATTTGAGAGGCCGAGGCGGGAGGATTGCTTGAGCCCAGGAATTCTGGACAAGCCTGAGCAACGTAGTGAGACTTTATCACTACAAAAAAAAAAAGAAGAAAGAGGAGAAGGCCAGGCACAGTAGCTCACACCTGTAATCCCAGCACTTTGGGAGGCCCAGGCAGGTAGATCACCTGAGCCCAGGAGTTCCAGACCAGCTGGCCAACATGGCAAAACCCCATCTCTACCAAAAATACAAAAATTAGCCAGGTGTGGTGGCACATGCCTGCAGTCCCAGCTACTTGGGAGGCTGAGGCAGGAGGATCACTTGAATCTGTGAGGCAGAGGTTGCAGAGCCAAGATTGTGCCACTGCACTCCTGCACTCCAGCTCGGGCGAGAGGGATTCTGTCTCAATAAAAAAATAAAAAATAAAAAAAAAAATGCTGGGCCCAGTGACTCACATCTGTAATCCCAGCATTTTGGGAGGTCGAGGCAGGCAGATCACTTGAGGTCCAAGTTCAAGACCAGCTGGTCAACATGGTGAAATCCCATCTCTATTAAAATACAAAAATTAAACAGGCGTGGTGGCACACACCTATCATCCCAGCTACTTAGAAGCCTGAGGCAGGAGAATGACTTGATCCCAGGAGGCAGAGGTTGCAATGAGCCAAGATCGTGCCACTGCACTCCAGCCTGGGTGACAGAATGAGACTCCACCTCAAAAAAAAAAAAAAATGAGAGGGAGAAGACACGGGCTGAAAAGCTACCTATGGGGTCCTATGCTCACTAGCTGGGTGACAAGATCAGTTACCCAAACCTCAGCATCCTGCAGTATACCCATGTCCTAAACCTGCACATGTACCCCATGAATCCAAAATCAAAGCTGAAGAAAAAAAGAGAGAGAGAAACAACACAGACACACACACAGAGGACAAAAACATGTGAGGACACAGGCAGAGCTTGGAGTGACGAAGATGCACGCTAAGAAATGCCAGAGATTGCCTGGAACCCTCGAAACGGACAGAGCCAAGGAAGAATTCTCCCCTAGAGCCCTCAGGGGGAGCACAGCCCTCCTGATACCTTGATTTTGGACTTCTAGCCTCGGAACTGTGAGAGAGGACATTTCTGTTGGCTTCAGCCGCCCAGTTTGTGCTAATTGGTTTCAGCAGCCCTGGAGAATGAATTGGAGCTCACTCTCCTGAGCTCCAATGTTCATCTTTTCTCTCTGGGAGTTTAGGTTCAGTAAACTCCCAGACTCTAGCAGGACCCCAGGACGGCCCCTCGGGGACCCTGGGCTTCCCCTCCACTCCCTTCCTCTTCCTCCCTGCTCCCTCCCCCAGCTGTCTTAGATTTCTGTAGAAAAGCTCCAGCCAACCCTGGATTCAACTGGCAGCTATGCAATACTTGTTTTCCTGTTTCTTCCCAACCTTCTCTGCATTTTAAAATTGTTTCCACCCCTCACTAAGGGCCAAACAAGTCATTCCCCAAGGTCAGGAAAAATGCTCACCGGCCTTCAACCTGCAAAATATTAATCACAGATGCTGGGACCGGAACTCCAGGCCTCTCCCCTGTCATCTGTGTCCAGCTCTGGGTACAGGCAGGGGGTCTGGGGAGCACTGGGACACTGGAGGTGGGGCGCAGAGGGAGGAGGCAGGATATGCTGCTTTCTTGGCCTGGCACAGTACCTGGTACATGGGGAGGCATGGCAGGCTTCTATCCTGGTGCCTGGGCTCACTTCATCCTCGCTCTGCTCAGGACAAGGCGAGTCTACCTTGGCGAACCCCTACTAGAACCCAACAGTATGACTAGATGGAGGAAATGGAACTCCATCAAGGACGCTTGTAAGTGTTAAACGCTTCAAACCCAGCACTTTGCATAAGTTAAATCACTTAACCTTACTAAGGCAGGAGCAGGAGATACGGAGATGCTGAGTAACTGTGGAAGGTAACAGAGCTTGGGTCTCCAGGGACATCCCTAATGCCTGGGGATGCTCCCACTTCAGGCTTGAAGAGGGCTCTGCTTTTAAGGTGATGGGATCTGCCCACACTCTTGAAGAAGACCGAGCACAGGCAGGGTGCAGTGGCTCACGCTTGTGATCCCAGCACTTTGGGAGACTGAGGTGGGCAGATCACCTGAGGTTGACAGTTCAAGACCAACCTGACCAACATGGAGAAACCCTGTCTCTACTAAAAATACAAAAAAAAAAAAAAAAAAAAAAATTAGCCGGGCGTGGTGGCACATGCCCATAGTCCCAACTACTCAGGAAGCTGAGGCAGGAGAATCGCTTGAACCTGGGAGGCAGAGGTTGCGGTGAGCCAAGATTGCACCATTGCACGCCAGCCTGGGCAACAAGAGCAAGACTCCATGTCAAAAAAAAAAAAAAAAAAGACCAGCACAGCAAACACCATTCTCAGACCCAAGACCTAGGCCGCTGCTGTTCCACGCACTCTTCCACGGAGAACATTATTGCTCCAGTGGGAGGCTCCTAAGACAACATGGAAACAGCGTTGGCAAACTTGGTGGTGTTTATCTTTGTGGCATTTGTGGTAAAGGGCTTTGGCCAGCCACAGGAAAGATCTGGGAAGATTCTAGAAGATACACATGGATAGGAAGGACTGGAGGTCAGGGAAGTCACCTGAGAAGGAGCCCCAGTGTCATTTCTTGGAAGGGGCCTGTGGGAGGAGGACAGAGGGAGGCGGTGCTGGTGGGCCCCACGAGGACGGCTGTGATAACCGCATCTGTTTACAGTTTTTCAGGCAGCCTCCCCACCCCCACCCTGCCCTTCCCACTGCAATCAGCTAGCTGCCTGTGCTTGTCCAGCCTCACCTTCTTGCCCAGACCAGTCCTGCAGACACGGGGCCATGACTCAGAGGCCAGGCGCATGGCTGTTGCGTTCTGTTGGTTCGCCAGGTAGCAGGGTGGGAGCTGTTAAGGTCAGGACACTATGATTTCACCCTGGGGGATGTTCCTGGGGTTCCACCCTGGGAAGCTTCCTCTGCACAGCCTGGGGGTGGGGAGCAAGAGGGCACCCTCAGTTGGCCAGGAAGCAGGCAGCAAGGACTGACCTGAGAGAAGCAGGCTGCGTGCTAGCCAGGCTTGGTGGAGTGCACCTGTAATCTCAGCTACTCGGGAGGCTGCGGCAGGAGAGTCACTTGAACCCAGGAGGCGGAGGTTGCAGTGAGCCGAGATCGCGCCATTGCACTCCAACCTGGGTGACAGAGCGAGACTCCATCTTCACAAAAGAAAAAAAAAAAAAAAAAGAGAAGCAAGCTGAGTGCAAGGGAAGTCACAGCTCCACATGGTGAGTAACAGCAGCTGACACTGGGTGTCAGAAGGGGGGACCCAGGAAATGTGTCAGCTGGAGGGCCCCGCCTCCTAAAGGGGGCAGCTCTCACTGGCTGCTGCCATGGGGATATCAGAGCCCAGTGCTGTCAGGCTCTTCTGATTTTTTTAAGAACCAGAAATCAAGCTTTATGTAAATTCCCCTTATGCTTAAATACTAGCAACTAAAAATAAATGTTTTTTAAACACTGTCTTGGCAGATTGCATTTTCTAAAAATGACTGCCACACTATCTCCCACCTTATATGCCCCAGACACATTTCCTGTCAAGAGGGGGTCCACACTCCTTCCCTTGGACCCCGGGGGGAGGGGCTGGTGACACAGCAGAGGTGATACCGTGTGACTCTCGAGGATAGGTCATGGTTATGGGTTGAATAGTGTCCCCCTCAAAAGATGTGTAAGTCCTGGCCAGGTGTGGTGGCTCAGGCCTGTAATCCCAGCATTTTGGAAGGCCAAACTGGGTGGATCACTTGAGGTCAGAAGTACAAGACCAGCTTGGTCAAGATGGTGAAACCCCATCTCTACCAAAAATGTAAAAAAACACTAGCCAGGCGTGGTGGCAGGCGCCTGTAATCCCAGTTACTCAGGAGGCTGAGGCAGGAGAACTGCTTGAACCCAGGAGGCAGAGGTTGCAGTGAGCCAAAATCACACCATTGCACTCCAGCCTGGGCAACAAGAGCAAAACTCTGTCTCAAAAAAAAAAAAAAAAAAAAAAAAAAAGGGCCAGGCATGATGGCTCATGCTTGTAATCCCAGCACTTTGGGAGGCCGAGGTGGGTGGATCACAAGGTCAAGAGATTGAAACCATCCTGGCCAACATGGTGAAACCCCATCTCTTTTCTCTTCTTCTTTTTTTTGTGTGTGTGTGTGTGTGTGTTTTTTTTTTTTTTTTGGTGAAACCCCATCTCTACTAAAAATACAAAAATTAGCTTAGGTTGGTGGCGTGTGCTACTCAGGAGGCTGAGGCAGGAGAATTGCTTGAACCCAGGAGGTGAAGGTTGCAGTGAGCCAAGATTGCGCCACTGCACTCCAGCCTGGCAACAGAATGTGACTCCGTCTCAAAAAAAGAAAAAAAAAAAAGTCATCGTTTCCTGGCTGTCTTGGGACTCTGGAGCTTGGCACTTGGCTGCCATCTTGTGAGGAAGCCCAAACTATCCCAAGTGGAGAGACCTAGGCAGGTGTTCTGGCTGACAGCCCAGCTGAGATCGCAGCTGACAGCTAGTAACCACCCACCAGACATGTGAGTGAAGATGACCCAGTTGGTTCCAGCCCCTAGCCACTGAGTCACCTCTCATCTTTGAGTCTGCCCAGCTGAGACCTCTTGCGTCAGGAGCAGAAACAAGCCATTCTGTGTGCTTTCCAAATTCCTAAGACTCATTGACGCCAGAGGCATAATAAAGTGGTTGTTTGGGGAAGAGTTTATTTGGCAGTAATTGTGGATGCTAGACAGAATATATCTTTAGGCTGCCTTCGATCACGTTAAGAAGAGGCAACTGGTGTGCCTCTGGAGAAGACCAGCAAGTCTGCCTGTGGGTTCTGAGAGTCTAAAAGCTGCCTGACCTGGAGCCACAGTAGGGGTGGTGGTGGATTAAAAAGCAGGTAAGGAATGGGGAGGACATGAGGTAAGGTTCAAGGGCAGGATTATGAGACAGGGTATGTGAACAAAAAGTCACCCTCTGCTAGCAAAGATTCCATTTCAGGAGCCCAGATGTCAAGTGTTTTTTTGGGTTTTTTTTTTGGTTTGTTTTTTTGAGGCGGAGTCTCGCTCTGTCTCCCAGGCTGGAGCGCAGTGGTGCGATCTTGGCTCACTGCAACCTCTGTCTCCTGGGTTCAAGCGATTCTCCTGCCTCAGCCTCCTGAGTAGCTGGGATTACAGGTGCACACCACCACACCCAGGTAATTTTTATATTTTTAGTAGAGATGGGATTTCACCATGTTGATCAGGCTGGTCTCAAACTCCTGACCTGGTGATCTGCCTGCTTTGGGGCCTCCCAAAGTGCTGGGATTACAGGTGTGAGCCACTAAGCCTGGCCTTTTTTTTTTTTTTTTTTTTTTTTTTTTTTTTTTTTTAGACAGAGTCTCACTGTTACCCAGGTTGGAGTACAGTGGTGCGATCTAAGCTCACTGCAATTTTGCCACCAGGTTCAAGTGATTCTCCTACCTTGGCCTCCTGAGTAGCTGGGACTACAGGCACCTGCCACCATGCCTGGCTAATTTTTGTATTTTTAGTAGAGATGGGGGTTTCACCATGCTGGCAAGGCTGGTCTTGAACTCCTGACCTCAAGTAATCTGCCCACCTCGGCTTCCCAAAGTGCTGGGATTATAGGTGTGAGCCACCATGTTCAGCTTCCAAGAAATGTTGTTTGTCAGGACACACATGTGGAAGAGGGACCTCTGCAAAGCTTAGGACTCCTGCAGCCCCACTGGTGCGGGAGTCTAACAGGGTTTCTGAAAATCAAATGAACTACTACATATACAATTCAGAATAATACCTAGGTCTTATGGAAACTGTATTGAGGGCTTATTATTGTTAGGGTTAGCATTGTGGTTTTTCAGACAGTTTCCTGAAGCCTTAGGACCTCCCAGAGGTACCCCAAGAACTGCATCGAAAAAGGCAAAGCAGGCAGGGAGCGGTGGCTCTCACCTGTAATTCCAGCACTTTGGGAGGCTGAGGCGGGCAGATCACAAGGTCGGGAGACCCCGCTTCTACTAAAAATACAAAAATTAGCTGAGCGTGGTGGCAGGTGCCTATAATCCCAGCTACTCGGGAGGCTAAGGCAGGAGAATAGCTTGAACCAGGGAGGTGGAGGTTGCAGTGAGCCCAGATCGTGCCACTGTACTCCAGCCTGGCGACTGAGTGAGACTCTGTCTCAAAAAAAAAAAAAAAAAAAAAGCAAATGGGGTTCTGGATGGAATCCTCATCCCACTTCACCACATAGTAGGACCACCTTGATCTGTTTTATTTCATGTATGTTTCACTTGCAAGGTGGTCGAGGAAGGAACCTCCTGCTTACAAAAATAAAACGTTTGACAACCACTCATGTAGTAGAAGCATGACCCCTGGGTTAGGGGAGTTCATGTCTCTCATCCCAGATTCTGCTAGTAGCTGGATGTGTGCCCTTGGACAAGTCACTTGTCTTTTTTTTTGAGACAGCTCTGTTGCCTAGGCTGGAGTGCAGTTGCACAATCACGGCTCACCACAGCCTCGACTGCCTGAGCTCATGCAGCTCTCCCATCTCAGCCTCTGAAGTAGCTGGAAACACAGACATGCACCACCATGCTTGGTTAATGCGTATTATTATTATTGTTTGTAAAGACGAGGTCCTACTATGTTGCCCAGGCTGATCTCAAATTCCTGGACTCAAGCGATCCTCCTGCCTTGGACCCCTAAAGTGCTGGGATTACAGGCATGAGCCACCGTGCCTGGCCTTCACTTGACTTCTTTGAGTTTTATTTTTCTGTTTTGAAAACTGAATGGCTCAGGCGATCTCTAACACTAAATCATTCTTAAGGTAGCCAAATTCTTTGCTCATACAAAAGAGAGAAACATTCTCTTCCACACATTTTCATGTAATTAGTTGATTACAGATTCAATTACAAGGCTCCTAAGCCTCATCACCCTATCTCTCTGTCCTTGTTGCCTCTTGGTAACCTTGCATGAGCCGAGTTTTGCTTTGCTGGAGGACTCCCAGGCCACAGCTCAGCTGGGATTTCACTGGCTACTCAGAAACACCGCCAGTCAGGGGCTAGGGTCCAGGCCCAGAGCAATGCGTTCCCTGACTCCTCATTCCTAGCTGACCTAATGTGTCTTTTGCCTTCAAATACAACTGATATCTGGAGAGCAACTGCCTTGTAGAGGTAATGGGGGCGTTGAAGAGTGGAGAAAACTCATGCCCTGTAGTGTCAAGCCACCAAGCTGGGAAGTATAAATTAGCCTTGACATCAGACTAGGATGAGACATTGTTATGGCTCAAAGGCTTCCTAAGACCAAAGGAGACACACACACACACATACACGTGTGCATGCACACACGTGTGCACACATGCATATGCACACACACATGCCAACACTCAGGGAACTGAAAGCCCTTCTCCCTTCTCACTCATTCTTTTTTCTTTTTGTTTTTGTTTTGTTTGTTTGTTTGTTTGTTTTGAGACAGAGTCTCATTCTGTCGCCCAGGCTGGAGTGCAGTGGTGCCATCTCGGCTCACTGCAACCTCCACCTCCCAGGTTCAAGCAATTCACCTGCCTCGGCCTCCCAAGTAGCTGGGATTAGAGGCACACGCCACCATGCCTGGCTAAATTTTTTAAAATTATAGTAACAAAATTATCATTTTTAAAATTATAGTATAGCTGGCCCTATCTCACATGTATCTTAAAGCCCATTTTCTTGCAGCAGAGTCTCCCTTTCTGTGCTGAGGGTGGCTGGGAAAATACAAGGAGACCCTAGGGTCAAATAGAATTATAGAAGCATGAGAAGCTTACCCAAGGGTATGGGATTTTGGGGGCTCAGTAAAAGGAGAAGGAAGGAGGTGGGAGTGCCCCCAACAAAAGATACAGACATTAGATCCTCCTGATTTGAGGAGGCTGCTCCTTTAAGCCCTGGGAACATCTGGGAAGCGGTGTCACATCACATCGGGATGGAGAGAATGTTGAGTGATGCCGTCAGCTCTAGTAATCTTCACCCCTGGGCCATGTGCTGAGCTCTAGGAGGAGATTCAATCGGGGCCTTGGTCTAGATGTGGGCTTGTGGGGGAGCAAAGGGTGAGGGGGACAGGTGGTGATTTGAGCCATCACTATGGTTTGCTAAGAGGTGCCTTCAGGCAGGGTGAGTCTGTTCTCTCTGAAACAATGTAGACCCCTCCTGGGCACACAGGACCCTGTCTGTGCAGTGAAGATCATGCCAGTTTTCCCTAGCAACCTCCTCTTGCCCACCACAGCTCAGTATAGCAACAGGATCATTTATGTTTCAGCTGGAATCTTCCTTTCCCTACCATCTCGTGTTTCTGTGGCTGGAGCCTGACCATTTACGTGTTTCTAACCCAGGATCTGGCCTCACTAGCTGCATAATCTTGAGCAAATTACTCGGTCTTTTATGGTTGTGGTTTTGTGTGTTTTTTTTTTGTTTGTTTGTTCATTTTTGTGTGTTTTTTTTTTTTTAGATAGAGTCTCCCTCTGTCACCCAGGCTGGAGTGCAGTGGCACCATCTTGGCTCACTGCAGTCTCCGCCTCCTGGGTTCAAGTAATTCTCTTGCCTCAGCCTCCAAAGTAGCTGGGATTATAGGTGCGTGCCACCACACCTGGCTAATTTTTGTATTTTTAGTAGAGACAGGGTTTCACTATGTTGCCCAGGCTGTTCTCAAATTCCTGACCTCAGGTGATCTGCCTGCAGCTCAGGTCCTGGGATTACAGGTGTGAGCCACTATGCCTGGCCTTTTCTGTTTTTTATCTGAAATGGGAATCATAACAGCAACTACTTTGTAGATTTGAGACCCAGAAATCCTTACATAAAGTACTTGGAAAAAAAAGCGCTGTAGAAGTGGTTCTGTCTTTTCTAAGTGATCCTTATTTAAGTCCCATTTGCCATTGAGCTGGGCTCTTGGGAGAGGCCTTTTCTGGATACAAACAGAAGTGCCTGCCTGCCTTCCACCTAGTCTCTTTTCTTTCCATTCCTCTAGAGACCTTGAGGGCTTCTGGCTATCACTGGCTGTTCTTCAGCAGAGCTGGGTCTCCGCCCACCCTTCCCCAGAGACAATGACATAAGGGGGGCTCCTCTGGGTGAGCCCGTCAGAGCCTGAGTCCTTTATCAGAAGCCTGGGACTGCTTCTTGCAGATAGTGCTGTTAATTTTTGTTTTCTGTTGGCTCAATTCTCAGAAACACTAACAGGGATGGCCCCATTCTGTGGCAAGGATGAATGCTCAGGATGAAGCTTGTTCCAGAAAGTCTAACTGTCTAACTTGGGTTTTTGTTTTGTTTTGTTTTGTTGGAGACAGAGTCTCGCTCTGTTGCCCAGGCTGGAGTACAGTGGTGTGATCTCGTCTTACTGTAAACTCCACCTCCTGGGTTCAAGTGATTCTCCTGCCTCGGCCTACCGAGTAGCTGGGATTACAGGCGCCTGCCATCACACCAAACTAAATTTTGTATTTTTAGTAGAGACAGGGTTCACCATGTTGGTCAGGCTGGTCTTGAACTCCTGACCTCAACTCCACCCGACTCTGCCTCCCAAACTTGGGTCCTTTTAACTTCGAGACCAGCCAGCATAAGTAGTGACACCTTGGTGTGGTCCTAGCTTGGGGCTGAGTTCTGACCTGCATTAGCCACCAACCCCATGCCATGAGCATGAGTGGGTTCCCATGTGGTCTCCATTGTGCAAATGTGATCAAGCCCTGGGGGAGCTCAAGGGACTTCTCAGGTCACACAGTGACAATTTGGATTCGAATCCAGAATCATCTGGTCCCAGGGCCTGTATTTCTAACCTGGACCGTCAGGCCCTTACAGCACCAGGTGGAATTCTCTGCTCAGAGGCATGACTGGGCGCCCCCATTTTTGCCAGCGGTCACAGTGGGTGAAGGTCTGGGCTTCAGAAATTCAAGGGTCACTGGAAACATTCCTTCCAGGGACCCTGCTTGCAGGTTTCGCTGCTGTTAGTTGAGTTGCCTGCTAATTTTCTCAGCAGCCCAGAGCTTTGGCTACATCTTTCTTGCCCATTCTTTTCTCCCTTCTGGATGAACAAGACGTTTAATATCATCTCCTACTTTCTTGGAAATGTCCCAGCTCCGTGGTCAGGAGTGGCCTGTTGATAACCTGACAAGGCACAGTGACAGATTCCTGAGTAGGGTGTGGGGAGGTTTGGCTCAGTCTAACTTTTCCCTGCAGAGGGAAGGAGGGAGCCACAGTACCCAGAACCCTAAAGCTCGACTTAGTAACAACCTAATGTTAACTAGGGCCTTCCCTCAGACATTTCAGGAAGCAAGATCACAGGCTTTATCTCCTTCCTTTCTTCTGATAGCCTTCGATGGCCTGAAGTATTACCATGCCCCTTACAGGTATGACTCAAAGCGATAAGACAACTCCTCCAAGGTCACACAATTAGGAAGTACAACCCAGGTGTTCCGAGCCTCATGTCTGAACGCATTTCCTGTAAATTTCATGACCTCTCTGCTCTGCTACCACTCCTTCACACACCCTATCCCTTCTTTGAGCCCAGTTCAATACTATTTTCACCTCCTGCCTCCAGAGAGTCCCCAGCCTTGGGAACACCGTCTCCCTGGGCCAGGGGACCTCCAAGATACAGCAGCTTCCCTCACGCCCTGAACCCATTTGTGCTGTGAACCCTTAGGAGCTGCCATTCTGGGAGGAGGTATGACCCTGTGGGCCAGGAGAGCTCATTTCAGGGAGGAAGTGACCACACAGAGCTTAGACAGAGGCAGGGATTGCAAATGGAAGGTGGGAGGGATGTGGGCTGTGGACTCTGCTCATTCATTTGCCTAGCAAATGCACTGTGTGCCAACCCACACTGGAGGTTCACACATGAACTGGACACCACCCTGTCCCCAAGGGGCCCAAGGGGAAATCCTATTGCTCTCCTCCCTAGGCCTGCACTGGCTGCCTCAGCCCCCTGATGTGTGTTAACTCCCTCAGAAAATAAGCATCTGAAGGAGCCCCAGAGGCAGGTATTTTTCTTCCCCGTTGTGGCTAGGGAGTCTTGTCTGGAGGCCCAGGCACTCTGCCAATAGTTTGGTGTCTTCAGGATTTTCCCACCTGCTCAGCAGGTTGCCCCAGCCCCAAAGGGCTCCACGTGGTTCCCAAGAACAGGGAACCAAGACGTGATAGAGCCTCTCTGTAGCAGCCACGGGAGCGAACCGCCCAGTGCCAGGCCACCCCAGCTGATGAGGGGAACCTGGATCACCAAGGCTCCACCCAAACTGTGCTGACATCAAGCCCTGTGACACCTTGAGGTTCAGTCCAGGAACATCTTGTCTCACCTCAGGAGGGGGAGGCAGACTCAGAATAGATATGGAAGCTGGGTACCGTGGCTCACACCTGTAATCCCTGCCCTTTGGGAGGCTGAGGAGAGAAGATCACTTGAAGTCAGGAGTTTGAGACCAGCCTGGCCAACATCGTGAAACCCCATCTCTACAAAAAAAAAAAAATTAGCCAGGCTTGGTGGTGGGCAACTGTAATCCCAGCTACTCATGAGGCTGAGGCAGGAGAATCGCTTGAACCCAGGAGGCAGAGGTTGCCGTGAGCCGAGATTGAACCATTGCACTGCAGCCTGGGCAACAAGAGCAAAACTCCTCTCAAAAATAATAATAATAATAATAATAATAATAATAATAATAAGGAAATAGGACTAATCAACTTCTTAGAGCTGGGACAAAACAACGTGAACCAAAATGCCCGGAATTCAATGTTAACAAACAGTGGAATGTATTATGTTGGTGCAAAAAAGTAATTGCGGTTTTTGCCATTGAAAGTAATGGCAAAAACCGCAATTACGTTTGCATCTGCCTAATATGTGTTCGGGGGCAGGTGAATATTAGGGAGGGGCAGGTCCATGAAGCTTGCAGGCCCAAGTCCCACAGGCAAGCCCCAGCGGCTCCAGACAGGCAGAGACACACGCCTAAGCCTAAAGGCTTATAGGTCAAGTCACACCAAGGGTGCAGTTAAGACCTCAAATCCCTCTCCAAAGTCGGGGGCTTAGAGCCTGCCAGAAATGTCAAGTAGGTAGGTATTCAAGCCTCAGATATTTTATTTTGTTGGTTTCCTCTGGTTACTCATAGACAGCTCTAGCCTAAAGGTTTGGAGCAATGCTTAGCTTCAGCCAGAGAGAACACTACAGGTCTGTGATTCCCACCATCAAAGAAAATGAGCCTTTTCTTCTTCTTCAGGCAATTCTCCTGCCTCAGCCTCCTGAGTAGCTGGGACTACAGGCATGCACCACCATGCCCAGCTAATTTTTTGTATTTTTAGTAGAGACGGGGTTTCACCATGTTGACCAGGATGGTCTCGATCTCTTGACCTTGTGATCCACCCGCCTCGGCCTCCCAAAGTGCTGGGATTATAGGCGTGAGCCACCGCGCCCGGTGGAGCCCTTTCTTCTAATCTCCTCTCCCCCAGAAGGGACTGGGCTTCCTTGTCTTTGTCCCCAAAGGCAAACCTTGTCTGTTGTTAAATGTTTGTGGAAGGAGCCTGAAT
This sequence comes from Saimiri boliviensis, assembly GCF_048565385.1. NCBI lineage: Eukaryota > Metazoa > Chordata > Mammalia > Primates > Cebidae > Saimiri > Saimiri boliviensis. The sequence goes on along the minus strand of NC_133465.1, from coordinate 62,962,209 downwards.
TAGGATAAGGAGCAGAATTACAAAAGGGCCTAATGACTTTGCCCTAAAGGCATGCTTTATTGATATGGACGATAACTGGGAAAGTCAAAGCTAAATGCTTGCAAAAAAGGAAAACAGATTACTTTTTCTTTTTTCTTTTAAAAATTTTTTAATAAAGACAGGGTTTCACCTTGTTGGCCAGGCTGGTCTTGAACTCCTGACCTCAGGTGATCCGCCCGCTTCGGCCTCCCAAAGTGCTGAGCCATCGTGCCTGGCCAGAAAATAGATTACTAACAGATAGCCTAAGAAAGCCAAAATAGTGTATTGAAAATGGAAGGAAAGAGATGGGGAGAGGGAGAGAGCTCAGAGAAAATCAGGAACACTTTTTGGTTTTGTTTTTAACTTAAGCTGTGGTATCAGGAGAAAAAAGGTTCGGAATGCCAGGAACAGGGGAAGGCTTCCACCTGGAAGCAGTGTTATAGAAGGGGACCCACTGGGGGCCTGCATGTGCCCAGAAAATGGCCAGATGCCGGCTGGAGTGCAGTGGCGCAATCTCAGCTCACTGCAGCCTCAGCCTCCAGACTCGAGTGGATTCTCCCACCTCAGCCTCAGGTGTGCACCACCACACTCAGCTGAGTTTTATATATTTTTTGTAGAGATGGGGTTTTGCCATGTTGCCCAGGTTTCTCTTGAACTCCTGGGCTCAAGTGATCTGCTGGCCTCAGCCTCTCAAAGTGGTGGGATAACAGGCATGAGCCACCATGCCCAGCCTACGTGATCTCTTTTAATATTCACCCCAATAGGGGAAGGTACAGACTGCTGATTTTACAGATGGGAAAGCTGGGGGATAAGTTGTCAGCTCATAAATGGCAGAGCTAGAATTCCAAGCCCAAGGTGTCTCCAAACACCTATCCAGCCAGCCTCTCCCACAGTCTCCTTGCAGCTCCTACTTGTTTTTTTGTTTTCTTGGTGTGTGTTTTTTGTTTTTTTTTTTTTTTTTTTTTTTTTTTTGAGACGGAGTTTCGCTCTTGTTACCCAGGCTGGAATGTAATGGCGCGATCTCGGCTCACTGCAACCTCCACCTCCTGGGTTCAGGCAATTCTCCTGCCTCAGCCTCCTGTGTAGCTGGGATTACAGGCATACACCACCATGCCCAGCTAATTTTTTGTATTTTTAGTAGAGACGGGGTTTCACCATGTTGACCAGGATGGTCTCGATCTCTTGACCTTGTGATCCACCCGCCTCGGCCTCCCAAAGTGCTGGGATTAAAGGCTTGAGCCACTGCCACCGGGCCGGGCCTCCTACTTGTTTTGAAGATGCCTTTGGCCCCAGGTCATGATGACAGCGATCAAATTCACTCTGGTTGCTTTCTAGTCATTTATCAGGCTTTCACACCTGATATCTCATTCCTCTTTACATCCTCCAGATGAGGCTAGCAGAGGGGTCCTGTGCTTTTTGGACATACAAGGAGAGCCAGGCCAGCAAAGGGTGGGGAGGTGGGAATCAGTGACTTCCCCATGTGAAAGAAAATAGAATCTAGGGACCCCACATTCACTATGTCAAAGAGAAAGTTTAATCCCAGCACTTTGGGAGGCTGAGGTGTGTGGAATATTTGAGTTTAGGAGCTGGAGACCAGCCTGGGCAACATGAGGAACCCCTGTCTCTATCCAAAAAAAAAAAAAAAAAAAAAAAGCACAAAAATGTAACTGGTGTAACTGGGCATGGTGGCGCATGCCTGTAGTCCCAGCTACTCAGGAGGATGAGGTGGGAGGATGGATTGAGCCTAGGATGTCAAGGCTGTAGTGAGCTATGACTGCAGCACTGCACTCCAGCCTGGTGCAACACAGCAAGACCCTGTCTCCAAAGAAAAGGGGAAAGTTAAGCTTGGAAACCACAAAAACTGCTTTCCTTTTGTTCCCAGATAGCTGCAATTTCACAACCCTGTGTCACAGCCTAATTTCCTTTGCTCCCCATAGATGTACTGAGCAGGAGACAATGCAGCACTGACTTTTTCTTCTGCTCCCTCTTTCACATGTAAAATGTAGATTTACAGAGGCTAAATCAGAGCCTCTTGTGTTTGTAACGTCACTGCCTTTCGTCCCTCCCTCTTCTTTTCCTCTCCTGCTTGCTCTTTCTCCTTTAAATACGGAAGTTTCCAAAACCTTTTTGGGAAAAAAAGGTGATTTTTCCCTGGTGGATCCTCAAGCTTGGCTAACTAAACCTCTATTTGATTAATACCTGCCTCAGTCACTTTTTGATTTACACTCATGATGACCCGGCCAGGGTTTGAATTCACGTTTGCCTCCCAAGTGGCTCTGAACCCCACCTTTTCCTCTACATGTGCAGTTTAGAATTTGATTTCTTTCTTTTTTTCTCTCTCTCTCTTTTTTTTCTGAGACGGAGTTTCGCTCTTGTTACCCAGGCTGGAGTGCAATGGCGCGATCTCGGCTCACCGCAACCTCCGCCTCCTGGGTTCAGGCAATTCTCCTGCCTCAGCCTCCTGAGTAGCTGGGATTACAGGCACGAGCCACCATGCCCAGCTAATTTTTTGTATTTTTAGTAGAGACAGGGTTTCACCATGTTGACCAGGATGGTCTCGATCTCTTGACCTCGTGATCCACCCGCCTCGGCCTCCCAAAGTGCTGGGATTACAGGCTTGAGCCACCGCGCCTGGCGATTTTTTTCTTTTTTTGAGAGAGAGAGTCTCCCTCTGTCACCCAGGCCGGAGTGCAGTGGCATCTAGGCTCACTGCAATCTCTGTTTCCCGGTTTAAGCGATTATCCTGCCTCAGTCTCCCAAGTGCTGGGATTACAGACGCATGCCACCATGCCCAGCTAATTTCTGTATTTTTAGTAAAGACGGGGTTTCTCCATGTTGGCCAGGATGGTCTCAAACTCCCGACCTCAAGTGATCCACTCTCGTCGGCCTCCCAAAGTGCTGGGATTAAGGCGTGAGCTACCATGCCCAGCCCAGAATTTGATTTTCACAGCAGGATGGAGTGGTCACACCGTCAGATCTCAAGAGCTAGTTGCGGCTGCGCTGCAGAGGGAAAAGGAAATGCACAGTCCCCAGAAAGCAAAATGTCCCTGACAGCTTAGAAACCTCGAAGTCATGGCGAGAATCTGGGGCCTCCACACTCACTTCCTTTAAAACCCGAGGGTGGGCGTCGGCTAGAGGCAAGGGAACTTCCACTTTGCACCTTGTCCACTTTTCTTTTGCTGACTACTTCGCAGCTGGCTTTGTACCTTGGTAATCATCATTTCAGCTGAAACGATTCCTCTAAAAAGAATGGAGCCCAAGGCCTGTCTCATAGGATTCAGGCTCTGGGACTCAGGAGCTGATCCTCCTTGACCTTCACTTGGAGCAAATTTAGCCTCAGCTGATACTTAGGCGGCAAAGGCACAACAGACTTGGGGATGCGGGAAGCTCCAGGGCTGTCACCCTGCAGAAACCCTTCTGACGCCCACTCCAGGCCTGGCCTCGCCTCGTGGCTGGCAGGCTCCTCCGCGCTCCCTCGTTTTCAGCGAGAGTCTGGGATGGCACCCACGAAGCCAGTGGCGCCGGCCCTCCCGCCCCCATCTCCCGACAGTACTAGAGCCAGGTCCGAGAAGGAGCAGGAACGAAGAAAACTACCCGGGCTGGGGTTCTTGGTTTCTTGTCATGGCTCGAATAGGGAAGAGCCTTAAGAGAGCCTCGCGCCAGGCCCCCGGAGGGAGACACACCCCTAGCCCTGGGCACCCCAGCGGGGGTTCGCGGCCGCAGCGCAGGCTGCGGCGGGGGTGTCTCCCGGAAGCCGGGCGGGCCCAGGCTGCCCCGCTGGAGTTGGGAAAGTCTCGGGCTTTCAGTTTGAACCTAGGAGGCCGAGCAGCCGGGCAGAGGTTCCCGACGGCCATTGGCTGCGGCGGCGCCGTGACATCAGCGCGGAGGGGCGCGCGGGGAGGGCGCGGGCGGGGCCTGGAAGGGGAGTGTCCTGGCTGCTCCCAGCCCCGAAAGCCCGAGAGCCAGAGGGAAACAAACGCCGGCGCTGACAGGGGCCGCCAGCCCCGCCGCCGCGCGGAGCCCAAAGAGGGGACAGCGCAGCCGCCCCGGTCCGGCGCTCTGGTCTCCGGGGACCGAGGTAGGCGACGTGCACCCGCCCCTGGCTGTGGCAGCCTCCTTCGCGCCGGGAGGCCTGGGTGGGCTCAGCTCCGGGGGCTTGAAACCCCCTGTGGGGCGGAGAGGATCGAAGAAGCTGGGGGTGCAGGGCCGCGGGGCGGGGAGAAGGGCACCGAGTCCCCAGTTCTTGGCGCTCGCGCTTCTCTCAACGCCCGCCGCGGTGCCTGGACCCGGAGCCGCGCACCCAGTGTCCTGGCAGAGCGGGATGTGCGGGCGGGGGGGCGGGTAGCAGGGAGCCGGGCGCGGCGTCGCCGGGACTCGATTTCCTCTCTCCACGCTGCAACTCGCTGGCCTGGCCGAGGGCGCCGCTGGGGGGGCTGGGGGCGGGTTTTAAAGGGCCCCTCCTTCCCAGGAACGGGGTGTGTGTAGGTGTGGGCCGGAGCGCAGCCGTCGGAGGCGCGAGGCCCGCGGTCTCCCCGAGGGGGGCGTGTGTGCGCCCCGAGTTCTCCATGAATAAGAACCGAATTATCCGCCTGTTCGGGCGGAGGCGTGTACACACCTCGCTCTCGTACACACACTGTAGCACACGCCACCCAGAGTCACCCTGCTGGGGAGAGAGATGGACGGAGCTGCCTGGAAGGGAATGGCCGAAGGAGCAAATGTTCCCCTGTTCCCCCGCACCCCCGCGCCCTGCGAACCCTTCCCTCCCACGCCGGGCTCCCGCCCCGCCCGCTCCCTCGGAGGCCCCCGAGGTGGAGGCGCCTCCCGGCAGGGTGAGACCCAGCCAAGCCGCCGGCCCCTTTGGAGCTGGGGTGACTGACGTCCTAGTACCGGGTCGATGCGCCCCGATCCCAGCGCGCTCCGCCGAGTCGCAGGCGGGAGCGGCTGGTTAATGATTTAATCGGCCGCTTGGGGCGGGTGCGCGGAGATCGGCCGTCCCCGGCCCCGCCCCCTCCCCGGAGCGCCCCTAGCCGGGATTACAAAACTGCCCCCTGCCCCGGGCGCGTCCCCCAGGAGCCGTCCTGCCCGCGGGGATCCCGGCCGCGGGTGAGTGCCGGGCTCGGGAGGGCTGGAAAGCTGGGCGGTAGCCGGGGCTGAGGCTGAGCCGGCTTCCTGGGAGCGGACTGAAGTACGTGTGTGTGTGAGTGTGTGTGTGTGTGCGTGTGAGAGAGAGAGAGAGAGAGAGAGACAGAGCGAGCGAGCGAGAGAGACTGGGGGAGGGGTGCTCTCAGCTAACTCAAACCAGGTTCCTTGTGTTTTCCCAGTGACTGCGGCCTGGGCTTTGGAAGTTTTCTTTTTCTCCCTGGGAGAATGGAGGGGAAATCCAACGCCCTTTTCTTTTCTTGTTGCCTCTGGAACTTCTCTCTCTCCACGACTCCCACCCCTTGCAACCTGACCAGATCCCACATCCCTTGCTGGGTGCCCGGTGCCCGCTGTCTGCCCGGGTAGCTGAGCAGCTGGATCCCAGTAGGGTCCTTTGGGAGCCCCTTCGCTGCGAGGGCCCCTGCCCTCCCCGGAGGGGCCCGGGTGCCGGAGGGAGAATCTCTCCCGTCCGAGCCCCAGCAGCCATCTGGACCAGAGGAAGGTCCCGTCCAGAGAGTGTAAACAATGAGGGGCGGGTGACAGGGGCCTCCTGCGAGGCAACTTCTTTGGCAGTCTGGGTTTCCAGTAACTCCCGAAGCCCCCGCCTCCTTGGGGCTGGGATGGAGGAGGGACCACCAGCAGGATGGACTGAATTTTAAGAGAACAAAGAACAGACCACAAAGGAAGGGACTGCTGAGCTGCGGATTTCTCCTAGAAATCGCGAGTTGGCTGGGACTGAGCCTGGCCCTGAGAGAGCCTCCAGTAGCCCCAGGGCTCCTGAGGCAATAACGGGGCATCCACCAAGATCTCCTGAGGCTCCATCTCTGCTGGGGAGCCGGTCCCTGGCGAGTGCGGGGGTGCCTTTCGGGTTCCTGCTGACAGCTGCCCTGTGTGAGCTGCCCATGTGGCTGACTGATTAGTGGGGTGGTTTATCTCCTCTGAACTTGGACTTTGCCTCTCCACTCCTAGAAGACAGCTGCTCCTTCCCACAAGGGGGGTTCAGTGAGTCTGGGGAGGTCCCAAGTGGATTCCCAGGCATCCTGGTGGTGCCCTGCAGGGACCAGGATGGAGCCGCTGTGATCATATGGGCGGTGGTTCTAGGGTGAGTCTCAGCGCCTCCCTCTGAAATCTCCCTGAGATCCTAGGGTCTCCGAGCATGGAGGACGCTTGTCCTGCTCTGCTGTACAGACTAGGCCCCGGCTTTGAGCGTTTCTTCCATTTTCTAGGGTTTCCACCTCCCTCTCTTAATTCCTCTTAATCTTGCCCACCCACCAGTGCTTGTCCCCACCCCTTGTACCCTGTCTCCACCGCTGCTGCCTCAGGAACCCGGCAGTGCCTCACGGGACTGAGGACGAGGGAGTCACCAGCAAAGGGGGGTGTGGTTCTCATGTTTAAAGCCGGGTCAGGGGAGCAAGTGTTGACCTGGGAGAGGGATCTTACACCATTCTTTTGATTTTTAAAATAATATTTATTTGAGACAGGGTCTTGCTCTATCATCCAGGTTGCAGTGCAGTGACATGGTCAATGCTCACTACGGGCTGGACCTCCTGGGCTCAAGCGATCCTCCCACTTCAGCCTCCCAAGGAGCTGGGGCTACTGGCACCCACCACCATGCCCAGCTATTTTTTGTATTTTTTGTAGAGGCGTGGTGTTGCCATGTTGCCTGGGCTGGTCTTGAACTCCTAAGCTCAAAGGATCTTCTCCCACTTAGGCCTCCCAAAGTGCTGGGCTTAGAATTATGAGCCACCACACCTGGCTGACCTTTCTTTACAAGTGCGGAGCTTTTCCAGAAGGGTCTTGGGTTAGCAGTGGCCCAGGGCTTTCAACCCCTTCCACCCCTTTGGAGTGATTGATTGATTTCTGTGGCCAGGACTGTCTGTGAGCAGGTGTGGCTGAAAGGTGTTTGATGTTGGCCCCTCCCTTTCCCCCTCCCTTACCCCTCCCCTCCCAACATTTGGATTGGGTTCCAATTGAAGAAGTCCGAAGCCAGAGCAGCCAGGGTTGCGCTTGGGTGGCAGTATAAGTCTAGTCTTCAGCGTTCTCATTCTGGTTCTGCAGACTCAGAGGAGCTTGTCCCTGTTGGGAGAGGGAGGAGTCCATCCCTTGGAGGAATGGGGAGCTGGGTTGATGCCAGAGATAAGGCTTGTGGGCGGAGGGAGAAGGGTTGAGCAATCTTGCCCTGGAAACAGAGCTGACCTGAGCTCTGCGTAGGTCTTCTGACCTATGTACTGGAGGCTGTTTCTCAACCATGAGGAAAAGAACCAAATTCTGGAGCTGGGGACACTTTGAGGGGTCATTGGCAGAGGAACTGGATGGTAGTGCTGGAAGGAGCTGGCAAGTGGCAGTGGACACAGCCCTTTATTGCTTGTACTACATTGGGAAGGAAATTCAGACATTAGGGCCGGGCACGGGGGCTTACGCCTGTAATCTCAGCACTTTGGAAGGCCAAGTCACTTGAGGTCAGGAGTTCGAGACCAGCCTGGCCAACATGGTGAAACCCTGTCTCTACTAAAAATACAAAAAATAGCCGGGCGTGACGCGTGCACCTATAATCCCAGCTACTGGGGAAGCTAAGACATGAACATTGCTTGAACCTGGGAAGCAGAGGTTGCAGTGAGCCAAGATCGCGTCAGTGCACTCTAGCCTGGGCGATAGAGTAAGACTCCATCTCAAAAATAATAAAAATAAAGAAAAAAACATTCAGACATTAGTTTCCCACATTCTTGTTCACTGTGCCCCTGAAGCTCCAGCTTAAAATACGCCTCCTCGAGGAACCTTGGGCTTCCTTCCAGCTAAGTTACGTTGGAGTCTTCCCCCAGGCACTGCCAGCTTGCAGCCCTGGGCTCCATGCCAGGATGGCAATGCTGGCATCCAAAGCCCTCCTTTGCCAGGAACAGGGCACCTGGCCATCTCCACTCAGCCTCCATTCAAGCTGAGGAAGAGTCTCTGTTTTGGGACTCAGGTGAGCACAGTTTGAGGTGTGGTCATGAATGAAGGCTTATAGTCTTAACCCACCTATAAGGAACTGCTCTGCACACCTGGTGTTTCCTCTTCACCTCAAAGATGGAGCTGAGGGCATCTGAAAAAAAAAATGTCAGGCAAGAAGGATCCCTGGATGTCGGTGCTCGGTCAGAGCTGCTTCAGCCAGCATCTTCTGCCTTGGCCGTCACGGTAGCGGAGGTTGTCTGGGGTAGCCTCCAGCCTCCCAGGATGAGACTCTGAGTTCTCCTTTTGCCTGGGCCCCTGCAGTTCCGACAGCCACTGAACTTGACCTGGAGACCCCAGCTTTGAATCTCCAAGTGTGCCAACAAAGCCAGGTTCGGTGTTCCAGCTTCTCTTCCCTGCCTGCCCTTCCTCTCCACCTGGGGTCCTCACTCAGTGCAACCCTTCTTCTTTCCTTAGACCAGGCGTCCCCAAACTACGGCCCTCGGGCCGCATGCAGCCCCCTGAGGCCATTTATCCGGCCCCCCGCCGCACTTCAGGAAGGGGCACCTCTTTCATTGGTGGTCAGTGAGAGGAGCACAGTATGTGGCGGCCCTCCAATGATCTGAGGGACAGTGAACCGGCACCCTGTGTAAAAAGTGGGACGCCTGCTTTAGACTGTTGCCTCTGACCCTGAAGCATCAGAAAAGGAGTTGTTCCTCCCACTGTCCTGGAACTGGGTTTAAGGCTTTGTCAAATGGTACAAGGAGTAGACAGCTCAAGAGAACCCAAAAAGCACCCAGGGGCTTACAGTATGCTTTGTGGATACCTCTAAGGAGAATCTGGTTAGGTCCAAAGGATCAGGTTATATTTTATTGGGGATTGATCATGCTGAAGTTTCGTGCATTATTTTTTGTTTCGAGACAGGGTTCTGCTCTGTTTCCCAGGCTCGGGTGTAGGGGCTTGATCACAGCTCACTGCAGCTTCAAACTCCTGTACTCAAGAGATCCTCTCACCTCAGCCTTGAGCAGCTGAGACTATAGACATTTGCCACCATGCCTGGCAATTTTTAAATTTTTTTTTTTAAGAGATGGGGTCTCGGCCGGGCGCGGTGGCTCAAGCTTGTAATCCCAGCACTTTGGGAGGCCGAGGCGGGTGGATCACAAGGTCGAGAGATCGAGACCATCCTGGTCAACATGGTGAAACCCCGTCTCTACTAAAAATACAAAAAAAAAATTAGCTGGGCATGGTGGCACGTGCCTGTAATCCCAGCTACTCGGGAGGCTGAGGCAGGAGAATTGCCTGAACCCAGGAGGCGGAGGTTGCGGTGAGCCGAGATCGTGCCATTGCACTCCAGCCTGGGTAACAAGAGCGAAACTCCGTCTCAAAAAAAAAAAAAAAAAAAAAAAAAAAAAAGAAAAAAAAAAAAAGAGATGGGGTCTCACTATGCTGCCCTGGCTGGTCTCAAGCTCCTGGGCTCAGGTGATCCTCCCGCCCTCTGCCTCTGCCTCCCAGTGTGCTGCGATTTCAGGCGTGAGCCGTGAGACATGGCACCTGGCCTGTTATTTGTTGCTAGTAGCACCCAGGGTCCTGCAAATTCCTGAGTTATCTTTTACCCTTATCCTAGGGAGGAGTAGAGAAGCTTCTCTTTTTCCCACTTCCATCTCACCATCTTATCTGAGAGAAGCCAGACTCCTCCGTCTGGCATCATTAAAGGTTAAAAGGTGACGCCATGAGGGAACTCAGATCAGGAAAGAAACCAGATCCAAGAGTTTCCTGCCCCCACTGCTGGCCAGGACTACAGAGGGAGGGCAGAATCTGTACCTGGGCTTCAGCAGCTTGGGGGACCCTTCCCCTGCATCAGATAACCCTGGGAACTCCAGGACTTTGGAAAGGGTCAACTCATTATCTCAGCCCATATCTTAAATTGCAGACTTTAGATTTAGGTGGCCTCAGGTGGGTGTTCTCTATGAAGTTTGGGAAGTGATAGTGGTTAGAGTGTCACTGGGTGTGACAGCATCATCTTTTTTTTTTTTTTTTTGAGACAGAGTTTTGCTCTTGTTACCCAGGCTGGAGTGCAATGGCGCGATCTTGGCTCACCGCAACCTCCGCCTCCTGGGTTCAGGCAATTCTCCTGCCTCAGCCTCCTGAGTAGCTGGGATTACAGGCACGCGCCACCATGCCCAGCTAATTTTTTGTATTTTTAGTAGAGACAGGGTTTCACCATGTTGACCAGGATGGTCTCGATCTCTTGACCTCGTGATCCACCCGCCTCGGCCTCCCAAAGTGCTGCGATTACAGGCTTGAGCCACCGCGCCCGGCCGACAGCATCATCTTTATAGCACATGTGGAATAGTACTCACTCCTAGCACAGCACTTGGGAGGTATGTAATGTTATCAATTTCTCTGAGATAATAAGGAAACTGAGGCACAAATAACTTGCCCCACATGGCAGGCCAGCTTGTGACCCAGGGAGTGGGGCTCTTTGTCCCCAAGCTGCAGCAGGGCCAAGATGCAAGGTTTGCCTGCCCGCTCTGGAGGGAGTTTAGATCTGCCAGTCTCCCTCTGGACACCCCCAGGTGTCCTTGAAATTCCCGCTTCTCAGCCAAGCACGCTTAGGAGAGGCAAAGTGAAACCACACAATGCCTGGCAGATCTGATTTCAAGCACAGCTCTTTCTTCTGGGACCCCGAGCAGGAGGGAGGCACCCTGCTGTCCAGTAGTAGCACCACTCCCAGGGGAGGAGGGCCTGACCTGTGTGGGGGCAGTGGGGTCCCCCACCGGGCACCCATCCTGCCTGGCCCAGATCTTCCCTCTGCTGGTGGCTGGCGTGGGAAGCACGCATTTCCAGGAAGCGCCCTGTAATCAAGTGAAGTTGCCGGATGTCCTTGAGTCACTGGCTCCTCATCGTCTTGACTCCTCCGTTGTCGCTTCCGGTCACTCCCAGGTCTTGGCTCCTTTTTATTCCCCTCTCTGTGCTGTTTCCAATTCCCAGGAGGTGAGAAAAGGTTTCTCCTTCACCTCCTGCCAACCTCCTTCCACCCGGCCTAAAGCCTGTGGTTCTGGGGTGAGGGTGAGGTTAAGGATGAGGTGGGTGCAGGAAGGAAGGTGAAGGAGATAAGCAGGGTGGCCAATTCCCAGCCCACAAGGAGCAGGGGGCTCCCCTGGGTGGACCTGGGGCGCTGGGCTGTGGTCTGTATTTCCCAGGATTAATCTACCCATTCCCTGGAGCGGTGGGGAATGAGGTGCTCAGACCACAGAGATGTGAACCTGAAGTTGTGTGCAAAACTGCATATCCTGTGCGCTCAGGCATCCATATCCTTTTTCAGCTTTCCCAGTCTTGAGCCCCAGGGACGCTTATGATCCACCCCCTACCCCCTCCCCCTGCTGATGTTCCTTATGGTGGAGTGGAAAAAACCCAGCGCCCAGCACATCTGGATTCTTGTCTCTCTCTGTCCTTACTGTGTGACTCGGGTGACTCATGTGCCTCTCTAAGCCTCAGTTCTCTTATCTGCAAGCTGGGGATGATAATGATAACTCCGTGGGATTATCGGGAAGAACACGTGAAATAAAGTCTTTCAAATGCCCAGGACTGTGTATTACTACAGAGTTTAAAGAAAGGTTCTGGTGGCTCATGCCTGTAATCCTGGCACTTTGCAAAGCAGAGGTGGAAGGGTGGCTTGAGCCCAGGAGTCTGAGGTTACAGTGAGCCATGACTGCACCACTGCACTGAACTCTAGTCTGAGGGACAGAGCGAGAGAGACCCTATCTCAGAAAAAAAGAAAAGAAAAAAGCAGTGGTTTAATCAAAAGCACGTAACACAATGCCTGGTGCAGAGGAAAAAGCTCAACAAGTCTTAGTTTTTTTCTCATATTTCCTCCATGACCTATGGCCCAGGAATAGTTACTGCAGAGAGTCTGGGGAGGGGTCTACCGCTGAGGCTAGGTAGGGTCTAGAATAGTATTTCCCAGAGTGGGTTCCTCAGCGCACAGTCTTGCTATCTGTTGGGATCTACATGGGGAGATGTTACTCCAGAGTGTTCTTGATAATGAGTCACCATTTAAACCAGACTAGACTCCTTATGCTAGATCTTCCAGCAATTAAAGGGTAAATTATTTTAAGCCATAGTGTGTTTTCCCATAACTCAGCCTGGCTGAGTGAGTTATTGGCATCATTTTCCCATAAACTGTAAGAATCGTGAATTCCTTAAGGTGGTGAATACTTGTGTGAGATTCAAATCACAGTGAGCAGGATGATCAGTAGGAGTAGCCCCAGGACGGTGCTGTCAGTAGGAATGTGGCACTAGTCACATATGGAACTTTATGCTTTCTAGGAGCCACGTTTGAAAAACTAAAGAAAGGGGAAATTTTTTTTTTCTTTTTTTTTTTTGAGAGAAAGTCTCACTGTTACCCAGGCTGGAGTGCAGTGGCATGATCTCAGCTCACTGCAACCTCTGCCTCCTGGGTTCAAGTGATTCTCCTGTCTCAGCCTCCCGAATAGCTGGGATTACAGATGCACACCACCACACCCATCTGATTTTTTTGCTGCTGTTGTTTGTTTGTTTAGAGTCTCCTTGGCTGGAGTACAATAGCTCAGTCTCGGCTTACTGCAACCTCCGCCTCCCGGGTTCAAGCAGTTCTCCTGCCTAAGCCTCCTGTTGCTGGGACAGGTGCCCACCACCACGCCCAGCTACTTTTTGTATTTTTAGCAGAGACAGGGTTTCACCATGTTGGCCAGGCTTGTCTCAAACTCCTGACCTCATGATATGCCCGCCTCAACCTCCCAAAGTGTTGGGATTACAGGCGTGAGCCACCAAGTCCAGCCTAATTTTTGTATTTTTAGTAGAGACAGGGTTTTACCATGTTGGCAAGGCTGGGCTCCAACTCTTGACTTCAGGTGATCCACCCCAAAGTGCTGGGATTACAGGTATGAGCCATTGCACCCAGCCTTTTTTTTTTTTTTTTTTTTTTTGAGATAGGGTCTCACTCTGTCACCCAGGCTCGAGTACAGTGGCACCATCTCAGCTCACTGTAACCTTTGCCTCCTGGGCCTAAGTGACCCTCCCAACTCAGCCTCCTAAGTAGCTGGGACCACAGGCTAGAGCCACCACACTGAGCTAATTTTTTGTAGAGACAGGGATTTGCCCAGGCTGGTCTTGAACTCCTGAGCTCAAGCGATCTGCCCACCTCGGCCTCCCAAAGTGCTGGGATTACAGGCATGACCCACCATGCCTGGCTGGGGAAATTAATTTAAATAATATGTTTTATTTATTTAACCTAGTACATCCAAAATATTTTCATGTCCATGTAATCGTAAAACCATGAATGAGATATTTTCCATTATTGTTTATAGGAAGACTTCCAAATCCAGTGTGTATTTTATACCTGTAGCACGTGTCAGCTTGGATGCTAAATTTCATAAATACTATATCAGTATTGGGATTTTATAAAATTTATCGTTGAAAATGTAGATTCACATACTCTGGTTGTTCCAAACATATATATATATATATATTTTTTTTTTTTTTTTTTTTTTTTTTTTTTTTGAGACGGAGTTTCGCTCTTGTTGCCCAGGCTGGAGTGCAATGGCGTGATCTCGGCTCACCGCAACCTCCGCCTCCTGGGTTCAGGCAATTCTCCTGCCTCAGCCTCCTGAGTAGCTGGGATTACAGGCACATGCCACCATGCCCAGCTAATTTTTTGTATTTTTAGTAGAGACGGGGTTTCACCATGTTGACCAGGATGGTCTCGATCTCTTGACCTCGTGATCCACCCGCCTCGGCCTCCCAAAGTGCTGGGATTACAGGTGTGAGCCACCACGCCCGGCCCATTCCAAACATATTTAAGTTTTCCAGTAACTGAGCCAATTATCAGTTGCTTGTTTGTTTTTTCAGACAGAGCTCACTCTGTCACGCAAGCCCAGGCTGGAGTGCAATGGTACGATCTCTGCTCACTGCAACCTCCGCCTCCCAGGCTTAAGTGATTTTCCAGCCTCAGCCTCGCCAGTAGCTGGGATTATAGGCTTGTGTCACTATGCCCAGCTAATTTTTGTATTTTTAGTAGAGATAGGGTTTCACCATGTTGACCAGGCTGGTCTCGAACCCCTGACCTCAAGTGATCCATCCTCCTCAGCCTCTCAAAGTGCTGGGATTACAGGCATGAGCCACCATGCCCAGCCAATTATCAGCTTCAAATGTAAAATAATTGAAATAAAAGATTCTGGCCAGGTTGTGGCTCATATCTGTAATTCCAGCTCTTTGGGATTACACTTGAGACCAGGAATTTTATTTTATTATTATTTTTTTTTTTTGAGACAGAGATTCACTGTGTCGCCAGGCTGGAGGGCAGTGGTGTGATCTTGGCTCACCACAACCTCGGCTTCTGGAGTTCAAGTGAATCTCCTGCATCAGCCTCCTGAGTAGCTGGGATTATAGGTGCCTGTCACCGCACCCGGCTAATTTTTTTTTTTTTTTTTTAAGTAGAGACAGGGTTTCACCATGTTGGCCAGGCTGGTCTTGAACTCCTGACCTCAGGTGATCCACTTGCCTCGGCCTCCCAAAGTGCTGGGATTACAGGTGTGAGCCACCATGCCCAGCGGAGGCCAGGAATTTTAAGACTCGCCTGGGCAACACAGTGAGACCCCCCATCTCTTAAAAAAAAAAAAAATAGCCAGACATAACGGTGCACACCTGTAGTCCCAGCTACTCTTGAGCTGAGGTGGGAGGATCACTTGAGCCTAGGAGGTTAAGGCTACAGTAAACTGTGATCACGCCACTGGACTCCAGCCTAGTTAACAGAGCGAGATCCTGTCTCAAAAAAAATTAAAAATTTAGTTTCTTAGTCACACTAGCCACATGTTAAGTACTCAGTAGCCTTATGTGGCTTATGGCTGCTGGATTAAATGCCAGAGGTTTAGGATATCACTGTAAATGCCAGAAACAGAGATGTTTCATGTCAGTGGTATTATTCAACATTGTATTGGCAGTGTAGCAAATAGAAAAAGATAATCAGGAATGGAGGAGGCAGAATTATTATTAGTTGCAGATGATGAGCTTATCCACTTGCAAAGCCCAAAGGATTCAATCATATAGTAGATTAGAGAATGTAAGGCAATATAAGCTTGGTGGAGTGGCCATTAAATATATTGGGGGGAAAAAAAGGTAGCTTCCCTGCCGGGTGCAGTGGCTCACACCTGTAATCCCAGCACTTTGGGAGACTGAGGCAGGTGGATCACCTGAGGTCAGGAGTTCAAGACCAGCCTGGCCAACATGGTGAAACCCCGTCTCCACTAAAAATACAAAAATTAGCTGATTGTGGTGGCTCATGCCTGGAGTCTGAGACACAAGACTTGCTTGAACCAGGGAGCCGGAGGTTGCAGTGAGCTGAGATCATGTCACTGCACTCCAGCCTGGGCAACACAGTGAGACTCGGTCTCAGAAAAAATTAGCTGGACGTGGTGGCGCGTGCCTATAGTCCCTGCTACTCGGGAGGGAGGCTGAGGCACAAGAATCACTTGAACCCGAGAGTGAAAGGTTGCAGTGAGCTAAGCTCACACTGCTGCATTCCAGCCTGCGCGGGGACAGACTCCCAAGAATGTATCATCTGGGAATAGTTAAGGATATGCATAATTATCTGAAAGGACCCTACAGAGTTTCAACCGAAGATGGAAACAACGTTGCAGTTCAGTGCCTGACTGGATGTAAAAATTAGATATTAAGAATTAATTTAAAACAATGTAGCCTAATTTGCTACCATGTAAATATTTTGACCCAGCTGTGAACAATAGTTGGCTTTATTTATCCATCTACAAGGGAACATGCTGTTTGTGTACTAAGGAAGAAAGTGTCTAAATTATTGCTCTCCAATAGAGGTCGTAGGCAAGTGCCATACATAATTTATATTTTAATAGTTACATTTTAACAAGTAAGAGGAAATAGATGGTACATTTTATTTGACTCACTACTCAAAATATTATCATTTTAACACATCAGAATGAAAATATGAGATTTTTTTTGTTTTGTTTTTGTTTGTTTGTTTGTTTGTTTGTTTGTTTTGAGTTTGTTTGTTAGTTTCGCTCTTGTTACCCAGGCTGGAGTGCAATGGCGCAATCTCCGCTCACCGCAACCTCCGCCTCCTGGGTTCAGGCAATTCTCCTGCCTCAGCCTCCTGAGTAGCTGGGATTACAGGCACGTGCCACCATGCCCAGCTAATTTTTTGTATTTTTAGTAGAGACGGGGTTTCACCATGTTGACCAGGATGGTCTCGATCTCTCGACCTCGTGATCCACCCGCCTCGGCCTCCCAAAGTGCTGGGATTACAAGCTTGAGCCACTGCGCCCGGCCTATTTATGAGATATTTTATGCATCCTCTTTTTTATACTAAATCTTAGAAGTCCGGTGTGTATTTTCCACTTGAGCACATATCCATTTGGACTTGCCACATTTATTTTTAATTTATTTTTTATTTTTTTGAGACAGAGTTTTGCTCCTTTTTTGCCCAGGCTGGAGTACAATGGTGCAATCTTGGCTCACTGCAACCGCCACCTCCCAGGTTTGAGCACTTCTCGTGTCTCAGCCTCCCGAGTAGCTGGGTCTACAGTTGCACACCACCACATCTGGCTAATTTTATATTTTATTAGAAATAGCGTTTCACCATGTTGGCCAGGCTGGTCTCGAACTCCTGACCTCAGGTGATCTGCCTGCCTTGGCCTCCCAAAGTGCTGGGATTACAAGCATTATTTGTATCAATATAAGGAGTAGAAGTATAGTTTTGTTACATGGATATATTGTCTAGTGTGAAGTCTGGGCTCTTAGTGTAACCTTCACCCAACCAGTTACATTCCACCCATTAAGTAACTTCCCATCCCTCACCAGGCTCCCACCCTCCCAATCTCCAGTGTTTATTATTCCACACTGGCCACATTTCAAGTGCTCAAAAAGCCACATGTGGCTGGTGGACAGTGGAGGGTCAATTATTATTAACCCATAGGGAGATGGCAGAGAGTGGAAATAGCTGGGAGGTTCTAGTGCTCATGATTGTTTTCCTCCTTGTCCTGGTCACTCTGTGAACCCTGCTCTCCCTGAATCACCCCCGCTTCCCATTAGACTCCTCCCTCCCTGCCCCACGCCCAGTAGTGATACCTGGAGAATGGGTACTGTCTTATAGCTTGGAGGTGGCAGGGGGTGGGGGGGAGAAACTTCATGAAATCTGGGACCTTGCCACTTTCTCTTCTTTCAGGAAGGGGCCACCAAAGTAGAGGATGTCCAGGAAATGGGATGTGCCCCAGGGTGGCTCTGCAGTGGCACCTTTCCATTGAGTAGCCTGGCATGGATTGGCATGCAGGCAGTGACGTTAGGGCAAACGGTGTTGGGTACAGGTTCTGGTCTTTCTTCCTGGGAGCTGGAATAACCAAGGAACACCAGATGGGGGTTGGACAGAGCAGACACGAACACGCTAGAAGCGGGTGAGGCCTTTTTGAGACACAGGCCTTGCGCTGATCTCCTGACCACGCCGGCAGAGTCCTGGCTTGTGCTTCAGGGTGATCCTCCCTACCCCTCACCTCCCAGAAAACCAGAGCGTGGGGAGTTCCCATGGGTAAGGGAAATCTCCTTTGAGGGGTCTTCAAATACAGCCATGCCCGAGGATACAGCTTTAATGGGGAGTCTTAGCTCCAAGAGTCTTAGATTAGCCGGCTCCCAGACCCACCCTACCCCACCTCTCCATGTGCACATCCTCAGCTACAGACATCTGCACAGGCCAGGCAGTATCACCTCATGGAAAATCACATGCTCCAAGCCCTGCCAGAAATGGGCTCAAATCACCACGTAAAAGTTGTGAGAGGCTGGATATGGGGCGCAATGGCTCATGCTTGTAATCCCACACTTTGGGAGGCTGAAGCAGAAAGATCACTTGAAGTTAGGAGTTCAAGAGCATCCTGGGCAACACAGCAAGATGCCATCTCTAAAATAAATAAATAAATATATATATATATATATATATATATATATATATATTTTTTTTTTTTTTTTTAATAAGCCAGGCATGGTAGTGCCCACTTGTGGCCCCAGCTGCTTGGGAGATTGAGGCTGGGGAGGATCCCTTGAGCCCAGAAAGTTGAAACTACAGTGAGCCATGATAGGACCACTATACTCCAGCCTGGGTGACAGAGCAATGCCATGTCTCAAAAAAAAAAAAAAAAAAAAAAGTCGGTGAGATAGGAGAGTGAGTAAAATAATTCCCTCAGTCTAAGCTTCTGTTTCCCTTTCTTTAAGATAGAGGCAATCATGGCAGCCTCCTTGCAAGGTTGCTTTGAGGTTCAAGGGCATAAATTTATGTTGTCCTCAGTACAATGCTTGGCCCACAGCGGATGCCGGTGAACGAGAGCAGTTGAGTGAGGAGGTACATTGGAGGGACGAGGAGGGGACTGGGGAGCCTGTTTCTCTGACTCTTGGAGCTAAGACTCACTTTAGTGCCTGCCCCATTAGAGATCTCCCCCCAGGGATGATCTAATTCTGCACACAGCTTGGGAGTCGGCCGTCGGCGGTCGCTGGAGCCCCTGGATGCTGGTTGCCCTCGTGTGACCTCTTCTTGTTTTCTCTGCTCCCTTGCAGTGACAGCCTAGCCAAGCTGGGGTGTAGAAGTAAAACCTTCACCTGTGCAGGATATCTCTGACAGGATCTCACTGTTACGTGGGAGGCTGGCCCCCAGCTTGGCGCTTCAGTGTGACTGGAAACAGGCCGGCCGATCTCCGGTGGGGTGGGAGTGTGGCTCATCGCCCATCTGCTGCTCAGCCGGGGAAGCTTAAGCATCAGGAAGCAGCTGTTGGAGAGTGAGTTGTGTTTTTTGAGAGGGTCCCGATCTCCCCATGTCCCCTGACTTCAGGTTGTTAAAGGTTGCCTGCTTCCTCCTCCCAGACAACTTAGAATACTACAACGACCTAATAAACGTGCCTGGCTTGTGGGTGATTTTGAGGGAGGCAGAGAGACAACAGATATTAGTGGGAGATTTTCAGATACAAGAGAGGCAGAGTGTGGATGGAAGCCCGTCCTCCCTCCGTGCCGTTGGCATCTTGTGCTGGGATGTAGCTGCCGAACCCGGAGAACTAGAAAGTCTTAAGTTGGTTTTGAAATGAATGCTTTTCTTTAAACCTTTGATGCTTTGGGGTTTAAAAAATTTTTTTTCATTGAAATTATGTTAACTCATTAAAGAAAACCTTTTTTTTTTTTTTTTTTTTTTTTTTTTAAGGATAAGGCCAGGTGCAGTGGCTCATAACTGTAATCCCAACACTTTGGGTGGCCCAGGTGAGCAGATTGCTTGGGGTTAGGAGTTCAAGACCAGCCTGGCCAACATGGGGAAACCCCAACTCTATTAAAAATACAAAAATTAGCCAGCTGTTGTGGTGTACACCTGTAATCCCAGCTTCTTCGGAGGCTAAGGCAGGAGAATCCCTTGAACCCGGGAGGTTGAAGTTCAGTGAGCCAAGATTTCACCATTGCATTCCAGCCTGGGCAACAAGAACAACAACAACAAAAAGCCACTTGGATTTAGAAAGACTACACCAACTTGTGTGTGTGTGTGTGTGTGTCTGTAAACTAAAACTTAATACATGGAATGACAATAGACATGAATAAAACCTATAAAAACGTGTGTGTAGAAGATACATACACGTCACACACATATGACATATTCAGTGTTTGTCCTGTGATGGATGCCCCATACTTTTGATAGTGCATGGCTATTTAAGTGGTTGGAGCCCAGGGGTGAGAATTAAACCCTGGCTTCAATCTGTGACCTGGGACAAGTCCCTTAATTTGGTCTTTCCATCTTTGAAGTGTGATCCCACCACACCTAGGTATTTTAAGGAGATATTTGACACAGATACATAAATGGCACAGGAGTCATAACGGTGACATTTCATGTTCCCATTCTGGGATTGGTTTTTTTGTTTTGTTTCGTTTTTTGAGACAGTCTCACTCTGTTGCCCAGGCTGGAGTGCAGTGGTGCAATCTCAGCTTACCGTAACCTCCGCTTCCTGGGTTCAAGCAATTCTCCTGCCTCAGCCTCCTGAGTAACTGGGATTACAGGCACCCACCACCATGCCTGGGTAATTTTTGTATTTTTAGTAGAGACGGGGTTTCACCAGGTTGGCCAGGCTGGTCTCGAACTCCTGACCTCAGGTGATCCACCCGCCTGGCTTCCCAAAGTGCTGGGATTACAGGTGTGAGCCGCTGCACCTGGCCACTTTTTGTTTTTTGATTGTGGCTACTCAGGCTCACAATGTTAGGGCAGTGAGCTTTAACCTCCTTGTGCATGCAGCACACTTCCAGATACAAGGGCTTTTGGCCAGGACATGTGAAGAGAAGCTAAAAGATCCCCAAGAGAACTAACGTCAGCTAAAGCCACAACACAGTGGGCATTGAAGTCCTGCCTAGAACATGTAACCACGTGTGTCAAAGCAGTCACAGCTCTCTCCCATTCACTCAGCTGCCCTCAGCCCTGCCACAGTTTGAATGAAACAGTCTTCTGCCTTCCCTGGGCTTTCCTGTCTTTGCGGGATAAGGCTGGTGAGTGTTCCAGAAAGTACTAGATTTTTCTCTGATGACAAAAACCAGAGCCCCTCACCTCTCAGAGTTGTGGCCCATGTCCCACTGAGCCTCTTGCACAACCCCCTCCAGGGTGTCATTCCATCTGACAGGGCTTGTGTAGCAGAATGCCTCCTGTGTTTCAGCAAAGTGAAGTTCTGCCTAGGGGTAGGCTGTCAGCCCCTCCTGTGAGAAGGGGCCATGCCCACCTGGGAGGAATGCCCACGGCGGAGGCTGCCCCTGGAAGGCCTGGAGTCCCATTCGATCCTGTCTTTTCTCCCCCCGCCTCCCCGGTCTGGGCTCTCAGCAATCCCTGGTGTCCCTACCTCCAAAACATGGCCTCGGTGTCTCCCACTGTGTCCTCCTCCTTCAAACCCACATCCTGGCCTCCATCCTCTTGACCTGCATTTCTGCAACAGCCTCCTGCCTGAATTCCATCTCCCCTCCTTCATTCCTCCAATGCCAGGACCTTCAGGAGCTTCCAAATACAGACTGAATCACCCGCCTGCTTTCAAACAGCCACTGGTTTCCTTGTGCCCCTAGAGTGACCACCATACTCCTCACCAGGGCTGCGTGCAGTGGCTCACGCCTGTAATGCCAGCACTTTGGGAGCAAAGGCAGGCAGATTGCTTGAGGCCAGGAGTTCGAGGACAGCCTGGCCAACATGATGAAACCCTGTCTTTAATAAAAGTAAAAAAGTTGGCCAGGAGCGGTAGCTCACGTCTGTAATCCCAGCAGCACTTTGGGAGGCTGAGGCAGGCAGATCACCTGAGTTCAGGAGTTCAAGAGCAGCCTGGCCAACATTTGAAACTCTGTCTCTAATAAAAATACAAAAATTAACCAGGCACGATGACGGGTGTCTGTAATCCCAGCTAATTGGGAGGCTGAGGTGGGACAATCCCTTGAACCTGGAGGCGGAGGTTGCAGTAAGCCGAGATGGCACCGTTACACTCCAGCCTGGGCAATGGAGCAAGACTCCATCTTTAAAAAAACAAACAAACAAAAATTGCCGGCATGGGGGTGCACACCTGTAATTCCAACTATTCAGGAGGCTGAGGCATGAGAATGGCTTGAACCCAGAAGACAGAGGTCATAGCGAGCTGAGACTGTGCCACTACACTCCAGCTTGGGCGACAGAGGAAGACTGCCTCAAAATTTTTTTTTTTTTTTTTTTTTTTTTTGAGACCCAGTTTCGCTCTTGTTATCCAGGTTGGAGTGCAATGGCGCGATCTCGGCTCACCGCAACCTCCGCCTCCTGGGTTCAGGCAATTCTCCTGCCTCAGCCTCCTGAGTAGCTGGGATTACAGACACGCGCCACCATGCCCAGCTAATTTTTTGCACCTTTAGTAGAGACGGGGTTTCACCATGTTGACCAGGATGATCTCGATCTCTTGACCTCGTGATCCACCCGCCTCGGGCTCCCAAAGTGCTGGGATTACAGGCTTGAGCCACCGCGCCCAGCCTGCCTCAAAATTTTTTAAAAAAAATTCTGACTGGGCGTGGTGGCTCACACTTGTAATCCCAGTTTTTTGGGAGGCTGAGGCAGGCAGATCACCTAAGGTCAGGAGTTTGAGACCAGCCTGTCCAACATGGTGAAATTCCATCTCTACTAAAAATAAAAAATTCACCAGGCGTGATAGCAGGTGGTTCCAGCTACTCGGGAAGCTGAGGCAGGAGAATCGCTTGAACCTAGGAGGCGGAGGTTGCAGTGAGCTGAGATGGTGCCACTGCACTCCAGCCTGGGCGACAGAGCAAGACTCCATCTCAAAACAAAAAAATTAAAACAAAAGCAAAACTCTTTATGTGGCCTCACAGGGAGGGCTCTGTGTAACCTGAGCCCTGGCTGCGTGGGTTTTTATTCTATTCTATTAATGCTGCAAGCTTGTTCCTACCCCCAGGCATTTGTGTGCTGTGTCCTCTACCTGGGTTGCTTTTGAGCTGGCTGGTTCTTTCTCATCATTCAGTTCTCAGCTCATGATGCTCCTTCCTCAGAGGGGCCTTCCCCAGGCCCCCTGACTCCCACATTCACTCACCTCACCCCATTTTCCTCGTTATACAGAGGAATACAAGATACCGTTTTATTTATAGTTGTACACCTCCATTCAACACCCCCAACACTCACGCTACACGTGTGCCTGGGAAAAGAGTGTGCGATTTTCACTGCTCTGTTTCCAGGGCCTAGAAGAGTTTGTGAATATTGGTGGGTCTGCAGGAAGCCTTGGAGTGAATGAATGAATGATGAGTAAAGGAATGAAGCCTCTTGTAGCTGATCCAAGTCACAACTAAAGTCGTCATGCGCTAAAAGCCCTCTGCTCTCTGCCCACGTTGCCTGGACCTGGCATCGGATGGTTTCTTAGAACAGCTAGGGGAAGGCCTTGCAGAGGGCATGCTGCCCAGCCACAGTGGCGGGGGCAGCGGTGGTGGATGTCGAGGCATGTTGTGTACCCTGTACGCTGGGGTGAACCACAGGGCAGCTTGAGAGAGTCACAGAGAGTGAGGCCGGCCTCAATGCCCAGTGAGAGCCCAGGTCTGACTCCTGCCTCAAGCTGAGCTGCCAGGGATGGTCACTGCCTGGGCACTTGGGGTAAGAAGTGTTGGTTCCTTCTATCCTTCTCTGCCCTGGAACTGCTGGGCTGGCCAAGCTGGGAGGGCCAGGGAGGATGGGCGAGGGGTCCAGGCAAGGGTCATTTTCTGTAGTCCCAGGAACAGGGCTGAACTAATGGTGTGGTTGGTGTAGACCCAAGCAGGGGCCTGGCCTTACGGAGAGGGCTCCTTGCTCCCGCCTTAAAGGAAAGTTCTGTGGTCAGTGGGCTGAAGGTGGAGGAATTCGTTCCTCCGGACGCTCAGGAGAGCTGGGAAGGGCTGTGAGCTGGGACCCATTTTCCCTCGCCCTGCCCAGAAAGTGGGATGTGGCTTCCGGGGTGGGGTGGGGTGTCCCGCCCAAGCAGCTATGGGAAGTGCCTGGCCCTCATTGGGCAGCCTGTTTTAGCCACTTCCCCAGAGCTGAGTCACGGGTGCTTCTGAACACCCCTCCCAAAGGCACAACGAACGCCCTCTGGCCTCCCAAACCACAGCTGCCCCCAGGACCGGCCCAGGCCTCTGGTGGGAGCAAGGACCCCCACGGCCTGCTTGTTCTAAAACTCCGTGTTCCAGCTCCTCACCTGGATGCGTGACTCCAGATCACTCATGGCTGGTGAAAGCAAGCTCTTGCTGGCCCTCGATCCTGCTGCGTGGCCTGTCTAGTCTGAGCGCCAGAGATCCTGGCCTTGTCCCCACTTCAGACTATGGGCACTGCAGCCCCTCCTTGCTGGGGCAGAGGGATGGACATGTGACTCCCTCTAGGCCCCAACTCTCTCAGGACCCTTCTTTGCTAGGCAGTTTTTTTTTTTGGTTTTGTTTTGTTTTTCTTTTTTTCTATCGAGACAGAGTCTCCTTCTGTCACCCAGGCGGGAGTGCAATGGCATGGTCTGGGCTCACTGCAACCTCCGCCTCCTGGGTTCAAGCGATTCTCCTGCCTCAGCCTCTCGAGTAGCTGGGATTACAGGCACCTGCCACCATGCCTGGCTAATTTTTGTATTTTTAGTAGAGACAGGGTTTCACCATCTTGACCAGGCTGGTCTTGAACTCCTGACCTTGTGATCCACCTGCCTTGGCCTCCCAAAGTGCTGGGATTACAGGTGTGAGCCACTGTGCCCGGCCCCTTGCTGGGTACTGAAGATGGCTTTCCACAAGCCACAAAGTCTTGTTCCCACCCCCTCAGCGAGCGAAACCATGGCAGCAGACAGCACTGGGTATGCCTGTCCCTGTCTTTCTGGGGTGTGGGGTTGAACAAGATCCTGGAGATCCCAGGGCTAGCCCGGGATGGCTGTGATTTCAGCTGAGTTTCCCTGCTGTCCCCTCTGACCTACCTCTATAGTTCCACCCGCAAGGATGTGGTGGGGGCTGTGGCTAATGGGATGCGAGGAGCCGCCCACCCCTGTAGCCATTGTGGCCAGGATATTTGTTCCTTCTGGGCAGCCACAGTGACCTGAAGCTTCTGTGGTGCGTCCTGGGGAGCCGAGTCTGTGGTGGGTTTTTTTTTTTTTTTTTTTTTTTTTTTTTATCTTTCCTCTCTAATGAACATATAAGATCGGGAAATCACAGGGCCTGACATCACTCACAGGGTCTGGGGATTCTGGCTGTCCCGTTGAAACCTTTACTCAGCTCTGGAGGCTTGTGCCACCGTGTTCCCACCTGGTTCTGACCATCTATGCCCCCCACCCCCCGTTTCTCTGTCTTTGTTGTTTACCTGGTGAGCACACCTGCCCTATCTTCACCTGTGCGTTCTCACTCCACTCAAGCCTGCTGTTTCTCAACTGGGGCAGTTTTGCCTCCTGGGGGACATTGGGCAATGTCTTGAGACAGTGTTGCTTGTTGGGAGTGGGGGAGGGATGCCACTGGCATCTACTGTGTAAGAGACCAGGGACACCGCTTAACACCCAACAGTGCATGGGGCAGTTCCACGTCTCGGTGAGAAATTACCTGGCCCAAATATCAACAGTGTGGAATCTGCTCTAGGATAACACAAGAACCTTCCTGAAGCAGCAGTTGGGTCCCCCCATTCTCTGCACCCTGCCAGCCAGCAGTGGGGAGGAGCACTCGGTGGCCGGGGGTCACTGACCAGCGACGCTGCCACCAGAGCTGGAGAAGGGCCTGGAGCGGGGTAGGGGGAGCCCTGGACTCAAAGACCCAGCTTCTAGCTCAGCTCTGTTCCTCTGGGCTAAAAACCTGGATAAGTCACTTTCCTTCGTAAAGGAAGGCAACAGTAAACCTGTTTCCTCATCCGTAAAGTCAAAGAGCTGCACTGAATATCCCCTCCAGTTCTTTGAGATTCCTGGATGCTGTGTGTAGAGCCAGGAGCTGGGGTGCAGGCAGGTGGAAGATGGGGTTCTCTTTCTTCCTGACTGGTGCAGTAGAAGCCTGAAGGATTTGCCAGGACTGAGAGTTCGTTTGAAGCCTGGCCTTATTTCTTTCTATGCCCACCATGACTAAGGTAGACCCTACCTTCTCTTTATTTTTCTTTTATTTTTCTCTTTTTCTTTTTTGTTTTTTTGAGACAGTCTCGCTCCATTGCCAGGCGCCAGGCTGGAGTGCAGTGGCGCGATCTCAGCTCACTGCAACCTCCACCTTCCCAGGTTCAAGCAATTCTCCTACCTGAGCCTCCCGAGTGGCTGGGACTACAGGCGCACGCCACCATGCCCAGCTGATGTTTGTATTTTTAGTACAGATGGGGTTTCACCATGTTGGCCAGGTTGGTCTTGATCTCTTGACTTCGTGATCCACCCGCCTCGGCCTCCCAAAGAGCTGGGATTACAGGCTTGAGCACAGCTCCCGGCCTTCTCTTTCTTTCTTTCACCTTCCTTTCCCTCTCTCTTACCGCCCCCCCCCACCGTCTTTCCTTTCCTCCTTTCCTCCCTTCCCTCCCTTCCCTCCCTCCCTCCCTGTTTTCCCCAGAGTTTTACCTCGGAGCCCATGGCTGACCAAGAGGCTCATATATGATATTCAGGGGTCAGCAAATTACAGTCCATGAGCCAAACCCAGCCTGCATTTGCTTTTGTAAATAAATATGTGGCTTTTTGGTGTTCTTTTTTTCTTCTTTTATTGGTTTATTACAAAGGATAAAACTCTGGAATAGCCAAACGGAAGAGCTGCATGAGGAGGCGTGGGGTCAGGTGTCGGGGCCAGGGAGCAGGGGGACGCCTCCTTCCCGGGGCCTGGATGTGCTCACCACCCAGCGGTTCTCTGTAAATAAAATGTTATTGGAACATAGCCATACCTACTCATTTACATGTTGCTATGGCTACTTTCTTTTTTAAATTTTGTGTAGAGGTAGGGTCTCACTGTGTTGCCCAGGCTGGTCTGGAACTCCTGGACTCAACTGATCCTTCTGCCTTAGCTGCCCAAAGTGTTGGGATTACAGTTGTGACCCCCCACCCCCACCCTGTGCCTGGCCAGTGGCTGCTTTTTTTTTTTTTTTTGAGACGGAGTTTTCGCTCTTGTTACCCAGGCTGGAGTGCAATGGCACGATCTCGGCTCACCGCAACCTCCGCCTCCTGGGTTCAGGCAATTCTCCTGCCTCAGCCTCCTGAGTAGCTAGGACTACAGGCGCGCGCCACCATGCCCAGCTAATTTTTGTATTTTTAGTAGAGACGGGGTTTCACCATGTTGGCCAGGATGGTCTCGATCTCTTGACCTTGTGATCCACCCGCCTCGGCCTCCCAAAGTGCTGGGATTATAGGCGTGCTTTTTTTTTTTTTTTTTTTTTTTTTTTTTTGAGATGGAGTTTCACTTTTGTTACCCACGCTGGAGTGCAATGGCAAGATCTCGGCTCACCGCAACCTCCACCTCCTGGATTCAGGCAATTCTCCTGTCTCAGCCTCCTGAGTAGCTGGGATTATAGGCACGCACAACCATGCCCAGCTCATTTTTGTATTTTTAGTAGAGACAGGGTTTCACCTTGTTGACCAGGATGGTCTCAATCTCTTGACCTTGTGATCCACCTGCCTCAGCCTCCCAAAGTGCTGGGATTACAGGCTTGAGCCACCACGCCCAGCTAGGCGTGCTTTTATACTAAGAAGGCAGAGTTGAGTAGCTGTGACCAAAACCCTATCAGCCACAAAGCTGAGGATATTTACTCTCTGGCCCTTTGCAAAAAGTGTTTGTGACCCTTGATCTAGCGGTTCAATGTCTAATTGTTTAGAGGCTGAGATAGGGCAGGAGGGTGGGTCCCAGGATTATCAGGTTAGAGTTAGGGGAAGGTCACTTTCCTAAGGGTGGGGAGGAAGGAGGTCTGACCTGTGACCAAGAGCAGAGTGTCATCTCCAGGCATTCTGCACGTCCTCACCCACATCACTGTGTGGCAAGTCGGCCAGCTGCCTGGCTCCCCCCGGCCCCGGCCTGAGCGAACTTTGTTGGAATGACAAGCGGTATGGTATGGACTTTGGGAGGGGACACACTGCTGGTGGGGGAAGCCATTAGACCCGGCAGCAGAGGCTTGAGAGAACAGGGAAGTGGATGGGGGTGAGGACACAGAGAGGTCAGACCGGGAGCCCTGGAGCCAGGCTGTGGGCAGGAGAGGAGAGGAGGGAGGTGCTGGATTTGCAGTGGGTGCTTGAAGGCCGACCGTGTGGCACACCCTGCGGGACCGGACTCGGTGGTGAACAGACCCGTTAAAACTCTGGAAGCTCGCTCTGCAGTGGGCAGATGACGGTTCAGCCAGCAGGGGTAGAAGAATGTAGCCGGTGCCTGCTGGGAGACGGGACATCTGAAGGGCTGTGGGGGGCAGGTGGTAGGGAGGACGCACCCTAGCTGAAGGTTTCCTGGGAGCAGTGATGTGTCCCAGCTGAGCCCTGAAGGATGCTAGGTGTCACAGAGGTTGCATCAGGGAACTGTTTGTGTCCAGTACCGCTCATGGGACAAAAGTAAGGGACACTGAGGAGTGAGGTGGGGACTAATCATTGGATCACAGGGTCTGCACTGGGTAGGGCATCATGTGGATAGGTTTTGTTTTAGCCGAGGACAGGAGGGAGACAGACAGGGACCCGTTAGGCTGAGGTCAGGGGCCACGTAGGGTGTGGTGGGCTCCCGTGGGGCAGCAGCAGGCATGCGGAGGAAGCACCCACCACCTGAGTTTTGCAGTTGGAAGAGTGGGTCTGGACTGGGGGCACCTCTCAGAACTGTGCTGCCTGCTGGATGGGAGGGAGGCAGGTATCTGGTGTCCAAGCATCACCTCTCACCCACCATACTTGGTTAAATCCCTACGCCCATCTCCCTCTACCCTGCCCAGCTCTGCTGGGCTTAGTATTTGGGACAAGTCTCTCTGGGAGAGAGAGGGGCTGGTTTGGTCCCAATGCTGAACTTCATCTTGGCCCTTGCCAGGAGCTGTGAGAGTGGTGTCTCCAGGCTCCTGGGCTCTACCTCTGCTGTTCTTCGGATTTCTGGTGAATCACCTAAGAGTCAGTCTGCAGATCATGGCGGCGGGGACCAAGTCATTTAGGGTCTAGTTCCTGCCTCCCACTCTCCAATGATGAAAGAAAGTAGAAGTTCCCCAATCTTCATCTCCCCCAGACACCAGAAGGTGGAGATGTCGCAGGTGGGATCCCCATTTATGTGACACCCAGCGAAGGCTGAAAGGCTGGGGAGCTGGTTCTGTGAGTCCCAGCAGCTCCACCCCAAATCTGATTCAGAAAGAGAACTGTGTCGCCCACGCACGTGGAGGAGCGGGTCAGCCTGTCTCCCTGGGCCTGTCCTTTCCTTCCCTTCTCTCTCTGGGGACCATGACTCAGGGTAGGGTGTCCACTAACTCCATAGGGGTCGAGGTTAGACAGCAGGAAGGACTTAGCACATCTCCAGGCTGGCTATTCCTAGGAGCCAACCCATAGATTTCGTCTCTTCCCAGGCTTGCTGCCTAGAATTGCTGGATTCACCTTCACATCCTTAAAGGTGGTCATGTTTGCTCTGGCAGCACCCTGGCTTGCAGGGACAGAGGAGCCATTGTCTTTTAAGAGAAAGGTTCTCTCTCTCAAGTTGCAGAGAAGTGTGTCTGAGGCTACTGGAACTCTAACCAGATTTGCAAAATCACTCTCCTCTGAATGCCTGTGGATGGAGAAACAGGCAGGGTTATACCATTGATTGCTGGCTTATTTCACGTTGTTAGGAGCATGGGGTTTAAATGACAGCCCCTTGGCAAATAGGCTTTTGTGCCGTGTGGCCAGCCCGAGTTAATCCTCTGCCTCCCGTTCTCTGCTTGCAGCCTTATGATCTCATTGCGTCCCCCTCTGCCCACCAGACTTGGACTTCAGATCTGACCCCAGACCTGCCAGCTACCTCAGGAGGGCCCACCTCCCCACCCGCCCAGCAAAATGCCGATCCTGAAGCAGCTGGTGTCTAGCTCGGTGCACTCTAAGCGCCGTTCCCGAGTGGACCTCACGGCCGAGATGATCAGCGCTCCGCTGGGCGACTTCCGCCACACCATGCACGTCGGCCGGGCCGGAGACGCCTTTGGGGACACCTCCTTCCTCAATAGCAAAGCTGGCGAGCCCGATGGTGAGTCCCTGGACGAACAGGCCTCCTCTTCATCTTCCAAACGCAGTCTCCTGTCGCGGAAGTTCCGGGGCAGCAAGCGGTCACAGTCGGTGACCAGGGGGGACCGGGAGCAGCGGGACATGCTGGGCTCCCTGCGGGACTCGGCCCTCTTCGTCAAGAATGCCATGTCTCTGCCCCAGCTCAATGAGAAAGAGGCCTCAGAGAAGGGCACCGGTAAGCTGCCCAAGAGCCTGTCGTCCAGCCCTGTGAAGAAGGCCAATGGTGGGGAGGATGGCGACGAGGCGGGTGTGGAGGAGGCAGTACCCCGTCGGAATGGGGCCATGGGTCCCCATTCCCCAGACCCCCTCCTCGACGAGCAGGCCTTTGGGGACCTGACAGATCTGCCGGTTGTGCCCAAGGCCAGCTATGGCCTGAAGCACGCGGAGTCCATCATGTCCTTCCACATCGACCTGGGGCCCTCCATGCTGGGTGATGTCCTCAGCATCATGGACAAGGACGAATGGGACCCCGAGGAGGAGGAGGGCGGTTACCATGGCGATGAGGGCGCTGCTGGCACTGTCACCCAGGCTCCCTCATACACTATGGCCGCCACTGCCCTGGCAAGGCAAGAAGGCAAAGCTGGCCCAGACTTGCCCTCCCTCCCCTCCCATGCTCTGGAGGACGAGGGGTGGGCAGCGGCCGCCCCCAGCCCCGGCTCAGCCCGAAGCGTGGGCAGCCACACCACACGGGACAGCAGCTCCCTGTCCAGCTGCCCCTCAGGCGTCCTGGAGGAGCGCAGCCCTGCCTTCCGGGGGCCAGACAGGGCCCGGGCTGCTGCCTCGAGGCAGCCGGACAAGGAGTTCTCCTTCATGGACGAGGAGGAGGAGGATGAAATCCGCGTGTGAGCAGACAGCGGGTGGCCACCCGGAGCTCTCGGCTGCATCTTCTCCCTGCCTCCACCCCACTATGACCTTTGACCCTACGGTGCAGGGGCAGCCAGGAGCCTTGCTTCGAACCGCGGACCCTGGACCTTGTAGATGAGGGACATTGGCCTGGCCCCCGGGCCTTCGGAGGACTTGAGGGGCTGGCATGGGGGCCGGCTGGCTGCCTGACTGCATCACGCTCCCTGCACTTGGGCTGCGTGGGACAAGGGCTGTTTTCGCAGCAGGAATCGGCTTTCCTCTCTTGGCCTCCCTTTCTTCCACCCTGGCCTCAAATGGATGCCAGATGCCGACCTGAGTTCCTGCCACGTGCGGCCAGCAGGTCAGCTGGGAGGCAGCCTCGGCTCCAGGGATGAGGACACTCGGCTCCCCTTTTCTCTGCTGGCATTTCTGCTGTGCTCAGCGGTGGCTGCTGGGGATGCAGCTGCAGCAGGAGGAAGGAGGGGGTCTTGCCTTTCAGCCCCTCCCTGCTCCACTCCAGCTGCTGTTCTGGAAGTCTGGAACCCCTCGGAGCTGAGCTGGACCAGGGGCAGCCGCGAACATGGGCACTAAACGCAGCCCTTTCCCTGGGAAGAGACCAGGAAAGCCCTCAGGCTTCTGAAATTGCAAGAAGGGACCCTTCCAGGATGACACTAGGAACAGGGCTAGGGCCCTCGCTCAGTCCCTAGGAGCTCATTTGTTCTTTATTATTATGTTTAAATCCTTATAGAGCAGTATCAGGACAGCGTTAATAGGTCTGCCGCAGGAGAATCAATCCTTTTAGAAAACCTTTATACTAAGCTTCCTCTTTGAAATTCACAGTGGCGACGAGTGGGCTGGAGTCTGGGACATCCATGGCAAAGACACTAGCTCCACTTTAGTGCTTCCCAACTTGATTTAGAATGACACGGGGTGGGTGCCCGGTGTGTGTTTTCCCTACCCACCCCCCATAGCTATTAACAACTGAGGAAGGCCAGTGTAGAACATTTTTGGAGAATGATTTTTTTTTTTTTTAAATAATCATTTCTATGGGAGGAAAAGTTTTTTTTGGGGGGGTAGTTATTCCCTCCCTCTCCCCCACTCATACCCTCGGTACTGACTACTTCCCCTTCCTTTCTCAGGCCTCCCCCTCATCCCATACTTCTGAGGCCAGGGGTGCCAGATTTAGCAAAACCAAAATGGGGTGCTGAGTTCAATGTGAATTTCAGGTAAACAAAAAATAATTTTCTCGAATTAATATGCCCCCACGCAATACTTAGAACACTTAGGCCAAAAGTTATTTGTTTTTCTGAAATTCAAGCTTCTCTCTGAGTCCTGTAACTCTCCCGAGGGGACTGAGCAGAAGCTCAGGGGGTCACCCCAAGGTTGACTGCTGGTTATTCTTCTGTTCTGGGAACGGCTCAACCCACCTCCCTGTCTCCCTGTAGCCAGTGCGGGGAGGAGAGAGGCAGAACCAACCACAACCAGGGGCGTCCCCATGGAGACTCTGGCCTGGCCTCCTCTCTCTTGCCTGACTGAGACACTAACTTAGTTCCTGGTTCGGTGCCCTGTTGGTGCTCCTGTTTCCAAGAGCTTAACGCCCACGGTGGGGGAGGAATCGCAGGGGCTGAGCGCCCCACCAGCTGCCCTCAAATCCCATCCAGGCGAGTTCCAGACTCTAAACTGAATTTTTTTCATGATACTGTCAAAGCAATGAGGAATCATTAAAGAAAAAAAAAAAAGCCCTACAGCTCGCCTGGTATCTGTCTCAGCTTTTTGGGAGGGCTGTTTCAGGATAGGGGTGGGATCTGGACCCGGGTCCTAGGGCTGTCCATGGGGGCCTGAGGTGGCTTCTGTCTCTCTGTCCCTGGGGACCCGCCTCTGCTTCGATGCTGTCTGCCTGGGCGGGCCACTTCAGAATTTGGGGACGCAGGTGTCCCAACTGCTATCTGTTGGAGGCCCTTGTCACTTGGTCAGCTAGCTATTCTGTGCCTCCCTCTTATCCTCTGTAAAATGGGTATCCTGCCACTCTTAAAGGGCTGGAGTGCAGACACAGTGAAGTGGGCTTTTCTGGGTTTTGTTTTTGTTTGGTTTGGTTTTGTTTTGTTTTGGTGGGGGTAGTTTTTTTAATTGAGGCACAGTCCCACACTGTTGCCCAGGCTATAGTGCAGTGGCGCAATCTTGGCTTACTGCAACCTCCACCTCCCGGGTTCAAGCGATTCTCCTGCCTCAGCCTCCCAGGTAGCTGGGATTACAGGCACGTGCCACTACACCCAGCTAATTTTAATTTTTGTTTTTTTAGTAGAGATGAGGTTTCACCATGCTGGCCAGGCTGGTCTCAAACTCCTAAGCTCAAGTGATCTACCCGCCTCAGCTTCCCAAAGTGCTGGGATTACAGGTATGAGCCACCTGCCGGCTGACGTGGCCTTTCTGTCCAGCTGTGCTTAGGACTAGAGTGACTGTGTCCTTCCCAGCCCCCAGGTGTCCTGGTGCACGGGACTGTCACCGCCAGAAAGTGGCTGGCACTGCAGGCAGGCTCTACGCATGGCTGGGAGCGGGGCTGCCACCTCCTCTTGCCCTTTTACTGTAAAGCCCAGAAAATCAGCTTACAGGTGGCAGGTCCTTGGTCTAACCTGGCTTCTCAGGGAGACAGAAGCTCCGCTTCCCCATTTCCAGATGGAGAAATGTGCTCAGAGAGGCCTTGGGGTCGCCTTCTCTAATGTCCAGAATTCATTCAAAACTCCTGCCCTTCTCAGTCCCACCACTCCTGGGCACATCAAAGCCCTGGGAAATGAAGTCACCGGGTGAGGGTTCAATGGCCCCTGCACCCCGCTGCTCCGCCCCTTCACCTGCTGCCCCGCCCCTGCACCCCCGCTGCTCCACCCCTTCACCTGCTGCCCCGCCCCTGCACCCCCGCTGCTCCACCCCTTCACCTGCCCCTCCCCTGCACCCTCACCTCCTTTCCTTGCCCCACCGTGTTCCCCTCTGCCTGGGCAGCCTCAGAAGGGAGCCCCAGTCTGCGCAGGGCTGGCTCACTGCTTGCTGAAGCCCCTGTTTGCTCTCAGGAAATCTTGGGTACTCCACTGTGGCTAAGTTTCTGGTGGAAACCCTGCCCCTCCCCTGAGCATCCAGAGAGAAATGTGGGTTCCCTGCTCATCTCCCTGGGACGAAATTAGAGGCATAATTAAAATGTCACTCATGTGTCTTTGTCCCTCGACAGGCTCATGACCGTGGGGAGTCATGAGCAGGGCTTTCTGGCTGCCCCAAGGGAAGAAGAGAGAGGGAGGAGGGCTGGGTCCCAGTGGGAGATGGGTTCCTAGGGGCTACGGTCTTGCTCAGGGATGACTGGGGAAGGGAGGTACTCTTCAGGCGAAGCCCAGGCAGATGAGCAGGGGCTGTGCCTGCCAGAGTGCAGCCTCCCAAGAGAGAAAGGAGTGTACCTACACCGACTAACTAGGGACTCTTGAGGGGCCAAGAAAAGCCAGCTACCCCAAACCCTAGAATCTGTTGCTTGGCCCTTGATGGAAAAAGCTCTGAGCATTCAAGAAGACCCAGGGACCTGGCTTGATTCGCAGTTTTAAGGAGCATACCTTCTGGCTGGGGGTTCAGTGGACCCAGGGGACAAGGATGAGAGGAACAGCCAGAACCAGCCGGGCCACAGAGCTCAGTCAAGATTTGCTGGGTGCCAGGCACCGTGGCTCATGCCCATAATCCTAGCACTCTGGGAGGCTGAGGCAGGAGGATCCCAGGAGGCCAAAAGTTTGAGATCAACTTGGGTAACAGACAACATCTCTAACAACAACAACAACAACAACAACAACAACAAAAAATATATATATATATACATATATATGTGTGTGTGTATATATATATATATTTGAGACGGAGTATCACACTGTCACCCAGGCTGGAGTGCAATGGCATGATCTCAGCTCACTGCAACCTCCGCCTCCCAGGTTCAAGCAATTCTCCTGCCTCAGCCTCCCAAGTAGCTGGGATTACAGGCATCTGCCACCACATCTGGCTAATTTTTGATAGAGACGGGGTTTCACCATGTTGGCGAGGCTGGTCTTGAACTCCTAACCTCAAGTGATCCACCCATCTCAGCTTCCCAAAGTGCTGGGATTACAGGCACTCAGGCTGGAGTGCAGTGGCACCATCTCGGCTAGCTGCAACCTCCGCCTCCCGGGTTCAAGCAATTCTCCTGCCTCAGCCTCCCAAGTAGCTGGGATTACAGGCTTGCACCACCATGCCTGGCTAATTTTTTGTATTTTTAGTAAAGACAGGGTTTCATTGTGTTGGTCAGGCTGGTCTCAAATGCCTGACCTCGTGATCCACCCATCTCGGCCTCCAAAAGTGCTGGGATTAGAAGCATGAGCCACCGTGCCCGGCCAATAAATTTTTTAAAAAATGATTTGCTGGGTAGCCTTGGGCCAGTTATTTTCTCGCTCCAATTGGCTTCAATTTCTCTATTAAAATTAGGCAGTAGCTCAGTTGTTTTCAACTTTTTACCGGAAGCTTTGTTTGCAGTGAGGTCATGTTATTTTTTTTTAATTGATTTTTTTGTTTTGTTTTGTTTTGTTTTGTTTTGTTTTTGAGTCAGAGTCTCGCTCTGTTGCCCAGGCTGGAGTGCAGTGGTACAATCTCGGCTCACTGCAACCTCCACGTCCCAAATTCAAGCAATTCTCCTGCCTCAGCCTCCTGGGTAGCTGGGATTACAGGTGCACACCACCACACTCTGCTAATATTTTTGTATTTTTAGTAGAGACAGAGTTTCACCATGCTGGCCAGGCTGGTCTCCAACTCCTGAACATGTGATCTGCCTGCCTTGGCCTCCCAAAGTGTTGGGATTATAGGCATGAGCCACTGCACCCGGCCTTTTATAATTGATGATTTATTTATTTCTATTTTATTTTGAGACAGAGTTCTGCTCTTTTTGCCCAGGATGGAGTACCATGGCTCCATCTCAACTCACTGTAACTTCCACCCCCTAGGTTCAAGCAATTTTCCTGCTTCAGCCTCCCAAGTAGCTGGGATTACGGGCACCCGCCACCATGTCTGGCTAATTTTTCTATTTTTTAGTAGAGACGAGGTTTCACCATGTTGGCCAGGCTAGTCTCAAACTCCTGACCTTAGGTGATCCACCCACTTCGGCCTCCTAAAGTGCTAGGACTACAGGCGTGAGCCACTGCGCCTGGCCCCTGCTCATTTTAGACTGAGGCTGGGAGAACAAGTGATTGGCCAAAGTCCCGAGAGTGGATCAAAGCTGAGCAGGTAGAATTCTCTGGGCTGGCCTGAGTGCTGCGGCCTGGCAGATGAGGGACAGGTTGAGGGGTAGCGTAAGCAGCAGACTGCGTGCAGAGCTGGGAGCAGTGGTGTAGCCGCAGGGGTGGCTGGAAGATCCTGGAACTCAGGGTGAGATGGAGGGATGGGACTTTCCAGGTGTGTGCGGCACTCCCCACCCCCTCCCTGGCTCCCCTCAACCCTCATACGACAGACTCCCCAAGGCCCCCACTCCCTCCACACTTGGGCAGGTGCCCTCCCTGGCACACCCCTCACCTGTGGTGCTTAACATATACACAATCTCCCTGAGCCCTGAAGGCCCTGCTGTAAGATGCCAGAAGTAAAAGTTAGGAACGAAAATGGGAGTTTCTCTTCCTTCTTCCTCCTTCCTTTCTCCTCTAGGCCCCACGGCGTCCTGCCAAGAGACAGATGGGAAGGCAGGAAGAGTATTTTCACGGGAGGGGGTGATGCTTACAGGCAGACGGATGCTGGCTCTGCCTCTAAAACCTGTTGCTCTAACCTACTGAGCTGCTGCCCTCCACAGTGAGACTCCCAGGAGAGAGAGGAGGAGCCAAGGCTAGCTGCCTTTGCTGGCCAGAATCCAACCCTAAATGATACTTGGCATGTTAAAAAATACTTGTCAAGGCCACAGGGCTCCGGTGAGTCTTGTTTTCTTTTTCTGCCCTGTTTTCTTTCAAAAAGGATTAGAGACAGCTTACAAAAATACGTAAAATACAATAGGATAAAAATAGATCACAGAGAAAACACTGGAACAAACAGTACAAGGAACCAAGAGGGTAGGACACAGCAATGTTCTTTGGCTGGGCCTCCACAGTTCTCAAAGGTGGGCTGCAACAGGATTCTGAGCTTCCTATCAGTCAGAGCAAAGAGGGAAATCCGCTGGTTTTGAGACTCACAAAATCCACAAGATTAAAACCAATCCTGGTTGGGAACACAGGCGTGTGCCACCATACCTGGCTAATTTTTTTTTGAGATGGAGTCTCGCTCTGTCACCCAGGCTGGAGTGTAGCAGCACAATCTTGGCTCACAGTAACCTCCACCTCCTGAGTTCGAGATTCTCCTACCTCAGCCTCCTGAATAGTTGGTATTACAGGCACCCGCCACCACGCCGGTATTTTAGTAGAGACCAGGCTTCACCATGTTGGCCAAGCTGGTCTTGAACTCCTGACCTCAGGTGATCCTCCCACCTTGGCCTCCCAAGTGCTGGGATTATAGGTCTGAGTCACTGCACCTGACCTCCACAACAGTCTTACAATAGAGTGCTATGGTCGGAATGTTCCCCTCAAATTCATATGTTGAAATCCTAACCTCCAAGGTGACGGTATTTGGAGGTGGTGCCCTTGGGATGTGATCCGGGCAGGAGACGGAGGCCTCATGAATAGGATTAGTGCCCTAATAAAAGATGCCTCAGAGAATTGACCTGTCCTTCCCCAACCTGAGGACAAAGCAGGAAGGTGCCATCCATGTGCCGAGAAGCAGGCACCACATGTGTTGGCTTTTTTTTTTTTTTTTGAGACAGAATCTCGCTCTGTCACCCAGGCTGGAGTGCAGTGCCGCAATCTCAGCTCACTGCAACCTCCACCTCCCGAATTCAAGCAATT
This sequence comes from Saimiri boliviensis, assembly GCF_048565385.1. NCBI lineage: Eukaryota > Metazoa > Chordata > Mammalia > Primates > Cebidae > Saimiri > Saimiri boliviensis. Next base: position 62,924,684 of record NC_133465.1, on the reverse strand, counting down.
CTCCTGCCTCAGCCTCCCGAGTTGGTGGGACTACAGGCGGATGTCACCACACCCGGTTACAATTTGTGTTTTTTGGTAGAGATGGGGTTTCGCTGTGTTGATCAGTCTGGTCTCAAACTCCTGAACTCAAGTGATCTGCCCACCTCAGCCTTCCAAAGTGCTGGGATTACAGGTGTGAGCCACCGTGCCCAGCAAATTTTTGTTGTTTATAAGCCACCCATGGTATATTGTTTATAGCATCCCAAAGACACAGATACAGTCATACAAACCCTATCAGCTACTTTCTACCGAGTTGCTCAGGATAAACGGAGGGCTTGATGCCAAGGCACAGATCAATAAAACCAAGTCTATGGAGGGCCAGACCCATGTGATCCAAGAGACACAATTTAGATTCTAAAAGACACAATTTAGATTCTCTCGAGAAGGGTTCATCAACCCCAATGCTACTGACATTTGGGGCTGCTCATTCATTGTTATTGGGAATTCACCCGTGCGATGTAGGGTGTTTGCGGCATCCCTGAGCTCTACCTGGTAGACGCTAAGCACTCTCTCAAATTGTGACAGTTAAAAATGTCCCCAGACCGGGCTTGGTGGCTGATGCCTATAATCCCAGCGCTTTGGGAGGCCATGGCAGTTGGATCACTTGATCCCAGGAGTTCAAGACCTGGCCATCATGGTGAAACCTGGTCTGTACAAAACATATAAAAAATCAGCCAGGTGTGGTGGTATGCACCTGTGGTCCCAGCTACTGGGGAGGCTGAGGTGGGAGGATCGCGTGAGCCTAGGAGCCTGAGGCTGCAGTGAGATGTGATCACGCCACTGCTCTTCAGCCTGGGCAACAGAGTGAGACCCTGTTTCAGAAAAAAAAAAAAAAAAAAGTCCTGGGACATTGCCAAATGTTCTATTTGGGGCTGAAAACCATCGCTCTTAGAGAAGTGAGGCACTTTCTTAAAAGGTTGGTGCAAAAGTAATTCTGGGCCAGGTACAGTGGCTCATGCCTGCAACCCCAGCACTTTGGGAGGCCAATGCAGGTGGATCACTTGAGGTCAGGAGTTCAAGACCAGGCTGGCCCTGTCTCTACTAAAAATACAAAAATTAGTTGGGCATGGTAGCACAAGCCTATAATCCGAGCTACTTGGGAGGCTGAAGCAGGAGAATCACTTGAACCCAGGAGGCGGAGGTTACAATGAGCCGAGATTGCACCACCGCACTCCAGGCTAGGTGACAGAGCAAGATTCTGTCTCAAAAAAAAAAAAGGAAAAGAAAAAAGAAGTAATTGCGGCTTTTGCCATTAAAAGTAATGGCAAAATATAAAGGCCAATCTAAGACAAATAAAAATGTTTTCAGGTCACATGCTTTTATTCAAAGCAAAAGAAAAAAAGATTTATGGCATTCCTTGGCAGAAAATGTATATACTTACATTTTGAAATTACCTACTTGATTGAAAAAATTGACACTTCCTATTAGCCAGTAAAATGTTTCTACATGGGTATACCTGAGAAGTGGCTGCACCCAGGTAGGTTTCTAATTTTTCATCCTGAAGTGAGATTGAGGATTGTGTTGAGAAGGTGGTACGGGCCAGAGGGCTTGTCCCTGTGGACCTAGGGCAGCAAGAGGATTGTGTCATCTCCTAGCTGACTTGGAAGATGATCCTGCATCAATATCATTTCTCACAAACACGGTTCTTCCCCAGCCCTCCACCAAATCTGGGTTGACTGCAAAGAGTCTGCGGTTGTATTCTCTGAAAAAAGAAATCTAAGGGCCAGGCATGGTGGCTCATGCCTGTAATCCCAGCACTTTGGGAAGCCGAGGCAGGTGGATCACGAGGTCAGGAGTTCAAGACCAGTCTAGCCAAGATGGTAAAACCTCGTTTCTACTAAAAATACCAAAAACAACAACAACAACAACAAAAAATTACCTAGACATGATGGCGTGTGCCTGTAATCCCAGCTTCTTGGGAGGCTGACCCAGAGAATTGCTTGAACCCAGGAGGTAGAAGTTGCAGAAAGCCGAGATCATGCCACTGCCCTCCAGCCTGGGCAACAGAGCAAGATTCTGTCTTGGGGTCGGGGAGGGAGAAGAAATCTATAATGCAGACTCCTTGATTCATCAAATACATACTGAGCCCCTGCTATGCACCAAGCACTCTGGGACGTGCTGGGAGGTATAACAGTAGGCAAAGCTGACACAGTCCCAGGGTGGCACTATAACTTATGTAGACCCCTTCCCCCATAAAAATCATTCAAATTGGCTGGGCAAAGTTGCTCATGCCTGTAATCCCAGCACTTTAGGAGGCCGAGGCGGGCAGATCACAAGGTCAGGAGATTGAGACCATCCTGGCCAATATGGTGAAAACCCGTCTCTACTAAAAATATAAAAATTAGCCAGGCATGGAGGCACAAGCCTATAATTCCAGATACTTGGGATGCTGAGGCAGGAGAATCACTTCAATCTGGGAGGTGGAGGTTGCAGTGAGTTGAGATCACACCACTGCACTCCAGCCTGGTGACAGAGGGACACTCCTTCTCAAAAAACAAATTGTTACAATTACATTTATGACTCTGTGTCGCTATAAACCTACAGGTTCACGTATTTTCTTCCAATTTTAAAAGAAATTAAAGCATGTTTGTGGGCCCCTAAAAGAACAGAGGGTTCTGGCGCCGTGTGCACTGAACCGCTGGAGAAGTCACCTGGATGGGCTCTGGCCTTAGAGTTTTGGGTTGGAGGGCTTGGAAAACAGACACTGAATAAGAAAGAAGATAAGTAAAAGCAGCAAACATGGTGCTGACTTGAAGGAAATACACAGCTGGATGCTGGGAGGGAGAATAACCCGGGTCTCACTGTGGATAAGGTCATTGGGGGCTGGCTGTGGTGACTCACGCCTGTAATCCCAGCATCTTGGGAAGCCAAGGTAGGTAGACTGCTTGAGCCCAGGAGTTTGGGCAACATAGTGTGGGTAGTGGAAAAGCTCATCTTCAAAGTTTCCTTTCTTTTTAAAGAATAATAATAATGTTAGAAATAATGGTCTCTTTTAAAGATGAACTTTCTTCGAAGCCTTCTTGCTTTGTGCTAGCGGTTCTTTGATAAGCCCTACCTATGTAGCTGCTGGACATGCTTACCGGCACATAGTACATTCTGTGTGCTTGTACTTTAACCAAGATATCTGTGCCAGACGTGCTCACAGGCATGTCCCAGCTTGCATCCTACGCGCCTTCCTTATTTGGAATTCCTTTTGTTTTCCATTGCTTTTACTGTTTAGAAAAGTTTTTACATTGTTAGCCAATCAAGTTTTAGTTTTAGATTGTGAAGTCTGGCTCCAGCCAACAGAGATCAGACACAGCAGTAAGGACGACCCCAAATGCGTAAAAGATAAATATGTCTGCTTTTCTTTGTTCGTTGTACTCTCATGGCGAGATGGCTAACAGAAGCACCCTTTCCACAGAAAGTAAAATGGCCTTGCTGAGAGATCCTTTGTCTCAGTGCTGATTTTTCTTTGCGGCACAGAGCATCTGTTTCCAACAATAATGAGACTCCATTTCTACAAAAAATAAGCTGGCTGGGCATGGTGGTGTGTTCTTGTAGCCCTAGCTACTTGGGAGGCTGAGGTGGGAGGATCACCTGGGCCCCGGAGTTGAGGCTGCATTGAGCCATGATCACATCACTGTACTCCAGTCTGGGTGACAGAGTGAGACTCTGTCTCAAAGGTCATGGGGGATAAGTGCTCCCTGAAGAAGTGGCAGTTAAATCAGACCCAGAGGATGAGGAGTTCAGGACATGAAGGGCAGGGACAAGCATGTTTAGGGAATCAAAGATTCAGTTAGCTTTTGGCCCGAGCGTCTGGGCAGCTGCACTCTTTCTGAGCAGGAAAGATTGAGGGAAGGCTGGATTCGGGGGCGTTCAAGTTTGGTCTCAGATACACGGAAGCCAGTTCTAATGGAAATGGCCAGCTGTTGTGAAGCGAGTGTTATGGACCAAATGCTTGTGTCCTCTCAAAACTCATGCATGGAAGCTTTAATCCTGGTGTGATGGTATTAGGAGTTGGGGGTCTTTGGGAAGTGATTAGGTTTAGATGAGGTCCTGAGGGTGGAGAACCCAGGATGGAGTCTGTGTATTTGTACGAAGAGGATGAGGCCAGTGCTCAGTCTCCCTGTCCTCAACTTGTGAGGACACAGCAAGAAAGTGGCCATCTGCCAGCCAGTAAGAGAGCCCTCCCTGGGAACAGTATCCGCCACCTTGATCTTGGACTCCCTGGAACTAAGAGAAATAAGGGTCTGTTTTTTGGTTTTTGGTTTTTGGTTTTTGTTTTTTTTTTTTAAGGGAGTCTCACTCTGTTGCCCAGGCTGGAGTGCAACAGCACGATCTCAGCTCACTGCAACCTCCACCTCCCAGGTTCAAGTGATTCTCCTGCCTCAGCCTCCTGAGTAGCTGGGATTATTTTTGTGTTTTCGGTAGAGTCCAGGTTTCACCAGGTTGGCCAGGCTGGTCTCGAACTCCTGACCTCAGGAGATTCACCCGCCCCAGCCTCCCAAAGTGCTGGGATTACAGGCTTGAACCACCGTGCTCAGCCAAATGTCTGTTGCTTCGATCACTGTCCACAGTATTTTGTTACAGCAGCCCGAGCTGACTAAGACAGGGAGAAACTGCCTCCTTGTCTGGAGAAAACGCATCCAGGAGGGGAGCCATCGGGTGAGGATGTGGAATTCAAAGCCTCACCAAGAGGACAGAGCAAAGACAGCGCCAGAGTCTGATGAGCCCCCGACAGAGGGAAGGTCAGGTGGGGGTCCTTGGTCCGCCATGCTCTACTGAGTCTCCCTCCAGCACCCCCTCCAGGGTCAGGGTGGTTTATCCAGGCGGGGAGTGAGCAGGGGCCACCCTCTGCCTCCCACTCCCACTGCCCACACAGAGCTTTGAACACAGAGCGGGCACAATTGACTCCTTGTCAATAGTCGGGGCCTGGAGGGTTTTTCCATCGTACTCTGTCCGTCCGCCTCGTGACCCAAGAATTATTTAGAGATAACAGACCGGAGGGCAGTCTGTGGTGATGAAAATAGAGTTTTTCTTCCAGACTCAATTGACCCAAAGACAGATCAAACTTGTGACCTTGGACCCGCCATCCATCAAAGTGAGCGCCCTGGGCCACAGCTAGGAGAATTAATCTACCATAGTGTCCACAGTCAGCGGGCAGGTCCCTGTTCTATAGAAACTTCCCTCTTCCCTCCTCCACGTGGGGGTAGGGGTTCATGCATCCCCAGGGGAACAGGACCATCCACTGGGGCACAGGAATAAATATGAAAACTTTGTTGACAACTGTGGTTTATCTTGACCTTCTACATTTTTCTGTTTTAGAAAGTACAGAATAGGCTGGGTGCGGTGGCTCAAGCCTGTAATCCCAGCACTTTGGGAGGCCGAGGCGGGTGGATCATGAGGTCGAGAGATCGAGACCATCCTGGTCAACATGGTGAAACCCCGTTTCTACTAAAAATACAAAAAAAACTAGCTGGGTGTGGTGGAGCATGCCTGTAATCCCAGCTACTTAGGAGGCTGAGGCAGAAGAATTGCCTGAACCCAGGAGGCAGAGGTTTCGGTGAGCCGAGATCACGCCATTGCACTCCAGCCTGGGTAACAAGAGCGAAACTCCATCTCAAAAAAAAAAAAAGTACAGAATAAAGCAGGGCTGGAGAAAGAACACCTCCTTTCCTGGAGCTGCTTTTCTTTTTTCTTTTCTTTTCTTTTCTTTCTTTTTTTTCTTTCTTTTTTTTTTTTTTTTTTTTTTTTTTTTTTTTTTTTTTGAGATGGAGTTTCACTATTGTTGCCCTGGCTGGAGTGAAAAGGCATGATCTTGGCTCACTGCAACCTCCATCTCCCGGGTTCAAGTGATTCTCCTGCCTCAGCCTCCTGAGTAGGCTGGGATTACAGATGCCTGCTACCACATCCAGCTAATTTTTGTATTTTTAGTAGAGACAGGGTTTCACCATGTAGGCCAGGCTGGTCACAAACTCCTGACCTCAAGTGATCCACCCGCCTCGGCCTCCCAAAGTCCTGAATGACAGGTGTGAGCCGCCACGTCTGGGCTAGAGCTGCTTTTCAGCCAATACTAGATTCTGGCGTTCAGGCTGCCTTCACTGGAGAGTGGCCCCATGACTTTGCAGTCGGAAGGCTCTTTCTAAAATGCAAACCTCAACCAGTGCAGTGGCTTACACCTGTAATTCCAGCCCTTTGCAATCTCAGCCCTTTGGGAGGCCGAGGCAGGAAGATCCCCTGAGGTCAAGAGTTCGAGACAAGCCTGGCCAACATGGTGAAACCTTGTCTCTACTAAAAATACAAAAATTAGCCAGGGATGGTATAGCACACCTGTAATCCCAGCTACTCAGGAGACTGAGGCAGGAGAATAGCTTAAACCCAGGAGGCGGGAGTTGTGAGCCGAGATGGCACGACCGCACTCCCACCTGGTGACAGAGTGAGACTCCACCTCAAAAAATAAATAAATAGCTGGGTGTGGTGGCTCACGCCTGTAATTCTAGCACTTTGGGAGGCCGAGGTGGGTGGATCACCTGAAGTCAGGAGTTCAAGACCAGCCTGGCCAACATGGTGAAACCCCATCTTTAAAATAAATAAATAATTAAAAATAAAAATAAAATAAAAATAAAAAGTTCACCAACATCGTGAAGGGGGCTCCTCCAGTGACTCCTCAAGACCTCAGGTTCAAGGCCCTTTCCAAGCCTGGACCTCCCAGTCCCTCAAGCCTCACCCAGCAGCCAATGTGCCGGATCTGGTCCTACAAAACCAGAAGTGGTTTCCTAAATGTATGGCGGTGGCTGGAACCATCGCCCCCCTTCTGCCTTGACAAGACTCTACCTGTCCAAGCCTTTGTTTCACCTCCTCCCAGAAGCCTTCCCGCAACAACTAAGTGAGCACTCGGCAGCCTTGTAACGGCTCTGCCAGTGCCTTCTGATGTCACTGCCTGCTTATTGGTGACGTTCCTCTCTATACTAGTTTCCTTATTGTCGTTGTAACAAATTACCACAAATTGGCCAGGCACGGTGGCTCATACCTGCAATCCTAGCACTTTGGGAGGCTGAGGCAGGCAGATCACTTGAGGTCAGGAATTCAAGACCAGCCTGGCCAACATGGCAAGATCCTGTCTCTAATTAAAAAAAAAAAAAAAAAAAAAAATTAGGCAGGTGTGATAGTACATGCCTGTCATCCCAGCTACTCAGGTGGCTGAGGCATGAAGATCACTTGAACCCATGAGGCAGAAGTTGCAGTGAGCCGGGATGTGCCACTGCACTCCAGCCCTGGCGACAGAGTGAAACTCTGTCTCAAAACTAAACAAAATATACAAATAGAAAATACAAATCGGCACAAATGTGGTAGCTTAAAACAACACAATTGTTTTTTTGTTTTTTGTGTCTTGTTTTTTTTGAGACAGGGTCTGGCCCTGTTACCCCGGCTGGGGGTGCAGTGGTGCAATCTCAGCTCACTGTGACTTCCGCCTCCTGGATCAAGCCAACCTCCCACCTCAGCCTCTTGAGGTAGGTTACCGAGTCCAGCTAATTTTTGTAGAGATGGCGTCTCATTATGTTGCCCAGGCTGGTCTCAAATTCCTGAGCTCAAGCAATTCACTCTCCTCAGCCTCCCAAAGTCCTACGATTATAGGCCTGAGCCACCATGGCTGCCCCACAAAGGTAGTATCTCACATTTTTTGAGATCAGAAGACCTAGACAGCTTTCACTGAGTTAAAATCAAAGTGTGAGTAGGGCTGTGTTCCTTCTGCAGGTTCGACGGGGAGAATCTGTCTTTTCCACTTCTAGAGACCTCCCACACTCCTTGGCTCATGGCCCCTTCCTCCAACTTCAAAGCCAGCAATGCAGCATCTTCACATCTCTCTCTGCGTTCCTCTCTTCATCTGTGTCTCTCCCTTCCTTCGACCCTCCTGCCTCCTTCTCATAAAGATTCTTGTGGTGCTATTGGGCCTACTCAGATAATCCAGATAAAATTCTTAATTCATTCAGCAAGGTCCCTTTTGCCTTGTAAGGTAACATATCCACAGGTTCTGGAAATCAGGACGTGGGCATCTTTGGATGGGAGCACATTATTCTACTGATCACTCTTCTAGGCTAGTGGCTATGTCTTGTTTGTTCTGTGTCGTCCAGAGACAACACCAGTTAAAAAATACTTTTTTGAGTGAGTGAATGAGTGAGTGAGCAGAGTGAATGAGTGAGTGAGTGAATGAATGAATAAATGAGTGAGTGAATGAATGAATGAGTGGATGAGTGAGTGAAGGAGTGAGTGAATGAGTGGATGAGTGAATGAGTGAGTGAATGAATGAATGAGTACGTGAATGAGTGAGTGAATGAATGAGTGAGTGAATAAGTGAGTAAGTGAATGAGTGAGTGAGTGAAGAGCTCCCCAGAGGTGGGAGGGTAAGAGCCAGATGTGGGAAGCCAGAGGACTGTGGTTAAGTAGGAGGAGACCAGAGTGTGACCCGACTGCCCCACCTGCCACCTCTGCCAACTCAGTTTTGCTGACAGGCCAGGCCTGTGGCTGAGGGTGATAAGCTCCTTTCCCACAGGGCACGGGGTAGGGGCGGGCAAGGGCTGAAGCCTGTGGAGTTTCCCTCTAAGCCCAGGAAGCCTTTGGGCAGCCTCTGTTCAGGCTGGAGAGGCTCTGGGCACAGAACCACAGGCAGGGCAGAGTATGACCTGAAGACCAAGTGAGGACACATGGTGGCAAAAGCGGACAGGGCCTGCTCTCTGCACACCCCACTGGACCAGAGCTGACTCCTGAAGCCCAAAATGTCCTGTTTCCTTGATGTTCAGACCAAAACTAGAATCTGCATCCTACCTACTCACAGGGACAAGCACAGGCCCAGTAGCTGTCTTGGGTCTCGGGGGTCTGGGTGGTCTTCCCAGCCCTGGGGAGGAGGAGCCGTCTCCCATACTGAGCTTGGTAGGCTGGAAAGAGCTGGCTTTGGGGCCATGCATACCCAAGCTTGTGGTCTTTAGGAAGCACAGCTAAGCCTTTAGTCTCAGCTTTTTTCAGTTGTAGAAGAGAAATAATAATAGCTCTCTTTGCAAGGTTTTGTTGGAATTAGAACACAATGTAAACAGTGAAGCTAAACCAATTAAGTCCAAGTAACTGGTGCAAAGGTTGGATTCTAGGCCCCCTTTCCCACATCTAGTGGCTACATAAGCTCCGGGAGTGGTTTCACTTCTGGGCCGTGGTTTCCTTACCATGGGCAGCTCAGAGGTTTGTCGTGAGAATGAGAGGAGCCTCGAATGAGGAGTGTGGGTGATTTATTAGTCCTGTGGCTACTTCCAAGCCCCAAGGGGAAGTAGATGCCTTTCCTTGGGTGCAGGTGCTAGAACTGGCGGACTCCTAGAGACTGAGTTCCCGCACAATGGCAGAGTAGGACCATCCTGGCTGCTGGGCTCTCCCTGCTCTGTACTTCAAGTGGCTACTGTGAGGCCAACAGCTGTCCCTCCAAGTGACATCCTTGGGGCACAAAGAGCAGTGGAGAGAGCAGGGCACACTGGCTCATTGTCTCTGGGACTGAGCAGTAGCAGCTGCGGGTGAGGGGCACCCCTCCTGACCTCCAGCCCCTTCCGACCCCGTGGCTACTTGGCTACCAGGCCATCACTGCCTGACCTTACAGTAGCCCCCAGCAGTACCTGACCATCATGGGACCCCTTCCCCCACAGCATCTTTTACCAGGGGCCCAGAAGAATAACCAATTTTAAGAAGGGATAGGTCCAAGTGCAGTGGCTCACGCCTTTAATCCCAGCACTTTGCTGGGCTGAGGTGGGCAGATCAACTGAGGTCAGGAGTTTGAGGCCAGCCTGGCCAACATGGTGAAACCTTGTTTCTACTAAAAATACAGAAAGTAGCCAGGCGTGGTGGCAGGCGCCTGTAATCCCAGCTTGAACCCAGGAGACGGAGGTTGCAGTGAGCCGAGGTTTCGCCACTGCACTCCAGCCAGGGCAACAGAGTGAGACTCCGTCTCAAAAATAAAACAACAACAACAACAACAAAAGACCCCTGTGTCAGGCACCCACGTGTACTTCTCACTGATCCTCAGTCCTCCAGGGACAGAGTATGCATTGGTCCCATTTTACCGATGCAGAATCTGGGGTTCAGAGAGGCGATCAAATGCCTGGCCCAGGATACAGACTGGTAATTGACAAAGCCTCGATTTGAACTCTGGCTTGCCTGATGCCCCTGTCTGCACCTTCACGGCCATAAAGGCAGTGTGTGCAGTGGGGAGGAAGGCAGGCACTCCAGATAAAAGAAAGGTGGGCATGGCCACGATCTGCCCAGCAAAGCACTGGCTGCCATGGATCCCAGGCCAGGGGCACGAGCGTGATGACCTTGCCAGGCCCTGCAGCCAGAGAATTCCAAAGCTCCCCCACCTCCACCCCCGCTTTTCAGAACAGTGTTAATAAAGGGGAAGGAGCTGGATGACGACGATTCAGGAAATTTGCAGCCGGAGCTAAATGAGGGCCTCATAATGATGGTGATTAAAAATTCTCGCTTCTGTTTGTGCAGCGATTTGAGTGTCCACTTAGCACCAGGGATCAATTAATAAACAAAAACACAAGTGCTAGGGATAAGCTCCAGGGCACAGAAGAGGGCACTGTGAGGTTTGAGAGGGTACAACCCAGGGCTGGGGCACTGCTTTTGATTGTTGTACAATGTGGACACCGGTTCACTTCAAGAGCCGTGAGGTCCGGCAGCTCCCCTGGCCTCAGCAAAGCTGAAGAGTCACTCAGCTTCTCTGGGTGTCTGTTTGCTCATCTGCAAAAGGGGTGAGGTCTTCCAAAACTGCATATCTTTCTTTCTGTTGGGATAGGGTCTTACTCTGTCACCCAGGCTGGCGTGCAGTGGGGCAATCATGGCTCACTGCAGCCTTGACGAGTAGCTGGAACTACAGACATGCGCCACCATGCCCACCTAATAATTTTTAAATTTTTTGTAGAGATGGGAGTCCTGCTTTGTTGCCCAGTCTGGTCCTGCACTTCTGGACTCAAGTGATCCTCCCACGTTGGCCTCTCAAAATGCTGGGACTACAGGTCTGAGCTACCGCACCTGGCCTGGACCTAGACTTTTTGGGTAACCAGTTCAATTCACTGAAGAAGGTATTTTGAATAAGCAAAAACTATGAATGCAAGCCCCGTTGTTTGTGCGCCCAACTAATGACCCACTGGGAGAAGGGATCTCATCCACGTGACACCTACCACACACCTCTGCTGGTCAGGCACCTGGGGCTTCCCATCCCAGTGGGAAGCTGATGGAGGAGGAGAGAAGCTGGGGTGATGGAGGAAGGAGTCTTAGCCTGGAGTCTCCTTCATGTTCAGCCCTCATCAATTAACTCTTGCAGGCCACCAGAGCAGCAGACAGCTCTCTGGGCTCTATCCCCAGAACTCTCATGATTTTAAAGAATCATCCCCAGGCCGGGCACAGTGGCTCATACGTGTAATCCCTGCACTTTGGGAGGCTGAGGTCAGGAGTTTGAGACTAGCCTGGCCAATATGGCAAAACCCTGTCTTTACTAAAAATACCAAAAATTAGCCAGGTGTGGTGGCGGGCACCTGTAATCTCAGCTACTCGGGAGGCTGAGGCAGGAGAATCGCTCGAACCCAGGAGACGGAGGTTGCAGTGAACCGAGACTGCGCCACTACACTCCAGCCTGGACGACAGAGCAAGACTCCATCTCAAAAAAAAAAAAAAAAGTCATCCTCTTGCTGCTCAGTCTTCCGCTGACCATCTCTCAGAGAGCCATGTCCTGTTCTCCGAGCCCTGCGGTGGCTTTGCTGCCTTCATGATCACTCCCCGACAAAGCTCATCCCAACAGGCCTCCCAGAGTTGGGTCCTGCCCCAGCTCTCCAGCCTCCCTGTCCCCATTCCCCCTCTCTACTCCCACTTCTGCCAAACCAACCCTTGAGTGCCTTCTCAGCCTGCACGTTGCTCCACACCCCAGCCTTCATACTGCTGGCCTTCTTCCAGAACATTCTCTCCCCATCATCATGAGTCTCCATTCAGAGCTCTCCCTGCCACCCCTTCCTGCCCTGCTGGGCCCCTCATCCCTCCATCTCATTATTGTGTGAATGGCTAATGTCCCCTCCTTGACGGGGGCCGTCTCTGAGGGTAGGGCCCTAGTACAGAGACGTTCAGGCATGTTTAGGGAAGGAAATCATCAAGAGACCCAGATTTGAACCCCATCTGTATTACCTCCCAAACCACGTGCCCTTGGCCTCTCTGGGGCTGGATTTCCTCATCAGTCCCGCCTGCCCTGCCAGGCTAGTGTGAGCCTCTAATGAGCCTGTGTTGACAGATGAGTGCATTCTTGGGACTACTAATCAACGCACACAACGAAGGCCAAGAGAAGCCAGGGTTTCTGCCCCAGGGACCCCCTCCGCCCCACTTTCTGGCAGCCCTGGAGCTGGGTCCCTCTGCCTCTCCCAAGATGCAGTCAGAGGCCCAAGCTTCTGGAAACTCTTGGCTCTCATCCCTGCCCCTCCCAGTCCCACCTGCGCTCCAGGTGTCTATCTCTCCAGCTATTTTCTTTTCTGATCTGGAGTTCAAAAGAACAGATCGAGGAGCGACAGCCACAGGCAGGGCAGGCTGGTTCATGTTGGCCCAGCTGTGAGCCTGCGGGGATGCCCACCTCTCCCTGCTGGGTCCCGGCACCCAGAAAGGACAGCATTTGCGTTCTGGTTCTACCGGCATCGACGGCCAAGGTGACTGAGAACAGCAGCTCCAGTCAGAGGCAAGGCCAGTTTGGGGCCAGAGCAGGGGGAAGGAGGAGCCCCGTCTAATTAGAGCCCTAACTTGCTGCTTTGAAAGCATTTTCAGATGTCCCAGCCCTGCAGGCTGGGGTGGCGTAATAATAATAAAACAACATTTGCATAGAGACTTCATTTATAAAGCACTTTCTCAGGGGTGGGGTGGCGCTGGGGTGGCCCTGTGGAATCCTGGCTGGGAGGCCGCCCTGCCTCGGGTCGGTTTCGCCTCCAGCCAAGCTGGCGATTGTGTTCGAGGTAAACAAAGCGTCATTCAAGTGACTGTTCCGATTCCTCTGCTCTTCATTCCTTTTTCCTTCTCTCCCATGAAGAGCTCACTGGGGCTTGTCGCTCAGGCCAGAAAAGGGGTGTCAGGGGTCCCAGAGGGAAACTCCTTCCCCGATGGGAAGAAACGAGGAGGTGGGACGGCTCCCTCCCTCTGCACACTCCCACCACCCCCAGCTCGGGCGGAATAGCAGCCTCGCTGCGGTTGGTTTGTGCAACTCTTTGCTAACCTGTGGCTGTGTCTTCATGGACAAAGTATGAACCCACGTTTGATAATGTCTGCGTGCATGCCGCGTTTGTGTTTGGTAATGTGCACAGATAAGCAGTTTGTGGAGCTCTGCAAATCCCTCCCCACCCGAGAGGGCCTTGTGTAACAGTGTGGGGCAAGGGGCCCTGGGGCGTCTGCCCCTGCACTGGGTGGGTGCGGTGAGGCAGCTGGGTCCCACTCCGGTACAGCCCTGGCTGGAGAGTCGCCTGCCGTCACCTGGCCACTGGCACCCCAGGTGAAGGGGGAGGCATTGGATGCTGGCCCCTTAAGGGCCTTTGATGAGCTAGCTATATAGGGCCCACCTGCCTGGGCTCTGGAAGCTTCCGCAGCCCTAGCAGGAAATGGAGGAGGCAGGAAGTCATTGCCGGGCTGGAGCAGTCGCCTTCAAGAAGGATGTCGAGACACAGAAGGGCACTGGGCTCCTGCCTTTCCAGGGCATGGACAGTGAGTGACGACGGGGCCACTGTCCCTCCCCACCCTCTCTACAGGCCTCTCTGCTCAGCTCTCTGATGCAACAGCCCCTTCTCTGTCTTTCTTTTCTGTGGCTTCAGGGGAACCCATTTTCCAGGCTGAGAAAGAGGCACAGAGAGACGGTGAATTGAGAGAAGCCACACTGGCCCCCTGAGCTCCTGGGCCCAGCCTCGGGCCCCTCTAGCTCCTCTGTTTCAGAGGTGGGGGGTTTAAGGGTTGAGGTCTCTTCCAGAGTCAGGCTCAGCTGTGTGCGACTTCCATAAAGGGCTCTGGAGAAAGGTGAGTTAGCAGGCAGGCCTGGGCCCCGTGCCAGGGGAGTGGAGGGTCTGTCTGAGCTACACCTAGCAGGGGCTCTGCCTGGCCTGGGATAAGGTGTCGAATTTGCACCTAGGGAGGGGAAACTGGGAAGGGAAATTTGGGATGGAGTGGAATTTTGTTTGTTTATTTTTAGACGGAGTCTCTAGTCTGTGTCGTCTAGGCTGGAGTGCAGTGGCGCGATCTCAACTCACTGCAACCTCTGTCTCCCAGGTTCAAGCGATTCTCCTGCCTCAGCCTCCCGAGTTGCTAGAACTACAGGCACCTGCCACCACACCCAAGTAATTATTGCATTTTTAGTAGAGATGGGGTTTCGCCATGTTGGCCAGGCTGGTCTCAGACTCCTCACCTCAGGTGATCCACCTGCCTGGGCCTCCCGAAGTGCTGGGATTACAGGTGTGAGCCACCACACCCAGCTGTGGAGCAGAATTTTAGACTTACAGGTATACAAAGGACAAGTGTGTGGGTCCACCGAGCAGCCTGCCCCTCCCCCAAGATTTCCAGCCTCTGTGGCGGTCTTCGAAGTCCGCATCAGGGTCACCAGGCTGCCTAGACAGGCGCGTTTCTTTCCTTCTTCCTTGCTGGGGTCGGGGTGCGTCTGAGCTCTGGCCTGAGAATTCCCAGGAGGCCCCAGCCTCTTGATGTTCTTTTGCTCCCAGCTAGAGGGGAGGCATCCTTCTCCCTGGGTCCTATGCTCTGACTCAGTTTGGAAACTGGTCAATTTCCCATCCATTCCGTATGCCCTGAGGTAGCGCTGGCCACCATCTTTGAAATGCTACCAAAAAGCATCCCCCACTTCTCTCCTGCCCTGGTTTTGGGTCAATACCCTCTTCCTAGACGCAGCTATTCTGGAAGGCCTGACTCATATACAAGGGTTTTCAACTTTTCTGTTTATTTATTTATTTATTTAGAGGCAGAGTGTTGCACTATTGCCCGGGCCGGAGTGCAGTGGTGCAATCTCGGTTCCCTGCAACCTCCGCCTCCTGGGTTCAAGCGATTCTCTTGCCTCAGCCTCCTTAGCTGTTGCCGGGATTACAGGTGCCCACCACCATGCCTGGCTGTATTTTTAGTAGAGATGGGGTTTCACCATGTTAGCCAGGCTGGTCTCGGACTTCTGACCTCGTGATTCACCCGCGTGGGCCTCCCAAAGCACTAGGATTACAGGCGTGAGTCACTGCATTCGGCCTTCGGGTTTCAGCTTTTCTTCTGGCTCATGGACCGCATAGAGGCTCTTCCCAAAGAAATACACAATTGCCAAAAAACCTACCTTCCAATTTTAGGGTTTCCCAGTCCTCCTGCCACTTGCCTATACATTTAGGTTAAGAAATCTCGCTGGTGTAAGAGTTTAGGACGTGCTTTGTGAGTCAAATAATTCTGTGCCTGGAAGCCTGGAAGCTCCTTGTGCACGCACCCAGGAGTTTGCAGGCTCAAATGTGGGCTGAGAGATGTCTCCTCAGCTCAGCCTATCCAGTCTCTAGAGCAGAGTTTCCTAGTGAAAGTCCATGGCCAGGGGGAGGGTAGGGCTATTTAAAAAAGAGCACCTTGGCCGGGCGAGTTGGCTCACACCTGCAATCCCAGCACTTTCGTGAGGCAGAGGCCGGAAAATGGCTCAAGAACAGCCTGGGCAACATAGGGAGATCCTGTCTCTACAAAATATAAAAATGTAATTAAAACGAAAGTATGTCCATTTTTTTCCTATCCCCAAAGTATGTCAGAGAACTGGCCAGGCATGAGGCTGGTCCTGCTTAGAAACTCAGCCTGGGCAATGTGGCAAAACCCGTCTCTTCAGCAAATAAAAAAAATTAGCTCAGTATGGTGGTGCATGCCTGCAGTCCCAGCTACTGCGGAGGCTGAGATGGGGTAACTACTTGAGTCCAGGAGGTCAAGGCTAAAGTGCGCCATGACTATGCCACTGTACCCCAGCCTGGCCAACAAAGTAAGATACTGTCTCAATAAAAGCAAGAAACTTAGGCACCAGGTGTCCTTCCTGCTAACAGCAATGCAGGCTTGAGTGAAGATGATAAATCAGTTACATGTAACATTTCCATGGAAGATTCCTTGTAAATCGTTACAAAGTTGGCTCTTCTGTCACCCTGTTAGGTCTCTGGAATCAGGAAGCGTAACATTTGGTGTTTTTAAAGATGGGAATTCAGCAGGCCCTTAATGAGCACTTACTATGTGCCAGGGGCTGGGCTGGGGGTGGCGATTCCAAGCTGGAAAGCCCAGCCCTGCTCCTTGGCAGGATGAGAGGGGGGTCTTAGGCTATGTGGGAATGAAAAGGAGGCCGCTGTTCTGAGCCCAGGTGCTTCCCCAGGAGAAGGACATGGCACACCAGGCAGAAGGGAAGGATGGGCAAAGGTGTGGTAGTGGAAACGGCTGTGCATTAAGAAGAGCTTGCTCGGCCGGGCGCGGTGGCTCAAGCCTGTAATCCCAGCACTTTGGGAGGCCGAGGCGGGTGGATCACGAGGTCGAGAGATCGAGACCATCCTGGTCAACATGGTGAAACCCCCGTCTCTACTAAAAATACAAAAATTAGCTGGGCATGGTGGCGCGTGCCTGTAATCCCAGCTACTCAGGAGGCTGAGGCAGGAGAATTGCCGGAGCCCAGGAGGCGGAGGTTGCGGTGAGCCGAGATCGTGCCATTGCACTCCAGCCTGGGTAACAAAAACGAAACTCCGTCTCAAAAAAAAAAAAAAAAAAAAAAAATGGTGGCCCATGCCTGTAATCCCAGCACTTTGGAAAACCGAGGCGGATGGATCACCTGAGATCAGGAGTTTGAGATCAGCCTGGCCAACATGGTGAAACCCCATCTCTACTAAAAATACAAAAATTAGCTAGGTGTGGTGGTGCATGCCTGTAATTCCAGCTACTTGGGAGGCTGAGGCAGGAGAATCACTTGAACCCAGGAGGTGGAGGTTTCGGTGAGCCCAGGCCGTGCCACTGCACTCCAGCCTGGGCAACAGAGCGAGACTCTGTCTCAAAAAGAAGAGCTTGCCCTTCATGCTGCCTTGGCCCCTGGTTCTAAACCCTACAGGGTCCAGGTGAAGGGATAAGGGGGGAGCCAGTGGGAGACTGGGTCCAGTACCCTCCTGCGGAATCCCCTGGAGGGCTGAGCCGGGTGGGCCAGGCTGTGGATAAGGGGCCTCCCAGCTGGGTGCTTTGGCGTCTCCAGGGAAATTCTGCCCCTTCCAGCATGACCGAGGGGAGAAGACAGGGGTATGTAAGCACTGGCTCCGGGGGCTGTGCAAGGGCGACCCCCGCAAGTTCCTGCAGCAGTGTGGCCTCCCCAGGACGCCCGAGTGCTGCTGCCGCTCCGCCTTCGGTAAGGCTCTTCCTGGCGCAGCCCCTCACCCTGCAGGGTGGCAGTGTGGGCTGTGAGATGGGAAGAAGGTTTCTGGAGGAGAGGGCACACAGAGGAGGCCAGACATGTCCCTGGAGGCCACATAGACCTGTCGGAGGCTCGGGTGCCTGGTCTCCAAACCCCTAAACAACCCGAAGTGCACCCTGCAGCCCCTGTCCTTCACCGCCCCACCAGGTTCAAGGTGCGTACCAGTTACCCCCCAAAGCGAAGAGGGGATGGTTTCTCTCCCCAGCCCTGGCTCATCACACACCCACCCCAACTATTTGGAAAGTCTCAGACGAACTCTCTCAGGCCTGGGCTACAACTTCCTGACCATCAGGCCTTCAGAGCCACATTCATGATGCCTGCTGTGCCCTCAAAGCCCCTGCGGCGCTGTCTGCTTTTCCAACTGTCTTACTGCTTTAACTCTTTCTTTAGAAGAAACTTTGCATTGTTTCCACAAATAAAGAACTAGCGTCACTTGTTGGAAATCAAAGGTAACTGTAAACATAAAACCATGAGGTTCAGAAGTCCAGCTCCTAAAATCATCTTGTGTGGTCAAGCCCAGATCGGCCTCTTGCCTCCCTCTGGCTTCAAGGTGTCCTTTGTCCTTTCAATTTATTTGAGACAGGGTCTTGCTCTGTCCCCCAGGCTGGAGTACAGTGGCATGATCTTGACTCACTGCAACCTCCACCTCCCCAGTTCAAGTGACTCTCCTGCTTCAGCCTCCCAGGTAGCTGAGATTACAGGTACCCACCACTATGCCCGGCTAATTTTTGTGTTTTTAGTAGAGATGGGGTTTCACCATGTTGGGCAGGCTGGCCTTGAACTCCTGACCTCAGGTGATCCACCCACCTCAGCCTCCCAAAGTGCTGGGATTAGAGGTGTGAGCCACTGCATCTGGCCTCCTTTGTCCTTTATTTATTTATTTATTTATTTATTTTTAAAGACGGGGGTTTCACCATGTTGATCAGGCTGGTCTTGAACTCCCGACCTCAGGTGATCCACCCACTTTGGCCTCCAAAGTGTTTGGATTACAGGCGTGAGCCACTGCATCTGGCCTCCTTTGTCCTTTTAATCAAGGGGCTATTGACGGGGCAGCTGCAACCACTTTCCCCCTTACTTAAGAAAGGAATCTGTGACTCTCATCTTTCACAATACAGTTCTACAGCTCAGAGCTTTCAGAGCTGGAAGGAGCCTTACAGATTATCCAGTCCAGTGGTTTTGAAACTGTATTCCGAAAAGAGTGACCTGCCAGAAGACATCCCCTGGCCACCCCTGACTCGGGAGGCTTGGCTTCCAAATGTGGCTGGAGCCAGCTTCAGGCCCCCTCCAGCGGCTGTTCCTCGTTCGTGCCAATGGGAGGGTCCTGGGTACCTGAGAAGGAGGCCAGTCACAGGCCCTCCCGGGCTCAGTCCATTTCCTACCTGCTCCTGGGAGCTGCCCCCATGTCTCCCCTGAAGGGACAATGTTGATCCAAGCTCCCCTTGGTCACTGCCTAAAATTCAGTGACTTTATTTATAAAATGCCACCTATTTAGTAATCCCCTCAGTAGCCCTGGGTTTTTGTTTGGGGATCAGATGCTCCTGGGCGTGGATACAGGAACAGAAACCAGGCACCCTTCGGCCCGCAAGGAACTCCAGTGAGTAGGGGACAGACTTGGAAGCCTGTGATTACAAGATGTAACCCACGGTCTTACAGTAAGTAAATGAACGCATATGTCTTTCGAATATCAAAGTGACGATCGCTCTAATTGGAATCGGCCTGTTGTCGCGGAGGTGTGGGAGTGGGAGTCACTGGAAGGGCCTGGTGTCCGGGGTCGCTGATAGGCTGACCGAAGGCTGAGGTGCTGCTGCCACCTGCTGGCCAGGCCAGGGATCCAGAGACGTGCACCCAGCCGAACGGCAACCAGTGTCGATGACGTCCTGTTCTCTCCATCAGTCAAATGCCGGTCAGCATCACCTGGGGGGTGATGTCACTTTGATTCATTAGAAAGCTCAAGCCCAGAGTCAGCACTCTGCCCAGTGCTTTACACTGATGATGAGCAAATGAATCTTTCATGAAGGTGAGGAGGCTGAATGAAATGGATGTGGCATTTCCCTCTCTCTGAGCCCTGGCGTTGTCCTCTGTGAACTGAAAGGCTGGGAAAGAATGGTGGCTTTAAACTCTTAGGAGTCAGGGGTACTCCTCTTCTTCCTCCTCCTTTCTTGTTCTTCTTTTTTGGGACAGCTCTGTCACTCAGGCTGGCGTGCAGTGGTGCAGTCTCTAGCTCACTGCAATGCAACCTCTGCCTCCTGGGTTCAAGCGATTCTCCCACCTCAGCCTCCCAAATAGATGGGATTACAGGCATGTGCCACCACACCTAATTTTTATATTTTTAGTAGAGATGGGGTTTCAACACGTTGGCCAAGCTCAAACTCCTGACTGAGGTAGTCCTGAGGATCGCCCACCTCAGTCTCCCAAAGCGGGAATTACAGGCATGAGCCACTGTGCCTGGCCTAGGGGTACACCTCTCCTTTAGGTGAAACCTTGCTCTGCAGAGGCCCAGCATATAAAATAGATCTGCTTGGAGCAATTTGAAAATCAGTGGAATAGACACTGTGATACTCCTTCAGCTCTGAAAAGCACTAAGTTGTAGACATTAAGGAGGATGAAGCTGGAAAGATTCATGAATTCTTCAACTCGAATGAAGTGAAAGTGGGTTGAACCTTCCCCGTGCTTCCTTCAGAGCTTTCTTCCTAAGAGAAACCTAAGAGGGCTCTTAAAATGACACCTGAGTAACCTGGGCCTGCAGGGCTCCTTGTAGGAGATACAGTAAGCCTGAGCCTTGGTCTAATCCACGCAGATGACAGTGCAGGCTGTGTAACTGCAGGTGCCCACTCTGCGGAGTGTTTCTTTTCATCCCTGTGCCCACTTTTCCTGGCATCCCCAGTGCTCTGCTTTTCCTGGCGTTTCCACCAAGGGGAACAGCTTCCCTAGGCTCTGAGGCAGCATGGGTTTTGCAGCAAAGATGAAGAGGGAGCTTCAGTTACAGTGACGTGGAAATATCTCCACTTAATGGCGCATATCTTCTCAGCCCTCCCTGCTCCTGCTAGCTTCTTTTTTTTTTTTTTTTGAGACGGAGTTTTGCTCTTGTTACCCAGGCTGGAGTGCAATGGCGCAATCTCAGCTCACCGCAACCTCCGCCTCCTGGGTTCAGGCAATTCTCCTGCCTCAGCCTCCCGAGTAGCTGGGATTACAGGCATGCGCCACCATGCCCAGCTAATTTTTTGTATTTTTAGTAGAGACGGGGTTTCACCATGTTGACCAGGATGGTCTCGATCTCTTGACCTTGTGATCCACCCTCCTCGGCCTCCCAAAGTGCTGGGATTACAGGCTTGAGCCACCGCGCCCGGCCTTTCCTGCTAGCTTCTAACTGCCTTCGGGTCCAGTGCTTGCTTCTCCATCTGGGGTCCTGCCCCCACTCTTCCTCTTCCAGAGGTGTATATTCAGACCATGCTCTGCCTAGCAAATAGGACTGCGATCCATCCCCGCTTCCCCCCTCCCTTTTTTTTTTTTTTGGATGGAGTCTCGCTCTGTCACCCAGGCTGGAATGCAGGGAGTGATTTTAGCTCACTGCAACCTCTGCCTCCTGGGTTTGAGCGATTCTCTGCCTCAGCCTCCTGAGTAGCTTGGATTACAGGCACCCACCATCACGCCTGGCTAATTTTTGTAGTTTTAGTAGAGATGGGTTTTCACCATCTTGGCCAGGCTGGTCTTGAACTCCTGACCTTGTGATCCACCCACCTCAGCCTCCCAAAGTGCTGGGATTACAGCCACTGTGCCCAGCCCCTTTTTTAGACTGCAGGAAGGATTAGACATACCTTACCACCTTCAAAAAGCTGGTGACTCTCAAAAGAAAAGGCAGTGTCTTCTGTTTCTATGAGGAGCAAGGTCAATCTGATTTGGAGACATTGAAATTGGCCACAAAGAGAAACTGCTTCTACAGAGAGTGCTGGGATTTTCGGGTGACTGCAGCAGCAACGAGTGTCCCTTCCTCCATGTGAAGCCAGCTCTCAAGTCCCGGGACTGTCCTTGGTATGACCAAGGTTTCTGCAAGGATGGTGAGGCCTCGAAAGCCAGGGAGCACTAGGGGCTGTGGTCATCAGGGTGGGGGCTTCCAGCAGGGAGGGACTGTTTTTCTGATGAGGCTGTGCCTCGTTGAAACCCCACCAGAAGGCCTTTCTG
Source organism: Saimiri boliviensis (assembly GCF_048565385.1). Lineage (NCBI taxonomy): Eukaryota > Metazoa > Chordata > Mammalia > Primates > Cebidae > Saimiri > Saimiri boliviensis. The sequence continues at coordinate 62,902,999 of NC_133465.1, read as the reverse complement.
TAGTTCTCAAGTTCTGCTGTGACAGACAAAACACAGCCTGGTGTGGGGACACAAACAGCCTTCTTGGGGGCAGGTTGACTTGGGTTCAAATCCTACCTTCATCACGTATCGGCTGCATGCCCTTCTCCAAGTCACTCAACCACAGGAAGCCCTTGACACAGGACAAGGCCCACAGGAGACACTCAGTTCATATGCGTTCTTCATTCCACTGACCCACCTGGGGGATCCTGAGTGTTACTTAAGCACGTTCTTCCTACCTTTCCCATTGCTGCCAGACAAATTTCAGAGGCAGCTCCCCCCAGCAGGGTTCCCATGCCCTAAGCAACCAGGCTTCTCCCTCTCCTGTGTCTTCAGATAGGTGTTTCTTTTCCTTTTTTTTTTTTTTTTTTGAGATGGAGTCTTGCTCTGTTTACCAGGCTGGAGTGCAGTGTTGCGGTCTTGCCTCACTGCAACCTCCACTTCCTGGGTTCAAGCGATTCTCCTGTCTCAGCCTCCAGAGTAGCTGGGATTACAGGTACCCTCCATCACACCCAACTGATTTTTGTATTTTTAGTAGTGACAGAGTTTCACCATGTTGGCCAGGCTTGTCTCAAATTCCTGACTTTGTGATCTGCCCACCTCAACCTCCCAAAGTGTTGGGATTATAGGCGTGAGCCTCCACACCCAGCCTCAGATAGGCTTTTCTTACTGAGTTCTTAGTGCTGCTGGTTTTCGGGGTCTAGGCGGGGGCAAGAGCTGCAGAGAGGATCAGTAGGATTCTGGGTTTAGCTTTTTCTTTTCTTTCTGTCACCCAGGCTGGAATGCAGTGATGCGATCTTGGCTCATGGCAAGCTCCACCTCCCAGGTTCAAGCAATTCTCCTGCCTTGGCCTCCCAAGTAGCTGGGATTACAGGTGTGCCCGACCATGCCCAGCTGATTTTTGTATTTTTAGCAGAGACGGGGTCTTGTCACATTGCCCAGGCTAGTTTCAAACTCCTGGGCTAAAGTGATCCACCCACCTTGGCCTCCCAAAGTACTGGGATTACAGGTGTGAGCCACCGCACCCAACCAGGTTAACTTTTTCTCAGGTAAATAGAAGGCAACAAAGTACAGTTCACAGCACGCAAGTCCTCCAGGACACGGCATGTCTGTGACACTCCGACTCTGTTTCAGGACTTGCCAGCTGTCACCTGCTCCAGCACATTCCAAGATTCCCTTTCCCCATCCCAGTCTCATGGCTAGACGTGGGTGCTTAAGGACGGGAAGATTGATGCACCCTTATGAAGCGAAGCCACTGTGATCGTCCACACCCTTCCCATGTGTGCTTTCCCCTCCTGCTGAGGCAGATCCTTCTTGTCACTTTCTCTTTGCCCAGCAGGTCCTCTGTAAATACCACCATGTCTCCAGAATAATGTGTCTCAACTATTTAGTTGGCTTTTGCCCAAAGGGACCCAAGTGCCAATTTGCTTGGTAAGTATGATTCCCTCAGTTACCAACTCCCATGAGTGCCGGGCCTGGCCTTCCAGTTCTAGATCTTCCAGACCTTCGCTGGTCCATGGTGGAAAATGAAGCATCTGGCAAGCATCCACCCCCAGTATTTGCCTGGCACTGCTGCCTGACCCTGGTGATCTCAGAACTCTAATCCATCCTTTTTTTTTTTTACATTTTTTTTTTGAGATGGAGTTTCACTCTTGTTGTCCAAGCTGGAGTGCAATGGCACAATATTGACTCACCACAACCTCCGCCTCCTGGGTTCAAGCAATTCTCCTGCCTCAGCCTCCCGAGTAGCTGGGACTACAGGCGTGCACCACCATGCCCAGCTAATTTTTGTATTTTTAGCAGAGACGGGGTTTCACCATGTTGACCAGGATGGTCTCGATCTCTTGACCTCGTGATCCACCCGTCTCGGCCTCCCAAAGTACTGGGATTACAGGCGTGAGCCACCGCACCCAGCCTTTTAATTTTTTTTGAGATGGAGTTTCACTCTTGTTGCCCAGGCTGGAGTGCAATGGCACAATATTGGCTCACCACAACCTCCGCCTCCTGGGTTCAAGCAATTCTCCTGCCTCAGCCTCCCGAGTAGCTGGGACTACAGGTGTGCGCCATCATGCCCAGCTAAGTTTTATATTTTTAGTAGAGACAGGGTTTCACCATGTTGACCAGGATGGTCTCGATCTCTTGACCTCGTGATCCACCCGTCTCGGCCTCCCAAAGTACTGGGATTACAGGCGTGAACCACCGCACCCAGCCTTTTAATTTTTTTTGAGATGGAGTTTCACTCTTGTTGCCCAGGCTGGAGTGCAATGGCACCATATTGGCTCACTGCAACCTCCGCCTCCCGGGTTCAAGCGATTCTCAGGCTTCCTGAGAGCTGGGATTACGGACATGTGCCACCATGCCCGGCTAATTTTGTATTTTTGGTAGAGACAGGGTTTCTCCATATTGGTCAGGCTGGTATCAAACTCCCGACCTCAGGTGATCCTCCCACCTCGGCTTCCCAAAGTGTTGGGATTACAGGTCTGAGCCACCTCGGCCAGCCAAACCCCATCCTCTTAATGTGTGGTCATGCTGGGGATGCGTGCTGATCTTTTCACAAACTGTTCTAGCAGTAAGAGTAGAAACACTTAATGCCCATTTCTCCCCAGTCCTCCGTAATTCTCCCTCGCGCCCTGGCTAGGGGAGGGTGCCTTCCCTACAGGGTTCTGAAATATGAAATCTGCAGCAGGCTGGCGCAGAGCATGTTAATGAGCAGAAGATGGGAGGGCGAGAGCTGGGCTGTAATCATCCCTCTCTCTCCACTTCCCTTAGTCCCAAGATGAATCTTTTATTCAACCCGAGTTATACGAAGGTGAGTGCAGGCAGGCACATCGCCATGCCTCCTCCCTCTATTCCCACTCCTTTCTGCTCCCCAAGGAAGCTCACCAGCAGCACCGCATGGCTCCCTGTGAACCCTCACTCTCCTTTGAAAGGCATGTCATCATGCATGTCGGGCACATATATATGGCTGTTCCTCCCAGACTCCTCCGATATCTAGAATCTCTGCTGTGGGAAGGGTAGGACTTCTTTGTTGACCAGCTGGAGGCTTTCCTTCTGCTAGCTGGTTTCTGGAATCAGGGCTGGCCCAGTCCCTATGGAGAGAGACACACTCCCTATGGACACCAAGTGTTAATGAGTGCCTACGTCAGGGGTTGGGAAACTCCGATCTGTGGGCCAAGTCCAGCCCACTGCCTGTCTTTGTACAGGTGAGGGGCTAAGAATGATTTTTAAAAAGTGGAAGGAAAATCCAAATATTGTGTCATGTGAAATTAATTCCAGTGCTCATAAAGGGTTTTCTTGGAACAGGGCCATGGCTAGTCCAGCGTTGCAACAGAAACTCAGCGTCCTGCGGAGTATAAAATATGTTCTGTTTGGTGTTCTATAGAAAAAGCTTGCTGACTCCTGGTCTAGATGACTGAATGTCGGAGACCCATTTAACTGTGACAGAGGCCAGACAGTGCCAGCACTGGGGCAGCCACTGAGCTCTGGGGCCGCTGATGGGAGGGTAATGGCTGGAAGGAAGGCAGTCCCTGATGGTTCTGAGGGGGCCTTTGAAAGTAGGTCGGAGGCCATCTGCGGGACTGCGGGAAAGTGACAAACCCATTTCTAACTTTCATTGAAAGGTATGCTTTTGGCACTTAAAACTGTAACTAAAGGCATCGTGAACCCTGGTTTCTCCCTGAAGATGTGGCCAGCGCCCCGGCCCTCTGTGAAGTCAGTGTCTACACAGAGGGACTATCTGCGGTAGGTGTTTCCTCGAGACTTCACTTTATCTGCAGCTTGTCAACAGGCCCCAGCATTCGGCACCTCCTGTTTCTGCTGTGGAAGCTTGCAAGCCCCTGTCCCTGAGAGTACCTCTTCTTCTGCCGGGGGATCAGGGGTCAAGGGCAGGGCCAGTGTCACAGGGTGGGTGAAGGAGCCCCACAGGGCTGGGTTAGTGCTTGGCTGAGAGCTGGGAGGGCAAGGAGTGATCAGGGAGCTGGAGAATGACTCCTTTACTGCAGCAGATGAGAGTGAATTAGGAGAGAATGGGGGGATAGTGGAAGCCAAATGTCACAAGGCAGTGTCTCAGCCACCCCATCCTGTGGGCATCTCCTGCTGGACGAGACTGTTCCTTTAAAAGGAATAGTCATTTCCCGCTTTGTTGCCTACTATTTCTCCTCAGTTACTTGTAGATAAGGTCCTTAAGATTCTTTTTTGGCAGGAGGGCGGACTATGGTTAAGGGAGAGAATGAAGCACCTGGTTCTTTTTTCTGCTATCTTCTAGTTTATCAGGAAGAAAGAAAAATCATGTTTGGTGATACCTTCTCATAACTTCTAAACTGTCCTGAGGTTTGCAGTCTCCATTCTGCAAGAGAATAGTTTTATCGGGATGACGGGTAAGAAAGGCAGAACCCTTGACTTTCCTGTACAGTTGCTTTTATGTGCCTTTGAAAGGCGAGCCTTGCTCTCTGGGGTTGTGAGGCTGGGCTTGGATGCCTGAAAGAAGCTAAGCTTCACTAATGAGCAGAATGCACTCAAGTCCTCAGAAAGGTGGCTATCTCCTATGGTTCCCTAGACAGGTTTTCTCTCAAAATCTGAATTTATAAAGTCATGCCATTCACTTTTTCTGTTTTTGTGTCAAAGACCAGGCCATTATGCCAGTACGTGCAGGAAGACTCAACTGGTAGAGGACTTAATAAAAACTAACCTATGACCAGGTGAAGACGCTCAATGGTCTTACTATGGGATTCTGGTTCCCATGAGGTGAACAAGTAGCCTGTGGCATATAAGCTTTTCTTTTGTATCCTGTAAGTGAACGAGCTACTAAAAATACAACAGGATTGGAGGCAGACTGGCAGAAACGAGTTACCCATAAAACGAGAGCAAAATGTACATAAAAGCAAAAGCTCGAGTCTGTGGAAAATCCGCGATCATTATACTGTGCTCAGCTCCTACAGACAGTTCCAGGTTGCATGTGGCAGTTCCTCTGCATATGGCCTCAGCTGCTGCTATCAACTGGCAATTAAATTAAATGGTTTTCTTTAGCATGACAGCTGCTTCCCTGTATGGCTTACTTAAATCTAAGAATATATTCTGTGCCTTATGTGTGGAGTATTATGGGGCAGTAGATGGTACAAAAATAGGCTTATCCTGGGGAGGTAAGGTAGTGATGTGGAATGTTTAACATTATGTTTTAACGCCATCATGAAAGGCAAACACCGAGGCAACTTAATCCACTGGGAAACGGGGGTGGCGGCTGTGCTGAGCCTTTGGGAGAAATGGAGAGGAGCAATGTGATGTGTGAGGAGAACTGGTCCCCCAACTTGGTAATGAAACAGGTGCCTGGCCAGCCTGGAGCTGGAGTCCATAGTCAGGGCCATGTAAAAATAATACAGCCTAGGAGGAAGGTTCTGGGGGGTTGAATGCCGGTTCAAACCCACGGGGACTGCAGTGTGATGAACAGCAGAGCCACGCTGGCAAACCACTCAACCTCCTCAAGCCCATTTTCTTTTTGGAAAATGAGCAGGATGGCACCTATGTCATAGGCCTGTTTGAAACTAAAAGGAGAAAACGCATGGAAAGAACCCTGCACGGCACTGGGCACAAAGCAAGCAGCCAGATGCTGGCCGATGTGTGTGGACTGCAGTAGGGTTTCTTCTCCCCAAGTTTGGAATTTGCATGTTGTATGATGGCACGTACTACAGGCTTTAAAACAGCTGCTATCACTAAGTTCGGATGCTGGAATTAACGTATGTATGACTTCTAATCTTACCAAATGTATGCAAAGTAGGAATAATTATCCCCAAATTACAGTCCAAAGGAGGCTCCAGTAAAACTGGGTAACTTAACCAGGGACACTCCTATCCATTTTGCAGGTAAGGCTCTAGAATAGGCAAATGATCAGCTCAGGGGAGTATTTCTTATATTTTACAAATATTTTTATTATGAAGAGTGGTGGTAATAGTATGTAGGTTCCCCATAAAGTATAAATGGGTCTGCTGATAATAAAACAATGATTTTTAATAGCTAAATTTTAATGTGTAGTAGAAAAACTGCACATTTCCAAATAAACTCAAGTCTTTCCGATACAGTTATTCAGGATTAAACTAGGCAGTCTCAATGTTTTTTTTTGTTTTTTTTTTTTTTTGAGACGGAGTTTCGCTCGTTACCCAAGCTGGAGTGCAATGGCGCGATCTCGGCTCACCACAACCTCCGCCTCCTGGGTTCAAGCAATTCTCCTGCCTCAGCCTCCTGAGTAGCTGGGATTACAGGCACATCCCACCATGCCAAGCTAATTTTTTGTATTTTTTTTTTTTTTTTTTTTTTTTTTTGAGACGGAGTTTCGCTCTTGTTACCCAGGCTGGAGTGCAATGGCACGATCTCGGCTCACCGCAACCTCCGCCTCCTGGATTCAAGCAATTCTCCTGCCTCAGCCTCCTGAGTAGCTGGGATTACAGACACGCGCCACCATGCCCAGCTAATTTTTTGTATTTTTAGTAGAGACGGGGTTCCACCATGTTGCCCAGGATGGTCTCGATCTCTTGACCTTGTGATCCACCCGCCTCGGCCTCCCAAAGTGCTGGGATTACAGGCTTGAGCCACCGCGCCCGGCCAATTTTTTGTATTTTTAGTAGAGACAGAGTTTCACCATGTTGACCAGGATGGTCTCGATCTCTTGACCTCGTGATCCACCCGCCTCGGCCTCCCGAAGTGCTGGGATTACAGGCTTGAGCCACTGCGCCCGGCTGGCAGTCTCAATGTTAATCCACTTACACAGACCACGTGTGAGTTACAGCTGGGGTGTTCAGGCATGCCCGCAAATATTTCCAGCTTTTAATAACAGAACCTTCAAATATGTCTTAAGCATGGAGGAGACTGGGTATCACCACGCCTCTTCTGTGTGATGAATGGGAAGGGGAATATGGATTACACATACAGATTCTCACGCTGCATTTTTATACACCTTGCACGAAGACTCGGGAACTCAAGCTGCTGCCTGGAAGCAAGATCGAAGCACTGCTTCTTACCTGGGGGGCTCTCACCAATGCCATGGACAGGACAGAACATGAATTTTACCCCGTCCTCATGCAGCATGGTATTAACAGACGAACTTCTAAGGCTGTTTAAAATGGTAAGTCGTGTTATTCTTTTTTTCTTCCTTGGCTCTGTTAAGAGATGAGCAGTCATCCCACCTCACACCTGAGGTGTACTGGATTCTGCAGGTAGCAGCCTTGTCCACTATTCCTTTTGAAGAATCCTGTCTTTCTGGATGAAGCTTTTAATCTGGTGATCACCTATGTGACTGGCACTGGCTGTGCAAATGAACTTACAGGAATTTTGCATGTATGAATGAAACACGGATCCTCACAAGGCAAGTTTACATCAGTATTGCACACTAGAGCTGTGAGGTATACTCCCTGATCATGCTGGGTTTAGATCTAAATCTTAGAAAAGAATCAACTGGCTATCAGTTTACCTCAACAACGCTCTTAAACTATTCTGAACATTGAGAGATTCTTGAAGGATTTGATAAAACATCTTCGATTATTTTCCCAACCTAGATGGCAGCCATGAGCAGAGGGAAGCCTTTCCCTGCATTACTTTGTGCACATTTCCAGTAACTCCAGAATGTGGAGATGTTTCCAATGGCTTCTTGAAAGCTATCCACACTACTTTATTTATTTATTTATTTTTTGAGATGGAGTTTCGCTCTTGTTACCCAGGCTGGAGTGCAATGGCGCGATCTCGGCTCACCGCAACCTCCGCCTCCTGGGCTCAGGCAATTCTCCTGCCTCAGCCTCCTAAGTAGCTGGGATTACAGGCACACGCCACCACGCCCAGCTAATTTTTTGCACCTTTAGTAGAGACGGGGTTTCACCATGTTGACCAGGATGGTCTCGATCTCTCAACCTCGTGATCCACCCGCCTCAGCCTCCCAAAGTGCTGGGATTACAGGCTTGAGCCACCGTGCCCGGCTCCAATGGCTTCTTGAAAGCTATCCACACTACTTTATTTGTGGATTCTCAGTATGTAATTCAAAGAAGTCAGTTGAGAGTTTTTGTTTCCTACTGTATGTGAGTTAGAATTCTTGGTACTTACCAATGATTAACACAGGATCTCACCTTTGTCTTAAACTTGGCAATATGAGGCAGATATCTTTTTAGGACTGATGGATCATTAAATAGTTCTATTCTCATTAAGGAACTTATTTTCAGGGATATAAAACACTGTGACTGAGTTCATCTTTTTCATTATGTTTTAGCATTCTGATTATGACAAATGATACTAGTTTATAGCAGTGATATAAAAGTTCTTGATAAAAACCCTGATGGCTGACAAGCTATCCCTTTATGCTAACACTATACTTAGGTGTCACGTGGCAATTCGGTGGGCAACGCCGGGCACAAAGGCACTAGAGACAAGTCACGAAAGGCTTCTCCTACTTAAATGCGCTTCCTAATCCAAACACGTTTTTGAGCGGTGCTCCCCAGTCGTCTTCGCCACGCCAACACACGGAGGTGCCGTGCTCTTCCAGGGCAGGGGTCGGCACAGTTTTTCTGTAAAGGCCAGATAGTAAATATTTTCAGCTTTTCAGGGCATATGGTTTCTGTTGCAACTACTTGACTTTGCTGTTGTGGTGTGAAACAGCCATGGGCTCCACCTAACCAAATGAGCAGGGCTCGTTTTTTTGTACAAAGGCAAGGCAGGGCTGGCTCTGTTCTGTGGGCCACGGTGGTCGGCTGCCCCTGCTCCAGGGAACTGGGCGACTGGGAAGGAGGATACTGCTGAAGGTCATTCTCCTCTACCTTCTCACCTCCAGAGTTCCTGGTCTTGAGTAAGGACACATGGGGAGGTGTGGAGAAAATCGTTACGCATCACTCCTAAAGAGCATTCACAGAATGGGCACAAAGCTCTGTTGGCAGGGAAGACTGTTCTAGGTTCCAATGAAGTTCTTAGTAATATTAAAATAACTGAATATAGAACTCTCTCCCTCAATTATAAACTTTTTTTCCTTACGGGAAATTCTAGAATACAGGGAGATATTGCTGAATACCTTTTCCTTAACTATGGGAATTTGTTGCAGAATTACATTACTCCCACTAGGAATGGAAAGGAGGAGGGGTTTGGGAATAGAGAAGGTAGGTACTTAATTAAAAAAAAAAAAAAGTGTCACTGTGCACTTCTAAACAAAAAAAAAAAGAAAAAAGAAAAGGTGGGTAAATAGCAGATCCAGCATCCCAGCTTTGAGAAGAGAGAGACACAACATACAAGTCAACACATGCTGGCATGGAACAGCACCCTGGCTTTCCTTTAGTTTTGGGGATTTTTGAGACAAGGTTTCATTTCCATCACTCAGGCTGGAATGCAATGGCACAATCTCAGCTCACTGCAGCCTCCACCTCCTGGGCTCAAGTGATTCTCCTGCCTCAGCCTCCTGAGTAGCTGGGACTACAGGCATGTGCCACTAAACTCGGCTACATTTTACATTTTTTTTTGTAGAGACGGGTTTCACCATGTTGCACAGGCTGGTCTTGAACTCCTGGGCTCAAGTGATCTGCCCACCTTGGCCTCCCAAAGTGCTGGGATTACAGGTGTGAACCATGCACCTGGCATTCCCATAGTTTTAGGAGAGCTGGGACGTAAGAGGAACTGACTACATGTATTTTGGCATGAGCATACTACAAGCAAGGCTGAGACAGGGGTATGTGTGTGATATATAACTAACCCTCTACATTAGAAAGGAGGTTGGATGCCGGGCACGGTGGCTCAAGCCTGTAATCCCAGCACTTTGGGAGGCCGAGGCGGGTGGATCACAAGGTCGAGAGATCGAGACCATCCTGGTCAACAAGGTGAAACCCCGTCTCTACTAAAAATACAAAAAATTAGCTGGGCATGGTGGTGCGTGCCTGTAATCCCAGCTACTTAGGAGGCTGAGGCAGGAGAATTGCTTGAACCCAGGAGGTGGAGGTTGCGGTGAGCCGAGATCGCGCCATTGCACTCCAGCCTGGGTAACAAGAGCGAAACTACGTCTCCAAAAAAAAAAGAAAGGAGGTTGGGGGAACACTTATCCATTGATGCTGCCTAAATTTCCTCAAAGCTCTTTCTACCTCTAAGTATCCAAGTTACTCTCTATAGGCCAAAGCAAAATTCAAAAAATTAGACACTGAAGGCCGGGTGCAGTGGCTCACACCTGTAATCCCAGCACTTTGGGAGACTGACGCTGGTGGATCACCTGAGGTCAGGAGTTCGAGACCAGCCTGACCAACATGGAGAAACCCCGTCTCTACTAAAAATACAAAATTAGTCTGATGGTATGGTGCATGCCTGTAACCTCAGCTACTTAAGAGGCTGAGGTCAGAGAATCGCTTGAACCCAGGAGGCGGAGGTTGTGGTGGACCAAGATTGTGCCACTGCACTCCAGCCTGGGCAACAAGAGTGAAACTCCATCTAAAAAAAAAAAAAATAGCCGGGCGCAGTGGCTCAAGCCTGTAATCCCAGCACTTTGGGAAGCCGAGGCGGGTGGATCACGAGGTCAAGAGATCGAGACCATCCTGGTCAACATGGTGAAACCCCGTCTCTACTAAAAATACAAAAAATTAGCTGGGCATGGTGGCACGTGCCTGTAATCCCAGCTACTCAGGAGGCTGAGGCAGGAGAATTGCCTAAACCCAGGAGGCGGAGGTTGAGGTGAGCCGAGATCGCGCCATTGCACTCCAGCCTGGGTAACAAGAGTGAAACTCTGTCTAAAAAAAAAAAAAAAAAAAAAATATATATATATATATATGAGAGAGAGAGAGAGAAATATATATGTATATATATATTTTTTAAAAATTGGACACTGAATAGTTTGATGAGATGAAGAGACACAGAAAATCCACCAGCCAAAACAACCCTAACAAACTGAGAGGAATTTCTCAGTAATGCATAGAAACTTTTGAGAAGGGACGGGGTAGGATTCTTAAAAGCTTCCAGGAAGAGATAATAAATTAACCACCTGTTCACTACTATACTCAATTAAGATGTATAAAATGTGATTTAACATTATATTTAGTGTGTTATTTTAAAAGTCAGCTTAAAACATATTGTAAGGTTTTTCATAGGCTAAACTACAACTCAAATGCCCATCCTTAGCTCTTGTGTTTCTCACACCTACCAAGATCTGGTCAAAGGCCCCAAAGAACCTAAGGGGAAGGGCCCGATATGGCCTCATTTCCTGCCAATGCAGGTACTTTCTTATATCAACATGTAGGTAGAAGTCTGGTATCTCATATAGATGAATGGTAATGAGATACTAGCTTGTTATTGAGAAATAACTTCTCAGTTTTAATGATGAACTTGGTCATCTTCACATCTCCTTGAATAATAACTTTATGATTAAACAAAACGAGTTTTTCTCTAATTCTCAGTTGCTCTTGACAGCAAGCCAAGAATATCCAGATAGAACCAGATCTGTCTACGTTAATAATACATTTACTTCCTATATCATTGTTTTAGATTCCAATAATTTTATTTTTTTTTCACTCCCTCTCCCTGTCCCAAATATCATACGTTTTTCAATTGTTAAGTGTGTACTGCAGTCATCTTCACCGTGCGCCCTTTGCTGTTCCAGAGCTTTAAGTGATGTCCAGGTCAACACTACTTACGCCAGCGCGGCAGCTCTTTGGATAAACAGAGACAAATGTAAGGGTCCAAGAGGCCACTTCCAATGACTGCTGCTATCTCTTGCCTCTACAGCTCATTCTGTTCTATTTTTGTTTTATAAGTTGGGAAATAAGAGTATTACGCACAGTGAGAAGCTGGTTTCACTTTCTTCAGTCTCTATTCACTCATGCCGGGTATCAAACAATCCCTATCAGATTGGTAAAACCTCTTTTCTCTGTGGAGAAATGACTCTTGGTTTTGGGCCTCTCCATTTATGCAGGATGATCAGAAAGGAATTCTTTTCTTCACCCATAGCCAGGTGTCTGATACAGGGGATGGTGGCGAGGCCATCCCAGCCAGCACGCAGGAGTGTGCTGTGGCCCTCTTCCTGCTGTCGGACCTACCTGCTACTCACTAGGCACCAATTTCATTATATCCCAATTAGAATCAGATTTTGATTTTTTTTTTTTTTTTTTGGAGGTAGAGTTTCACTCTTGTCACCGAGGCTAGAGTGCAGTAGTGCGATCTCGGCTTACTGTAACCTCCACCTCCTGGGTTCAAGCAATTCTCCTGCCTCAGCCTCCCGAGGACCTGGGATCACAGACGCCCGCCACCATACCCAGCTAATTTTTATATTTTGAGTAGAGACAGGGTTTCACCATGTTGGCCAGGCTGGTCTTAAACTGTTGATCTCAGGTAATCTGCCCACCTTGGCCTTCCAAAGTGCTGGGATTGTAGGTGTGAGCCACTGAACTCAGCCCCAAAATACTGGTTTTTGACTGTATAACAACCAGCACAAAAATGAATTGTACAAAAATAATGATATTTTTGATACCCACTCATACTGTCTTTTTAACTATAAGGATATATTTTTATAATACAAGAAGAAACAAACAAGGATATCTTAAAAGATAAATGAAATTAAGGTGTTTTCCTTCTGGTTAAAGCTCAGTGCAAGCTGAATCTCGGAACCATAATGGCGCTTTGTTTTTTAAGTGTTCAAAGTAGGTTAACTGAGATAGCAATAAGACTTAGACACATGGGTTAAGTGACAGCTGTATTCTATTAATCCTCCTCTCTTTTCTGGTATCAAGGTGTTTGATTTCAATGCCAAAAAGGTAATCTTAGGCACCAAGGAAAAGCACCTTCCCTTGTAGCAGGGAAACAGTTCTTAGGTACCTGATCTTTTAGCCGGGAAGGAAAAAAGCTAGAAAGCCTGGGTGCAGTGGCTTACGCCTGTAATCCCAGCCCTTTGGGAGGCTGAGACAGGTGGATCACCTGAGGTCAGGATTTCAAGACCAGCCTGACCAACATGGAGAAACCTCATCTCTTACTAAAAATACAAAATTAGCCGGGCGTAGTGGTGTGTGTCTCTAATCCCAGCTACTTGGGAGGCTGAGGCAGGAGAAATCACTTGAATCCGGGAGGTGGAGGTTGCAGTGAGCTGAGATCGTGCCACTGCACTCCAGTCTGGGCGATAACAGTGATATTCCGTCTCAAAAAAAAAAAAAAAAAAAAAAACCAAAAAAAACCCCTAGCAGCTATAAAGAAGAAAAAAACAAGACAAATAAGTGACAAGATGAAACTGAGGACAAGGGCAATTATGTAAATTCCAGTCAAATCTTATACAGGCCATTACAACCAAACCTCTAATAAAACCCCAGAGCTCCCAGGTAATAGCTCATTCACCAGGGCATGTCAGATACTGCAAAACTGTAAAAGGAAAAGCAATTCAGGGAATCCCTCAGAAGTCCTCATAATGGAATGGGACCTGTTATTTAGGCTGGAATTATAGAAAGGCTTACTCAGACGCCTGAAACTCCAGCTACAACACAGGATGAAGTACCCAGTGAAGAGCATCGTGATGCTGCCCACTCCACTCGTCCTGATGGTGGTGTTGCACCTGATCCAGCCTGTTCAGAAGGAAACACGGCTTGTTATAGCGACCAGAACTAGGGTCAGTATCTGTGAGTCATTCAAGTTTTCCCAGTTAGCTTGGGTGATGGAACTGTAATTCAGAGAAATTACACATACATATTTTAAACACATAACAGCTAACTAACATCAAGGAACCGTAACTTGACTAGATTTAAATTAGTTACTCTTGTTTTGGGAGCTTGGCTAAAATCTTTAGTGGGAGGAGGCTAATGCCACTGGTTAACTTGAAGTTTAGAGTCCTTTCTGGCTTTGGGAGGAGGCACAATCGATGTGGGCAAGAGAAAGCTAGGGGTAGGTATTAAAAAATACAAGCTTTGGAACACATGGTAGTTGTTATTAGTTTCAGTGCTTTCAGTTATGTTAAACTCCAAAATGAAAACAGACATTTCAAATTTTTTTCTTCTCCTAGCCTAAAGGGAAACTTTTCCAACTGCCTGGAACCAGCAACAGAATGCAACAGTCAAACTCCAGCCTCACCTTTTTGTACAGCTCCCAAGAACCTCATTAGAGAGAAGCTGAAGGTTGTAAGTCCGGTAGGGGGTTCCAAATTCCTCATATGAGTCGAGCTTCTTTCCAACAAAGAAACTACGGTCCCAAACAGAAGTCACTGTCATTGTTTACCAAAGTGTACCCCCTTCCCCAACATCCAGTGCCAAAGGTTCCAGGGCTAAGCCTCAGGAAAAGCATATTCTAAACAGGGGTATTAAAGATTTCTGCTTTGAACTGCAGCTAAGTGTTCAAAGTCAAATCAATTCCAGGTTGAAAAGGGTTTTTCAAAAGGCCAAGGGAAATCCCCTGAAAATCAGGACCTCTACTTATTTTTAGTCTGATGAGTACCCTGGCCAGGTGATTCATGTGCATGGGCTTCATGAAGTGAGTCTTTTATATCATCTTTTTTTTTTTTTTTGGAGACAGAGTCTCACTGTTGCCCAGGCTGGAGTGCAGTGGCTTCATCTCAGCTCAGAGTGCAACCTTTGCCTCCCAGGTTCAATTTTCCTGCCTCAGCCTCCCGCGTAGCTGGGATTATACGCACGTGCTATCACACCAAGCTAATTGTATTTTTAGTAGAGACAGGGTTTCACCATGTTGGCCAGGTTGGTTTCAAACTCCTGACCTCATGTTATCTGCCCACCCCAGCCTCCCAAAGTGTTGGGATTACAGGCGTAAGCCACTGTGCCTGGCCTCTTTTACATCTTCTATGACCGGCTAAACGTTTTAGCCAAAAGCATGACTTTCTACTATGATAAATGACTGCAACCTGTCCACAGTCAACATGCCTGTTCTATTACCCTATCGCTATTACTGGCCAGCATCATTTCCTATTTATGTTCGGTACATGAATAACTTAAGCAGAACCAGAAAAGAGGGCTTATCCTCCTTACCACGTTTCTCCTGCACATGGCTTTCTCTGTGTTTAATGCTAGGTAATCTCTACGACTGGCAGTTCTCTAGTCTTAGTTTCGTTAGTCAGGATAAACTAAACACCGATTAACAGGTTTAGCAGGTATAGTAACCATTGCTGTGGATGTTAAAAATACCCAAATGATCATTAAAGAACAATGAAAAGAATTATGTTGGCTTCCAGGAAATTGCACAGAAGATAATTCTCTTGTAAGGTAAAGGTTAGTCCCTTTAAAAAAAAATGTCCATTCATCTTGGAAAAAAATTTGAGGAAAAAGATGCAAAGAGACAACTTCCTGAAAATTGCGACTATGTTGTCAGCAGTGGCAGGAACACACGGTTCCCTGACCTTGCCCTGCCTTCTCCAGTCGGGTGAGCCTACTGGCCTGTCCTGATTAAGCTAACAGTTAATTCAGTCACTGTTAGCTCACTGGCCCTGCCTTTCCGTATCAAAGAAGTTGGCTTCCTGAGAAGGGCAAATGACCTATCAAAGGTCTTGCCTGGCCGGGCGCGGTGGCTCAGCCTGTAATCCCAGCACTTTGGGAGGCCGAGGCGGGTGGATCAGGAGGTCGAGAGATCGAGACCATCCTGGTCAACATAGTGAAACCCCGTCTCTACTAAAAATACAAAAAACTAGCTGGGCGTGGTGGCGCGTGCCTGTCATCCCAGCTACTTAGGAGGCTGAGGCAGGAG
Source organism: Saimiri boliviensis (assembly GCF_048565385.1). Classification (NCBI taxonomy): domain Eukaryota; kingdom Metazoa; phylum Chordata; class Mammalia; order Primates; family Cebidae; genus Saimiri; species Saimiri boliviensis. The sequence continues at coordinate 62,887,327 of NC_133465.1, read as the reverse complement.
AATTGCCTGAGCCCAGGAGGCGGAGGTTGCGGTGAGCCGAGATCGCGCCATTGCACTCCAGCCTGGGTAACAAGAGCGAAACTCCGTCTCAAAAAAAAAAAAAAAAAACAAAAACAAACAAACAAAAAAAAAAACAAAGGTCTTGCCTGAGAAAGGGTATATAGCCTATTCTCTTGTGCAGATTCCAGTAAAACTCAACTCTTAATTTGCAGCCTTTGGAGATAGCCATTGCCTGGTGAAATTACAAAGCTTTTCAGGAGCCAATGGCATTATCTTCTTTTTTTTTTAGACAGAGTCTTACTCTGTCACCCAGGCTGAAGTGCAATGGCATGGTCTCGGCTCACTGCAACCTCTGCCTCCTGGGTTCAAGTGATTCTCTTGCCTCAGCCTCCCCAGTAGCTGGGATTACAGGCTCGTGCCAACACACCTGGCTAATTTTTGTATTTTTAGTAGAGATGGGGTTTCACTACTTTGGTCTCGAACTCCTGACCTCATGATCCACCTGCCTTGGCCTCCCAAAGTGCTGGGATTACAGGCATGAGCCACTGTGCCCGGCCATCACTACCTCTTAATCCCTGTAGACCGATGTGGCCTTAAAGTCCTTGGACAACGGAGGGATCAGGGCTTGACATGATCCAAGGGTCTCTCTCCTCTGGTATCTTCTGTTCGTTTGGTGGTATCAGAGTCTGAATACTGATCCCAGATCCAACTTCAATAGTTTTTCAATTTATAATAGAAGTAGAGGCCCTATGATAATTATACCTTATTTACCGTCTGATATAGAAGTACTGAACTAAGCACAGCATTTATTAGTTACAGACTATAAGCAATAAAAGGAAATAAACTAGTTTCTCACCACTATTTGGAAGGAACTTAAGAAAAAACTTGTATTTCCCCACCTACATTCTATCTCATAAACTTGCTAATTTAATATTTTAAGTTACTGTTATCTTATTACTATATTCTTTGAACCTAACCGTGAAATGGATCAGTAACATAGCAAACAAGGTATTGACTTCTATCTGTGGTCTTTAAACTCTGAGGTTTACTGCTTAGGATAATTAGTAGAGTCAGATGAGCCTGGATTTGAATCCTGATTCCGTCACTTACTGCATGGACATGGGCAAGTCACTTAAGATGTCTGAAGCTCAGATGCCTCATGAGGAATAACAGGGCGGGACAGTGGTGTAACCTCAGAGCTGTTACGAGGATTAAATGAGATAATGTAATGCATGTAGCATAATGATAGTCCCTCCCTTTTTCCCTCTAAAATGACAAGTGCTTATCAAGGACAAGCCTAAGCACTAAAAAGATAGTACAGAAACTACAAAAGTCCTTCAGCTTGCTAGAGTGATTTATCATGGGGCGAGTGTGTGCATTTGCAATTGAAAAACACACAGAAAAGTGTGGTTTTAGTTATGGTGTATTTTCTACAACAGGGTTTAGTGGAAAGGATTAAACTAGGCCTCAGGAAACTAGGTTCTCCTTGCAGCTCTACTATTTATTGGCAACTTGGACAAATGACTTATTTGCTTTGTGCCTGTTTCATCATCTGCAAAATAGGGATAAATTCATTCTGCCCACCTCTCAAAGTTGTGTGGCCAAAACAAAAAAAATACATGCCGGGCAGAGTGGCTCAGACCGATAATCCCAGCACTTTGGGAGGGCGAGGCGAGTGAATCATCTGAGGTCAGGAGTTCGAGCCCAGTCTGACCAACATGATGAAACCTCGTCTCTACGAAAAAACACAAAAATTAGCCGGGTGTGGTGGTGCGTGCCTGTAATCCCAGCTACTCGGGAGGCTGAGGCAGGAGAACTGCTTGAACCCGGGAGGTGAAGGTTGCAGTGAGTCAAGATCACGCCACTGTACTCCAGTCTGGGTGACAAAGTGAGACTCCATCTCAAAAGATAAATAAAAATAAATAAAAAGGCACGCTGAAAACCACAAAGCAACACAAATGTTAATATCATCAGATGTGTTTATTAGAGAGAAGGGGCTTGACTTTGTGACTACAAGTTTGTACAAAAAGGTCTAGACATTAGGCCTGTTTATAGAAGGCAGTTAAAGAAAATGTAGCTTTGGGCTGGGTGTGGTGGCTCACACCTATAATCTCAACACTTTGGGAGGCCAAGGTGGGTAGGTCACAGGTCAAGAGATCGAGACCATCCTGGCCAATATGGTGAGACCCTGTCTCTACTAAAAATACAAAAATTAGCTGGGTGTGGTGGTGTGTGCCTATAGTCCCAGCTACTGGGGAAGCTGAGACAGGAGAATCACTTGAACCCAGGAGGCAGAGGTTGCAGTGAGCCGAGATCACACCACTGCACTCTATCCTGGCAACAGAGCGAGACTCCATTTCAAAAAAAAAAAAAAAAAAGTAGCTTTGGACTAGCAATGCTCTGCTCTTAGCACACATCCATTTTGAGACCAGGCAAATAGCGGTTTGGTAACTATGAGATCATTTGCAAAATCTTTTCCTGAGCCTCCACCTCCACTTACCTGCCTTGCCTGCCCTCTTACCTGGCTAGTTTGACCTGCATCCTTCTTTGCTACTCTAAATGCCTAGATGTTGAAATTGCCCACAAACCTAGAACCTATTTCTTGTACAACCTGGTCCTGACTGGATTCTGAACACAGTGCTTATTCTATTTTTTTTTTTTTTTTTTTTTTTTTTGAGACGGAGTTTCGCTCTTGTTACCCAGGCTGGAGTGCAATGGCGCGATCTCAGCTCACCGCAACCTCCACCTCCTGGGTTCAGGCAATTCTCCTGCCTTAGCCTCCTGAGTAGCTGGGATTACAGGCACGCGCCACCATGCCCAGCTAATTTTTTGTATTTTTAGTAGAGACGGGGTTTCACCATGTTGACCAGGATGGTCTCGATCTCTTGACCTCGTGATCCACCCGCCTCGGCCTCCCAAAGTGCTGGGATTACAGGCTTGAGCCACCGCGCCCGGCTATTCTATTCTTTCAACTGCTGTCAGTATCGCCAGCCTACTGCAAACTAGTGCAATGTTCAACCAGTGCAACTTTCAACACTTGGGGGAGAGAAACAGAGGGATAAACCAAGACTACTGACCCCTAAAGCAAGAAGTAATGTTTTTAAGACATTTTTTTTTAAGACAGGGTCTCACTCCCGTCACCCAGGCTGCAGTGAAGTGACATATACATGCTCACTGCAGCCCTGACTTCCCCGAGCTCAGGTGATTCCACCACTTTAGCCTCCTGACCAAAGTGCTTAGCTTACAGGCATCAGCCACCGCACCCAGCCTCTTTTAGGACAATTTTATGTGCAGCCCACTGGCATGCCTAGGTGAAAATAAGCTAAATGATTGAAGATGTTAGTATTTTGACCCTTATAAATTCAAATGGTAGAGACAGCATTTTGGATGCGACAGATGGCCCTTGAAAATAAGCTTGCTTACCTTGTGAGAGTGTTTCCCCATGGGGACTGATAAGTTGTGGCTTCTGGAACACTGCATTCCAATACTGAGGCTTCCCTGGCAACACCCCTAGTCCAATGTAACCAGGATAGAGCTCTGGAAACCACTCCAGCCCCATGCAGCTAGGAAGGGTCTTCCTGCCAGCAGCTGCATGATTGGTGAAGGCGCTCTGAGGAGTGTGATGCTGGGCTGAATGTAAAGGGCTCTGGCACCCAGTGTGTGATGCTTGGAACTGACTGACTGATCTGGGCTCCAGAGACACCTGTCCCTCAGGACTCTCCATTAATGTCTTGACACCAGGGACATGATTATGACTCCAGCCTTCTGCTTTCTCTTCCTGAAGAAATTTTGTAGCTAGAGAAGCAAGACTTTGACCACTTGGCTGCAATACAGAATGAAATTCGTAAGTTGTCTCCTTTGGAATGAACAAACTTAAATGTGGTCCTTCACCTTGAGACTTCTTTCCTGTGGCTGAATCCTTAGTGCTGAAGTTCTCAGAGCCATGGCTCAAGGCAGTCCATTCCTGCTTTTCTGTTGCGGACACACTTTTCTCTGCATTTTTTTTGCTTCCACACGTCTCTACTCCAAGCGTAAGTCCTTTCTCTTGCTTCTCCATGACTTGGATTTTACCTAATGAGCTCATTTTAAGGCTTAAAATGAGTGATTCCGTGTTCTTTTCTGGAGTCTCAGTGACTCGAACATCAACAGTGACTCCTGAGAGGTGATCCCTGCCTTTGGAATCTCTCTCATTGCTTGACAATGATGTTCTTACCCTTTTAACCCCATCACCGACATTCTTCGGAGAACTATGACAATCACCAGTGGGCCCGTCTAGTAATTGTACAGGAAGTTCTTGTCTTTGGGGATCAATTTTGTCCAATTGCAGATCACAAGAGGTAGTTTGTATATGATTAGGTATAGTTGAGGAATATTTTCTATCTTGATTTGACAAAGAAGGTTCTCTTGAGCCAAGCAGTAAAGATGCTCCAGCTTCTGAGGGATGACATCGACTTTCTCCTGATTTAGGCAGATCTTTGGCAAGTTCTCTTTTAGGAGAGGTGTTCTCTGCTGCATAAAACTGCATCTTGGTTTCTTCTTGGAAAGCAGTCTTCAGCTTCGTATTTTTTGGCATTTTGAAGGATGGTTGGGTTGGATTCTTGCCGTCTTTATCTGCCTCTGTAGTAGCTGCTCTTTCCAAACCAACAGCAGGTAGTGGAAAGGACTTCACTGTCTGTTCTGGTTTGTCCATTATCAACTCAGAATTTCTTTCTTCATTCTCTTTCTCTAATTCTTTCCCTTTAGCTTTAATTACAACAACTTTGATTGGCCCTTTCATTTTCTTAGCATGTGAGAGTGAAGCAGGCTTGGACCGATAAACTTTTTGTTCAGTAGGTATGGTTGGTCCTATCATCTTACAGTATGGCAAGTGGGATTTTAATCGTTTAAATGGCTTCTTACAATAAGGGCACACCTCCATTCTGGATGGATGATCACTCATCCTATTCCTAAAAAAGGTAAATGTCGGATTATGAGGAGAAAATAGTTTGTAAGTATTAATATTTTACTTATGTGTTGGATCTTTTAAATTCATTTGGAACAAGCTAGATGTTTGCTACTTAAGGTTACAGGAAGTCAACTAGACATTAGATGAGTATGAAAATTGTTTTAAAACCCCTAAATACATTATTCGAGGACAGAATGGTAAAGAATAAAAAACTCTGGCCAGGAACCAAAGGTTATTTATTTATTTTGAAGACAGAGTCGTGCTCTGTCACCCAAGCTGGAGTGCGGTGGCACAATCTCAGCTCACTACAACCTCCACCTCCCAGGTTTAAGCAATTCTCTTGCCTCAGCCTCCCAAGTAGCTGAAACTACAGGGGCACGCCACTACACGTAGCTAATGTTTTGTATTTTAGTAGAGACAGGGCCATGTTGCCCAGGCTGATCTCGAACTCCTGGGCTCAGGCAATCTGTCCACCTCAGCCTTCCAAAGCGCTGGGATTACAGGCGTGAGTCACTGCACCCGGCCAAAGATTATTGATTATAGCAAAGGTTTCCAAAGTGATATATGGAAGATTCACTGGGGTGTAAAAAGAAAATATGAGAACTCCCACAATCTAAGAATGACAAACGAAGCTCTATTAACAATTAATAATATGCATATATGTATATTACACAGAGACATATAAAATGTATGTATAACACACAAATATATACATGGGAAGGACACAGTCCTGTTTTTTATAGTTACAGTACAATAGATTGTTGGCAAATTTGTTTAGTTTGACATCTTTGTTAAATATATACCATGTAAAAATTTTTAAGAAACATTTATACCATTACATATGTACCTTTCTGTTAGAGTCCAGAAAGAAAATGTTTAATTCCAAAGTTTAGCTGAAAGTTATTTCCTTTCTATATTTCTTATACTCTCTGTAAAGTTCCAGAGGGCAAGAAACATCTATCCTGTGCACAGCTGTGTGTAAAACCTAGCACTGAGCTGGCATACAATATTTTTGTTGAATGAATTCTTTCTCTAGATATAAACGTTTAAATATTATTCAGTACTACAATTGATAATATCTTCTGACCATCAAAGAGATTAAAAAGGGTGACTGAAAACACTGAAACCACTTCCAAAATACACCCAATCCTGACCAATGCATTCATTAAAGCAACAAACCCATCTTATTCTGTACAAAATCATTCAAAACAAAACTGTTTTCTGTCAACAGATTACAGTAATCATTCTTTGTTGTTGTTTGTTTGAGATGGAGTCTTGCTCTGTCGCTCAGGCTGGAGTGCAGTGGCAGGATCTCGGCTCACTGAAACCTCTACCTCTCCGGTTCAAGTGGTTCTCCTGCCTCAGCCTCCCGAGTAGCTGGGATTACAGATGAATGCAACTATGCCCGGCTAATTTTAGTATTTTTAGTAGAGACGGGGTTTCACCATGTTGGTCAGGCTGGTCTCGAACTTCTGACCTAAAGTGATCCACCCGCCTCAGCCTCCCAAAGTGCTGGGATTACAGGCATGAGCCAGTGCGCCCGGCCTGCTGGGATTACAGGCGTGAGCCATCATCCTTTGGAGGTACACATCCACAACACGATGAAAGCCATAGACCGTTTGTTTACAAAACTCTACAGAAATGAAGCCAGTCCATGGACCTTGGGCTAACAAGGTTAGAAAGGGCTTGACACCTGTTAGACGTTTCTGCCTCTAATCCAATTCACACTCAACCCTACTTGAAAGATCTCTGTACATTCTCACGGTAACGTCTATAGGTGGGTGAATGTTTTCTTACCCGAGCTCTTCTAGGAGGATGCTAGTTTTGCGAGTACTTCTCCCAGATGCCCATGCTTCCCGATCACCGTTCCCGGGAGTGGCGGAATGAAACGTGAATGTCAGCCTGTGTAAGACACGATCAGACAGGTGACTCCGCAGCACGCGCAGTGAGTAAATGCGACAAGATACCGAACCAAATACAAACACAGGTTCCGGAAAACAGAGAGTTAAGAGTTAAGTCCCGCCCCCCACCCCCCACCCCCCACCGCCGGCGGCCAGCCTCCGGGCTCCAGGAGGACCTCATGGTTCCTTTAATCCTCACCCTCCTTTCCAGCGCTCTCCAGCCGCTTTTCCCTCCTCCCGCCGCGCTACCCGCCTGCCGACCTCCCCGCACGCTTCCCTTCCCAGAAAGGTGTTTCGATTCTGCCTAGCGGAGTGGATGGGGTCGGCCCGGCAGCTCCTGGGTCAGAGGCCGGCGTGCCTGCAGCCCCACCGAGGGGTCCACGGTCCCTCCAGCGGTTTCGGGAAGACCTTCCGCTGGCCCCAGCACCCAATACCCAATACCCTCCCCTGGCACCCTATGCCCTCCCTTCTCCGCTCAGGACAGTTTCCCCTAGACTTAGAACGTGGGCCGCAGAAGGCAACCCCACCCTTGGAAGCTCACCACAGAGAACAGTCCTCACCTCGGAAGACTTGAAAGCGCTGGCCTGGACGACAAGCCCCCCAGGGTATCCCCCCAGCGCCTGCCCAACCCCCGGCCAGAGCCCCGCGTCAGGCCGTCTGCACCACTGCCTAATGGGTCCGCCTATTTTAAAAAACATATTACCTCACATGGGTTCAACTCAAATACTTGTGTGATATTAGTATGACATAATTTAATTTATTTGAAACCTTGCTTGACTTTTTAATGTCCTACTCTCCGTTGGCCGTGAACAGGCGAACGCTTCGGCCACCCTCAGAGAGGTCCTTTCTCCCAGATGCTCCGAGTCGCTCCTCCCGCTCCGAGCCTGCCTCTTCCCGTGGGCGGGGTTACCGGTCGGCGCGGCTGGGATCGCGCCACTGCGCAGCCGCGAGAGGGCGGTACCACGGCGGCGGCGACATGGGGGGGCGCGGAGCAGACGCCGGAAGTAGCGGTGGTACAGGTCCGACTGAGGGGTACTTATCACCGGCTGCGTCCACCCGTGCAGCTGCGAGAGCCAAGGCCCGAGGGGGTGGGCGTGGCGGCCGCCGAAACACAGCCCCCTCTGTTCCCTCTTCTCGCGGAGCGGCGCCGCGTAGCTTCCCTCCGCCAGCTGCCATGAGCGAGCGCCTCCGTCCCAGGTGAGAGGGAAGGGACCCACTTTCCACTCGTTGCCTGAGGATCTGGGAGATGGAGCTGAGGGGGGGCGCGAAACGGGGGTCGGAGTAACGGTGGGCCCGGCAGGGCTCCCGGCGGGGCTCACTGCGGGCCGGGGGAGGAGGGGAGAGGGATGCTCCAGTGATCGGATGCTTGGTTCCTGTGGGGAGCTGGAAGGTGACTCTCCGGGGTCCAGGTCTCCCGCCCTTCCGTCTCCCCCCCCCAACCCATCTTTTCCTATTTGGAGCGAAAAGTGATCGGTCCCAGAAGAGAGATGGTGGCCCTAAAGCTTCCCTGTCCTATATTTAGGAGGGTGGGGGGATGGGAGAAACGTCTGATCTTGGAAAGGGAGCCCCCTAAGGCTTTTGGGAGGGCACCGGGCGGGGAGCTGCCGGCTCCCCAAGGTCAGAAAGAAAGGCTGGGCTTAACTCCTCAGCGGGGAAGGACTGGGTTAGACCGAGTCACTTGTGCTCTGGACGGTTGTGAACACCGAAGGGCAGATGCCCAAGGTGGGTTGTGGAGCCTCTCTGGACTGTAGCATTTAAAACAGGCGGGATTCTAAACTGTTTGGATGCGGGGCCGTTTGACTCCGAAGGCGGGAGGTAGGATTTCATCGCGATGCACTTCGCTACCTTCCCAAGGGAGCCTGGCTGGCCTCGGGAGCCGGGTCTTAATTTATAGGTTCTGTGCTTGACATGGTACTGCTGGAGTACGGACTAAGTTGGGATTTCTTGATTTTTTTTTTTTTTTTCTCGTTTTTAATTTCCTCTGCAAGAATGTGTGGAGGAGAAAGTTGGGAAGGGTTACCTCAGAATGAAGTCCAAACACGCTCATTCTTCTGAATGAAAAAATGGATTTAGAGAGATCATTTGATTTACCTGGGTCTTACGGGTTCGCTTCTTCCTGTATTCCTTAATGGTCTCGGGTTTAAGTGAGTAAAGATGGATCATAGGATTGCCTTGGTAGATTACTGCTGGGTCTTTTCATGTTTCATATTTTCATCGGCTCTTCATGTTAATGGTCTTTCCACAAGGATCCTTCTCTGAAATAGTTATTTCATGGGATTGAAGAAGTTCTGAAAAGTACCCTGAGGGGCTGGGTGCGGTGGCTCACGCCTGTAATTCCAGCACTTTGGGAGGCCAAGGCGGGTGGATCGCGAGGTTAGGAGTTCAAGACCAGCCTGGTCAACATGGTGAAACTCCGGCTCTACTAAAAACACAAAAATTCGCCTGGTATGGTGGCGGACCTGTAATCCCAGCTACTCGGGAGGCTGAGACCGGAGAATCGCTTGAATCCAGAAGGCAGAGGTTGCAGTGAGCTGAGATTGCACCACTGCAGTCCAGCCTGTGCAACAAGAACAAAACTCAGTCACACACAAAAAACTGTGGTTTTTCAGGCTGTCCTACAGTAGATTGGATAGCCACAGAGAGGTAGATGTGTGGTGAGGGAGTCCCTGCTTATTTATTGATTGGTTGATTGACTGATTGATTGACAGAGTCTTACCCTGTCAACCAGGCTGGAGTACAGTGGCCTGATTATCCCTCGCTGCAGCCTCAACCTCCCCAGGCTCAGGTGATCCTCACACTTTAGCCTCCTGAGTAGCTGGACCACAGGTGTGAGCTACCACACGCAGCTAATCTTTGTATTTTTTGTAGAGATGGGGTTCCCCATATTGCCCAGGCTATCTTGAACACCTGGGCTCAAGGGACCTACCCGCCTCAGCCTCCCAAAGTGCTGGGATTATGGGTGTGAGCCACCTCACCCAACTGGGAGTTTATCTCTTTATGTAGAGAGTACTTTTTACAGTAGGAAAAAAAACGAGTTCTATTGCTTTTTAAAATAAAGTTTGAAAACGACTAGTTTCCGTCTTAAGACTACTTCTATGCCCAACCTCTAGGAGACAACAGGAAGGTTGGAGAGAAATGAAATAATGCAATGTGATGGAATCAACCATCTTTAGAACTAACAGATGCTAACCGGTAATTTGCACCTAGATGGTTAGGGGAGAATATAACCATTAGGGGTACCTGCTAAAATTATAATCTGGTCTGTGGCATTAATGCCAAAAACTGAAATCTGATTGATTGAACTGATAGGGTTGAGCATGAAGCTGTGATCTTGCCAGTTAACACCATTATTGAAAGAAGAATATTTCAAGGATGAGATCTGCTAAGAGCCTAGAAAAAGGCAAACAAAGAATGGGTAGGAAGGGGTCATTCTTTTTTTTTTTTTTTTTTGAGACGCAGTTTCGCTCTTGTTACCCAGGCTGGAGTGCAATGGCACAATCTCGGCTCACCGCAACCTCCGCCTCCTGGGTTCAAGCAATTCTCCTGCCTCAGCCTCCCGAGTAGCTGGGACTACAGGCGTGCACCACCATGCCCGGCTAATTTTTGTATTTTTAATAGAGACGGGGTTTCACCTTGCTGACCAAGATGGTCTCGATCTCTTGACCTCGTGATCCACCCGCCTCAGCCTCCCAAAGTGCTGGGATTATAGGCGTGAGCCACCACGCCCGGCTTGGAAGGGGTCATTCTTAATCTGGTATCATCGAAAGGAGAAGGCCACTAACAAGCTGAAGAGATTATTCTGGGACCTTGAGAGATCAAATAACTTACAAGGCAGGGATACTTCATGTGACTCTCCCAGAAATTAGTTGAAATCCACAAAACCAGCTCCTGTTTTTTGTTCTTACCCTCCTTCTGCCATGCAACCTCCTTGTCACAGTCTCGTCCCTGGGAAGATCAATCCTCCTTTATAAACTAGGAGATGGCAAATTTTGATCAGGCTCCTAAGTTTGGTTAGAGTGACTCAGCAGCCCAAAGCCCAATCAGCTGTTGGCATGCTGAGAAAATGAGTGTTTGGGGGCCAGCAGCTGCTGCTTACTCAATGAGTTTCTCTTTGGGTGTCAACTGGCCTCTCAACAGACATTGCTTTGCCTCTGCAGAACACTCCCATGAAAATTCTCTGATCATATTAGGATGAAATTAGCAGTTTCTTGGTTCAAATATATGATAAAAGCACATCCATTTAATGATTATTAAAACCTGGTATTCATCTATTTTTTTTTTTACCTCCAACTACTTCAAAGTAATGTGCAGCTAAGATCTGATCTAAGAGAAAGGTTGGGAGCAGAAATGATGTCTTAGAATGTGGTAAATTATGTAGCCCACTGCAGGATGGCTGAAGCTTTATCAGAACCACACACTCACTCACTATTATTCCAAACTTAAGCAGGGATCCATACTCATTATTAAAGTTAGACCTATTCGGAATGTTGTAGAGTACAGATAATTGAGCTCAGAATGGTCATTTAGTTTCTCCAGTATTCAGACCTCAACTCCTAAAGGCCTGCCGCTGTAAGCCACCCTACTCACATAGAAAGTGTATAATTATATAGAAGACGCTATATCCTCCAAATTTAAATGCTTTCCAAAAACTGTGTGTCCATACTAGCCTTTTGTCTCTTAACTATTGAAAGTGAAAACTTTAAGGGTTTTATAATAGATGCTGCTCCTCTGTGCATACAGACCTCTAGCCCATGCTGCTCGGGAGAACATTCTGCAGTGATGGGCATGTCCTTTATCTGTGCTGGTCAGTACAGTAGTCACGAGATACACATGGCCACTGAGCACTACAAACAGGGCTGCTGCGACCTAGGAACTGGATGGTTAATTTTAGGTTAATTTCAATGTAAATAACCATATGTGGCTAGTGGCTACCATATTGGACAGTTCCAGGCAATTTAACTTAAAATATACCTCCTTTATTTCTGTTTTCTAATGGGTTCAGAACTCTTTTTGACGGCATGTAATTCTTGCATAGAGTACATGCAAATTTGGTCCCTCTTGCACATCCGAGAACACATGCCTAAGAAACGTGTGATTTTTCTTTAAACCTGGACATTTTAAGCAGCTTATGCTTAGTAACAATCTAGTGAAGTCATTGTTATATCATAATACTAGCTACTGTTGTTGGCAGAATAATCAGGTTAATGTGACCAGGAGGTGCCTTTATAAAGGTTTTCAGGGCAAATAGGCAAAGGCAGCCACAACACAGTATTTCAAATGTTGTCACATGGAAGGGAGTACAATTAGGTAACTTGGAATTGTAATTTCGGGGAGTGCAGAAAGAAGAAAACCTTGATTAGGTAGAGGGTGAAAGCTTAGTCATTAACCTCTTCCTGTTCTTTTTTTTTTTTTTTTTGAGACTGAGTTTCGCTCTCGTTACCCAGACTGGAGTGCAATGGCGCGATCTCGGCTCACCGCAACCTCCGCCTCCTGGGTTCAGGCAATTCTCCTGCCTCAGCCTCCTGAGTAGCTGGGATTACAGGCACGCGCCACCATCCCCAGCTAATTTTTTGTATTTTTAGTAGAGACGGGGTTTCACCATGTTGACCAGGATGGTCTCGATCTCTTGACCTTGTGATCCACCCGTCTCGGCCTCCCAAAGTGCTGGGATTACAGGCTTGAGCCACCGCGCCCGGCCGGCTCTTCCTGTTCTTATTTTAGTCCCAACAGACATTTAAAATTGTTAAGCTTCTTTTTAGAAGTTAGTTTTCCTGATTTAAGCTTGACCTTACTGCTGTTATATGTATTTTTGCACTTAGTATCCAGTGATGGTTTACTTCCAGCTTATAACCTATTGGGATATCATATGGTGAATTATATTTTCTCAGGCAAGAGGGCAGATTTATATGTTGTCGTGGTTTGCAATTCAAGTGTCCAAAACATCAGTTATTTGGATTTTTTTCTCCTTGTGATGTAATTTCAGGAAAAGGAGAAGGAATGGCAATGAAGAAGACAACCATCTTCCCCCCCAGACCAAAAGGAGTAGCAGAAACCCTGTCTTTCAGGATTCCTGGGACACAGAGGTAGGAGGTGTGCTCTCCTAGTCTGTTGTTTTCACTGCTTGAGATAAATAACCCAGTATCTGCTGTGTAATTAACTTTACTTAAAGAATAATTGAAAATGACCTTACTTGATTACAGTTGTTTAACCTTGCTTTTTCTAAATCAGGGCCCCTTTGAGGAAGCTGTATACCCCTTTGAGGAAGCTGTATATCTGCACATACTCATTCATGGACACACTAATTTGTATTTGTTAGAAATTTCGTGGCCCTTTGAAAGCCTTTGAACTCCCTGTTTTGTATTTCAGCAGCCAACTTATTTTCTGATAGTTTATAAACCATTAATTGTCCGTCCTAATTTTTTTTTTTTTTTTTTTTAATAAAGATGGGGTTTCACCGTGTTGGTCAGGCTGGTCTTGAACTCCCAACCTCAGGTGATCTGCCCGCCTTGGCCTCCAAAGTGCTTGGATTACAGGCATGAGCCCCCATGTCCGGCCTGTCCGGCCTTAGGATAAACATATTTTGTTGCTTCGATTCAAATGCCTTTTAAGAGACATTTTAAGCATGCAAAATATATAAGGTATGTGTGTGCAAAATCCCATTTTTCAGGGTTTTTGCTTTTCGTTACTTTGTTCTGAAAAGAGCTCCCGTGGTGAGGGGCAAGGAGAGTTGGGTTTTCCTGAACTTTTTTATGGTTTTTGATATCCTGAAAGAGTGCTTCAGTGTGCAGACTGAGGATAACTTTCCTGTGCGATTGGAAGGCTGCCGTATGCTGGGGAAGGGGAAGCAATGTAAAGGAATGCTGCTATTAAGTTATCCCCTTAAAGATTTTGACCCTTACCAGTTGTCACAGTAAGAGAAAAGCCTCCACAACAAAGAACCTAGCCCTCGTCTCATCACTCACCGCAGCATTCTCACACACCCAAATAATTTGTACTTTAATTAGTTCCTGCTAATAGGATTTGACCTATATCCAGTCTTTCCTTGCCAGCAATTGAAAGTAGCTCCCCCAAGGGGGAACATTCATTCAGAGACAATGAGCAAGTGCAGAGTAGAATCCTTCCGTGTGGAGACCTGAGTTTCTGTAGCTGTTTTTCCTCCTTAAATATTTTTCTGGCCAGGTGCAGTGGCTCATGCCTGTAATCCTAGCACTTTCGGTGACTGACGCGGGTAGATCATGAGGTCAGGAGTTTGAGACCAGCCTGGCCAACATGGTGAAACTCTGTCTCTACTAAAAACACAAAATATTCGCTGGGTGTGGTGGTATGTACCGGTAATCCCAGCTACTCAGAAGGCTGAGGCAGGAGAATCTCTTGAACCCAGGAGGCAGAGGTTGCGGGGAGCCTAGATAGTGCCACTGCACTCCAGTCTAGGTGACAGAGCAAGACTTTGTCTAGGAAAAAAAAATTTGTGTGTGTGTGTGTGTGTGTATACATATATATGTATATATATATATATATTTTTTTTCTATTTGCTTTTTTCTTTTCTTTTTAAAAAATGATTATCAGAAAGTTAATTGCTTTTGTTTAATAGTTGGGGAATCTCAGGGATGAAAGGAAATGAGATGAGAGGCTACTGTGAATATCTAATGATAAAACCCTATGATAGTAATTGAGTTTCCATTCTTTTGAATTATAAGACTATTCATTAAACGAGTGTACAAAGATAACTTTTGTGGTGTTGGCGTCAGTACTTCTTTACTTGTGTCTGTATGTAAGTGCTGCTATATGATGTTCATTTCAGGCCAGGGGTGGTAGGTCTAATTCTCTGTATTAACGTTTTTTTTTTTCGTATCTGCCAGTTTTGATGCCTGAGAACAGCAATAGAAATTATCATCTTTTTCTTGCTTTTATGTCTTGGTTTAAAAAAAGAAAGAAATTATCATCCTTTTAAAAAATTTTATGATCTCTTAAGAAAGGTGGATATTGTAGTGTTAGTTTTTTGTTTTTTTTTTTTAATTTTGGGGGTTTTTTTTTTGGTACAAAATGACCTTTGCTCTCTTTCTGAAATCTATGCATTGGTTTCACAGAAGAAAATGGCATCTTGTTACTCAGCCTTCTTGGGTTCTATAGCTTGTCCTTACTTGTCCAGAGAAACTCAGTTGCTGAGCCACTCTGTAATCATTATCAGAAGAAGGATGGACTCGTCTTCGTTATAATTTAAGTTCATTACTGGTCGTTTCTATCTGAACTCACAGGTAGATCACCTAACGGGGTGTTAACAACCATTAGTTTCAGCCTAGTGTGCTGAACATTGACCAGAATAGCCTGCTGTGCTGTGCTTCCTGGTGGTGATATTAACAAGTAACAAGGACAAGTGAATGATGAGAGAGCTGGAGAAGCAAAAGGCAGAGGAAAAATTTTTTGAAATGGAAAGCTAAGCCCCAGATAATTAAGTTTTCACTGCTGGAATTAATGATTATGTTTGTAGCAGCAAAAAAATCAAGTTTAGGGGCATTTGGCTGCTTTTTGATGATTGTATATAAAAGGGAAAATAAAACATTATAAATTTTTAAATAATTTAGACAGTAAAATATTGTATTAATAAGTTTACTAATGAAAATGTTTTCTTTTAATTCTGAGGTAGGGCCATGAGGTCAGTGTCCTTGAAACTAAGTTATGTAAGAGAAACCATTTCTTATGTTTTTCCTGAAACACCTGAATGAATAAGCTCTGTCACCCAGGCTGGAGTGCAGTGGCATGATCTCAGCTCACTGCAACCTCTACCTCCCAGGCTCAAGCAGTACTCCCACCTCAGCCTCCCAAGTAGCTGGAGCATGCCACCACACTGGGTTAATTTTTTAAGGATTGTTGTTGTTGTTGTTGTTGAGACAACAATGTCTCACTATATTGTCCAGGCTGGTCGTGAACTCTTGGGCTCAAGTGATCCTCTCACCTCAGCCTCCTCCAAATGTTGTGATTACAGACTTGAGCCACCATTCGTGGCTAGAATTTCCTTCCTTCCTTCCTCCTTCTCTCCCTCCCTCCTTTCCTACTTCCCTCTTTTCTCTCCCTTCTCTCTTTTCCCTCCCTTCCCTCTCTTCCCTCCCTCCCTTTCCTTCCCTTCCTTCCCTTTTCTCTTCCTTTTTCCCTCCCTCCCTTCCTTCTTCCTTCCTTCCTTTTCTTTCTTTTCTTTCTGACAGGGTCTCCCTGTTACCCAAGCTGAGTACAGTGGAATGATCACGGTTCACTCCAGCCTTAACTGCCTGGGCTCAAATGATCTCCCCGCCTCAGCCTCCTGAGGTGCTGGGACTACAGGCGTGTGCCACCAAACCTGGCTAGTTTTTATTTTTTTGTAGAGACAGAGTCTCATTATGTTGCCCAGGCTGGTCTTGAACTCCTGGCCTCTGACCCTCCTCCACTGGGCCTGGCCAGAATTCTTTTTCTTCACCTCTTTTTTTGTTAACCTGGCTGATTAAGAATTCTTTTTATTATAACTTGAACTTTGTGAGGATTTTTTTTTAATTCTAAGAGAGATTTAAGATAGTTATTTGTTTCCCTTTTTTCTTAAATACAATAGTAATGGCAAGTACTGGGAAATATGTGAAGTGTTTTATTTGTTAAACCATTAAACTGTGCCACAAGCAAATCACAATTATCTGTACAATGGAGACAGTGTATGCCTCGTTTTGCTAGATACTGTCAAGCTAAAGAACATGAACTGATGTGCCAGATTAGTTACATAGAAACTTTACGTGTGCATAAGTTAACGTGTGCATAAATGGCTTCTTCCTCCCATTTTAGTTGTTATTATTATCTCCACTTTTCAGATGAAAAATTGGCACATAGAAAAATAGTCACTTGTCTAAAGAACACAGCTGGTAAGAGGCAGAGGAGGAACCCCAGGGCGTGGTTATTAGGCTGCTCGCTCCTGACCGTGGTATGTTGTGCTGTCTCAGAAGATAGAGCAGAGGTTCTGTGAGACTTTGCTAAATATATCCAGGAGCATCTAGGACCTAGTCTCTCTCTTTGCTCTCTCTCTCTCTCTGTCTCTGTCTCTTTCTTTTTTTGAGACAGAGCATGCTGGAGTGCAGTGGTGAGATCTAGGCTCACTGCAACCTCTATCTCCGAGGTTCACACAATTCTTCTGCCTTGTCTCCTGAGTAGCTGGAATTATAGGTGCCCACCAACTTGCCCAGCTAATTTTTGTAGTTTTAGTAGAGATGGGGTTTCATCATGTTGGCCAGGCTGGTCTCAAACGCCTGACCTCAAGTGATCCACCCTCCTCAGCCTCCCAAAGTGCTGGAGAGCTTTGGGAGGCGTGAGCCACTGAGCCTGGCCCTGGTCTTCTCTTGAATCATAGGTACAGAGAAGAATAATTTTACTCTTCTTTTTATCTAGAAGATATTTTTTCCAAGTACATGCCATGATATGATCTTAGCTATAAAGCAGTTTTAGATTTCTAGCAAGAAAAATAGCAAAATAATAAAAATTAAGTTGAGGTCTTTTGTTTTTTTCCCCCAAATCTCTGATTGGTGCTTGAAGGCTTTGAATTTTAACTCCAGTAACTTGGACTTCATGACTTATGAGCCTTAGAATACTAGTTTTTAAGTTTAAGTATTTACTAATTTAATTTTTTTTTCTTCTGAGACAGGGTCTTGCTCAGTTGCTTAGGCTGGAATGCAGTGGTGCTATCACAGTTCACTGTAGCTGCAAACTCCTGGGCTCCAGCAGTCCCCCTGGCTCAGCCTCCCAAGCATCTGGGACTACAGGTGTGCACCACCATACCTAGCTAGTTTTTAATTTTTTTTTTTTTGTAGAGATGGGGGTCTCCTTATGTTATCTAGGCTGATCTTGAATTCCTGGGCTCAAACAGTCCTTCCACCTTGGCCTCCCAAAGTGCCAGGATTACATGTGTCACCCACCATACCCAGCCTAATTTTTCTTTTTTTTTTTTTTGTAAAGCCATTCTAGATGAATCGTTAGTTAACATCTATCTCAGGCTCAGTTTTCTCTTCAGTGAGCAAGAAGCAAAATGATTTATCAATTTGTGCCTTTCTATCCAGTCCTGATCTTGGGCAACTATTTGTATGGGTAAAAACTACTTAGCTTTAACTTGCAGTTAAATTTTTTTTTTTTTTTTAGGGTCTGTTTTTTTTTTTTTTTTTTTTTTTTTTGAGATGGAGTTGCCCAGGCTGGAGTGCAATGGCACAATCTGGGCTCACCACAACCTCTGCCTCTTGGGTTTCTTCGGTTTCAAGCAATTCTCCTGCCTCAGCCTCCTGAGTAGCTGAGATTACAGGCATGCAGCACCACCACACCTGGCTATTTTTGTATTTTTGGTAGAGACAGGGTTTCTCCATGTTGGTCACGCTGGTCTCGAACTCCTGACCTCATGTGATCTGCCTGCTTCGGCCTCGTCCCAAAGTGCTGAGATTATAGGTGTCAGCCACTGTGCCTAGCCAAGGATATTTATATGTAGTAGGAGTAATGCTCTTGACTTTCAGTTTTAATATCTTGATCTACAAATTACACTTAGAAGTTTCCATGTAAATCTGCCTTCTGTTATTTAGGTATATGCCTTGTAAAAACTGTTTCTACATGAGTAAACAAAAGCAATTACCTTCTCATCCTTGGGAGGGAAGAAATTTAAATCTAAATTTTTTTAAAAAGCAATACCTTTTAAAAGTACAAAGACCTCAATTTTTTTTTTTTTTTATACCTTTAACTTAGCTTAACAAGACCACTTTGATTTTTTTAGACCAGTGTGAAGTAACATCAGATAGTAAAAAAATGTGGAGATAAAACAGAAGTGGCCGCCAGGCATGGTGGCTCACACCTGTAATCCCAACACTTCGGGAGGCTAAGGTGGGTGGATCACCTGAGGTCAGGTGTTCGAGACCAGCATGACTAACATGGCAAATCCCTGTCTTTACCGAAAATACAAAAATTAGCCGGGCATACTGGTGTATGCCTGTAGTCCCAGTTACTCAGGAGGCCAAGGGGGAAGAATCCCATGAACCTGAGAGGTGGAGGTTGCAGTGAGCTGAGATTGTGTCACTGCACTCCAGCCTGGGCAACAGAGCCAGTCTCCATCTCAAAAAAAAAAAAAAGAAACAAAAGTGGCTTACCTAGGTCAGCTTCAGCCCCTTTCTTGTCTCTACTAGAAGGCAAAATTTCTGATGTTAAGAATACTAAAATCCTAAGGGAATTCTTAGTGGGAATGAAGTGTGAGAAATTTAAAAATAATATGATACAGGGGATCTGTGTATCATAAGATTAGGAATTTATAAATTCATTTGTTTTAGGCAATAAGAATTAGCTGAGTGTTAGGTGATTTAAAAAAAAAATGTGAACTCGTGACAATAGGAGTATTTAGAATTATTTTTTTAAATATTATTTTAAGCTCTTCATTCTTGCCCATTTTCATCTTTAATCCATCTTAGAGTAGTAGTATTAATACATTCTAAGAGACTGATTTGTCTGACTCTTTTCAGTGAAACTGTTAGGGTTGTAGTGTTTAGAACCCTGTAGCAGATTAACTCTGAAATTAATTTTTTTTTCTTGTTTTGGACACAGGGTCTCACTCTGTCTCCCAAGCTGGAGTGTGGTAGTGTGATCACGGCTCACTGCAGCCTGGACTTCCTCAGGCTCAAATGATCCTCCCACCTCAGCCTCCTGGTTACCGAGACTACAGGCATGTACTGCCATGCCCAGCTAATTTTTATATTGTTTTTGTAGAGATGGCCCAGGTGGGTCTTGAACTCCTGGATTCATGTGATCTGCCTGCCTCAGTCTCCCAGAGTGCCAGGATTATAGGGATGAGCCACCATGCCTGGACTGAGATTAATTTCTTAAAAGATTCATTCAAAATGGAGGATCAGTTCAGTTAGTCTAATTTATAGTATACATTTACTTTGCTTTCAGTTTAACTCCTTTGATGGCCAGGTGCAGTGGCTCAAGCCTGTAATCCCAGCACTTTGGGAGGTGGAGGTAGGTGGATCACAAGATCAGGAGATCAAGACCATACTGGCTAACATGGTGAAACCCCAATTCTACCAAAAAAAAGAAAAAATTAGCTGGTTGTGGTAGCATGCACCTGTAGTCCCAGCTACTCGAGAGGTTGAGGCAGGAGAATTGCTCGACCCTAGGAATCGGAGGTTGCAGTAAGCCAAGATCACACCACTGCACCCCAGCCTGGGCTACAGAGCAAAACTCTGTCTAAAAAAAAAAACAGTCCTTGAAATGTTTGTGAATACATCAACTCACAGCATACTAAGCTACCCCAAGCAGTTTCTTATTGAAACATGATGTTAAAATCTACCATTAAGTATGGAAGGTACAAATATACATATCTTTTTCTACTGCTGGGCATTATTTTTTGGCCTGTTGAAATTGAAACAAAGTGAAGTGATAGTTATTAATAATAAAACTTATTGGCCGGGCGTGGTGGCTCACGCCTGTAATCCCAGCACTTTGGGAGGCCGAGGCGGGTGGATCACGAAGTCAGGAGATCGAGACCATTCTGGTCAACATGGTGAAACCCCGTCTCTACTAAAAATACAAAAAATTAGCTGGGCATGGTGGTGCGTGCCTGTAATCCCAGCTACTCAGGAGGCTGAGGCAGGAGAATTGCCTGAACCCGGGAGGCGGAGGTTGCGGTGAGCCGAGATCACGCCATTGCACTCCAACCTGGGTAACAAGAGCGAAACTGCGTCTCAAAAAAAAAAAAAACAACTTATTTATAAGGAACTTTAAACACATTATGTGATCCAGTTTCACCTTGTAAGGGTAACAAAGGTATAGAAAGGGTGTTATTTATTCATGGAGAGAGAAAAGTTACCACCTGCATTTTCTTTCCTTGCTTATTTAAAAAGTAGTTTTAATCAACCCACTGAGTTCATTTGGAATCTTTTGGTCTCACCAGTATTAGTAGATCTAAAGTTTTCTGAAATCATTAGACACTTTGGAAGCACAGAATTTTACATCAGATTCTCTGATACACTTGGCTGGGATCATCTCTTGTATTTAATCCATATTCCGTGGCAGGCTTAGAATGAAAATGAACTTCATGACTCCAGAGATGGAGTATGTACTGTGGGGGAGGTTTCTCTTTTAAGGTTCACAGAAATTGAAAGCACCATATTGAAAGCACCATTGAAAGAGGAGGGATGGAGGTAAGGGGAAGTTGGGGCTTGACAGAAAATAAAATACCACATTGATCTGCTTTTCTTTTCTTTTTCTTTTTCTTTTCTTTTTTTTTTTTTTTTTTTTTTAGTTGAGACAGAGTCTCATTCTGTCGCCCAGGCTAGAGTACAGTGGTGCGATCTTGGCTCACTGCAACCTCTATCTCCTCGCTTCAAGCGATTCTCCTGCCTCAGTCTCCTGAGTAGCTGGGATTACAGGCACGTATATGCATGATGCTGGCTAATATATATATATATATATTTTGGTATTTTTAGTAGAGATGAGGTTTGCCATTTTGGCCAGGCTGATCTCAAACTCCTGACCTCAACTGATCCACTTGCCTTGACCTCCCAAAGTGTGGGGATTACAGGTGTGATCCACTGTGCCCAGCCCTGCTTTTCAAATTAAGAAGAGAAAGCATTTAGTTCTAGATAATATTCGGGGCGAGCTTTCTGAAGGTTATTAGGAGAAACAGAGTTGGGAGTTGTTTAGTTTCTGCCATGGGTGTAAATGAGTTGTCTCTTAAACTGACTTCGTACAGTGGAAAAATAAAATTAGAGGCAGGCCTGGCTGAGGGACCAGGGCTTCTGTGCCCTTTAATGTATTTGAGCCCTTTGGACTAAGAAAATGGACTTCAACTTCTCCGTCCTCTGCTTCACAATTTGTTTCTATCTAGCCCTTCTGCCAAAGAGAGTAGTGTGTCCTTCTGCCTTTTTGCTGTATGTTCTCTAAAGGCTCCTGAAAGCTTTTTCTAGTATTTCTCCTTTTCATCTCTTCAGATTCCTTTTACCCACTGGTTCCTTCACTGGCCTGCTGTGGGCTCTCTTCTCCACCCACCCCCTCTCTGCCTTGTGTTCCCCTCAGCTTCCTGTGTGCCGTCTCTCTCTCTCTCCCTTCACACCGGATGCCTTCAGTCGCCTGCAGCCACTGCTGGCACTTTCTCAGCAGCCTTCTCTCCTTTCCTCTCTGGATCCTGGCTTCCTCCTTGACTCTGTTGAGACTTTTTGCCAGGCTCACCAATGTTTCATTCAGCTAACAGTTCCTCAGCACCTGCTGTCTGCCAAGCAGCGTCCTGGGTGCTCCAAGTCACCTGGGTCCTCCTCTCCTTCTGGAGTTCTTTCTGTCCCCCTCAGGAGTGTGGTGCGTGTTCTCCTTCCTCAGCATTTCCACAGTCCTCCTGGGCCTGCCCTCCTGCTTGGCGTATTAGGAAAGCTCCCATTAGGGCTCTGCTCTCAGACCCCTGACCTCATTCATCTCCCACAGATCCTAGGATCCTCTCTCCTAAGTGTAGACCTGAGCCAGTCTTACATGCTCAGGACTTCCCTGTTCCTGCAGACCTCAGGGCTCTTGATAACCTAGCCGTCACCCCTCTTGCAGTATCCTTCTCACTCCTCCCACTGAGGGCCCACCCACAGCACGCCACACCTTGCTCATCTGAGTTTGCTCTTGTTCCCATTGGCCCCATCACCACAGTAGCTGTGAACTGTTGTTAACAATGGGTATGGTGCTGCCATTTTCTAGATTCAGCTCAGTAAATATTTACTGAATGCTTAAGTAGCCCTGGTGAAATGCCTTATACATGGTAGGCACACAGACATTTGTTTGCCCAGTGGTTGGATGTGAGAGCCTGCTGCGCCCTCCTGTTTGCCAGCATGGTGCTGAGGTGGGGCCCTGGCGTTTATACTGTGGCCAGATGCAGTGGCTTACACTTGTAATCCCAGCACTCTGGGGGGCCGAGGCAGGAGGATATCTTGAGCCTAGGAGTTCAAAACCAGCCTGAGCAAGACAGTGAGACCCCATCTCTACAAAAAATAGCTGGGCATGGTTGCCTGTGCCTGTAGTCCCAGCTACTCAAGAGGCTGAGACTGGAGGATTGAGCATGGGAGGTCAAGGCTTCAGTGAGTTGTAATCATGCCACTGCTCCAGACTGAGGGACACAGCGAGACCGTGTTTCAAAAAATGAAATAAAAAGCCCATAGGTGATTCCAAACTATTGTATCCTGATAGTTCTCTTCTGGGCCTTACCCCGATGTCTGCAGTTTCAAGGACATAATGGTAGATTTTATTATTGACCGAAACTAACCTAGAATCCTTTTTCACATAGATCTTCAAAACAGGACTCTTTTGTATATTGTTTAGAGAGATTCTTGGCCATAGCCTCCCTCAATATATCTCGCTTTGTTCATAGACTTGCAAGGGATTTTTATTTCACAGATTATGCACAGCTTTGTTCTCTTTTGATTGCTAATACAGATTTGTCATGAAAACAGCCTGGTCAGATGTCATGTCAGCACTAAGCCTAAATGGACAATTCAGAAAAAAGAAAATGAGCTTTGTAACCATTGATTTGGTTAAACTGTTTGAGGAGTCTGTAAGAAATCAGGATCGTAAGAGTGGGATTCCTGTTTGATGGTCCTTCTCAGTCCCAAAGTCTTTAGCCTTGTTTCTCTTTTCGTAAAAGAATTTGCTTTCTTATCAAGAACAGATGTGACAATGTACACACTTCTCTATTAAGATGGCAATTTCCATTTTCAAAACTGTGCACATCAAGTAGTGGCTTCTGCCCTCAAGCAATCTGATATTAAAAAGCTTCAACTGGGGCTGGGCGTGGTGGCTCATGCCCGTTATCCCAGCACTTTGGGAGGCCAAGGCCGGCAGATCACAAGGTCAAGAGATCGAGAGCATCCTGGCCAACATGGTGAAACCCTGCCTCTATTAAAAATAAAAAAAATTTCTGGGCGTGTTGGCGTGCGCCTATAGTCCCATGTACTGGGGAGGTTGAGGCAGGAGAATTGCTTGAACCCAGGAGGCAGAGGTTGCAGTGAGCCAAGATCACACCACTGCACTCGAGACTCGAGACTTTTTTTTTTTCTTCTTTTTTTTTTTTTTTGAGACAGAGTCTCGCTCCATCACCAGGTGCCAGGCTGGAGTGCAGTGGCACCACCTCGGCTCACTGCAACCTCCGCCTCCTGGGTTCAAGCAATTCTGCCTCAGCGTCCCAAGTAGCTGGGACTACAGGCACGTGCCACCACACCCAGCTAATTTTATTTTATTTTATTTTATTTTTGTATTTTTATTAGAGACGGGGTTTCACCATGTTGGCCAGGATCGTCTTGATCTCGACCTCGTCATCCGCCCGCCTCGGCCTCCCAAAGTGCTGGGATTACAGGCGTGAGCCACCATGACCAGAGACTCTGTTTTTGTTTTTTTTGTTAAAAAAAAAAAAGCTGCAACTAAGTGAGGGAAATAAAATTTTTTGCTGTTTCAAGTTTTTTATTTTAGGAGACAAAAATGTTTTACTTTTATATGTATATTAAGGCACTGATAGAGACTTAAATTTTACTTTTAGACCTTTTGGATTAAAAGTGAATAATGATCTTTCCTTTATCCTGTAAAGCAGATGACTTTGGTGGCTGACAGTGTTAAGATCAACTACAGTAACTTAAAAAATTTCTTTTGACCTTGTCTCATAGAAATGTTTTATTTTGTAACCTAGTACATACCAAATATATTCGTGAATAATTGAAAGAAAGCTTCACAGAACAATATCCTTATGTTGCACTCTGTTTTCCTTTTCTTTTTTTGCTGGTTGTAACCCACCAATTTTCTCTCAATTTGAAAAATCCTGGTCCATCTGTAGGTTGTGTGACACTCCCTAAGTCTCCCCAGTAGTGAGAAAACTGGTCTGAATTGGCAGAAAATAGAAACCAAAGCATCAATAGTTTAAAACTATCGTTGGCCTGCTCAGTACAAGTGAATACAACTGAAGCAAGCTTTACAAGTTCTGAAGTAGTTAAGGTGAGACAGTCTTCTCAGAATCATATTGGCAGTGTCAGTACTTTTCAGTCTCCGTCTTGAAGTTAAATGTAATTGAAGACCTTACTTGGTTTCGCAGTAGTTTTTTTTTTTTTTTTGAGACAGAATCTCACTTTGTCGCCCAGGCTGGAGTGCAGTGGCGCAGTCTCAGTGCGACGTCCGCCTCCCAGGTTCCAGCTGTTCTCCTGCCTGAGCCTCCTTGTAGCTGGGACTACAGGCATGTGCCACCATGCTGGTTAATTTTTGTATTTTAGTAGAGACAGGATTTTGCCATGTTGGCCAGGCTGGTCTCGAACTCCTGGCCTCAAGTGATCTGCCCACCTCAGCCTCCTAAAGTGCTATGATTACAGGCGTGAGCCATCGCAACTGGCCCATAGTAGCATTCTTTAGTTCACTTACTCATGATCAGTTTTTCTTCAAAAGAAATGTTTTTTTGGTAGACACTTTAGAAAATAAATTTAAAAATAAAAGATCCAAATCCTAAATATTTTGTCATATATATCTGTCCAGATTGTTTTTGGTTTATGTAAATATATGTATGTATACATTTAAGAGAAACACGTTAAGAATCAACTGAGGTACTGTATACACTGTTTAGTATGAACTGAAATGATGTAAAAAATGATGCTGAAGACTTCTGTGTTAGTAAATGTACATCCCTATGATCATCGCTAGAGGCTGAATAGAACTTCATCATATGAGTATATAATGGATATAATATAATTTAACCAATTCTCTATGGGGCCTTTAGGTTGTTTCCAATTTTTAGCTATTCTAAACAAGGCTACATGTCTCTAAGTTGACTTACGAGATTTTTAAAATGAACTGCAAATTGCAAATCTATCTAACCCTTAAAAAAAAGTTACGTACAGAAATCTTCCCTAATGTGTACTGAGCTTTTGCCTTTTCTCAGAGTAGCACCGCCCTGGTGCTGTTATAGTATGAAATAGATATAATTTGAGATGAAGACTTGACTTACTGGAAACTGATTGTAGTTCTTGCCTTGATTTTCAGACAGTACCTGTAATGAGAAACAGTAAAGAAAACAGACTAAGAGGAAACAAAGCGTTCTACGCGGTGGGTTTCTTACTTAGTGTAGTGACCTATTTGTTAAATATTCATGACTCACAAGGTGCAAGTGGCCATTCTAGTTGAACGAGGTTCGGAGAGGCCTTTGTAGAATACAATTTTTGTTTTTGACTTTGAATTCTTAAGCCTTTAAGTAAATACAGTTGCATCTGCTGCAAATCCTGCTGTCTGACTTCATTAGCCCAGCCCATTATCATCCTTTCATGAGGCTTTTATTTTTTTTAATTTTTATTCTAGAAAGAGGGGTTGTCTCCTGCTACGTGTAGCCAATGGGGTATGTGACCATAGCGCCATGACAAGCCTTGGGCTCAGTTTCGTTAATGATGGTTGCCTTGTGAAGATTGCTGTTTCTTTGTTTCGGTTAAGTTTTCTATAGGCATACTGTTGGATGTAACTTTAGGTGAAAAAGGGATAGAACTAGGACTTTAAAAATCACTTTAAAATATATATAAACATTGTATTTATTTTTTATTTAATTTATATATTTTTATAATAAAAATACATAATAATTATGTTGCAAAACAGTTAAAATGTAGAAAAAACAAGCAGCTGTAATCTTTCCATTCTAGTATAACTACTGTGATCTCATTTTTTTCCTTCCAGTGTTCTTTTTTTTTTTTGAGACAGTCTCATTCTGATTCCTTAGGCTGGAGGTGCAGCGGTGCAATCTTGGGTTACTGCCACCTCGACCTCCTGGGCTCAGGTGATTTTCCCCCTCAGCCTCCTGAGTAGCTGGGACTATAGACACACCCCACCATGCCTGGTTAATTTTTTTGTATTTTTAATAGGGACAGGGGATTTGCCATGTTGGCCAGGCTGTTCTCAAACTCCTGGACTCAAGCAATCCACCCGCCTCAGCCTCCCAAGGTGCTGGGAATCAGGTGTGCGCCACTGCACTGGGCCTCCAGTCTTTCTTTCTTATGTGTAGACTTTACCTAGTTGTAAACAGACATTTCAGAACTAATGTTTGCCTAAGGGAACATAAATTTAGATGTATTACATGGCTAAGTTAAAAAAAATTGTATACTAGATATTAATACTAGAATTCTTATATGCTGAATACAATATTGTATCGAGTTGTAAATACAGAAAGGTACCACCAATTGAGTTATCAGGGTTGTCTTTTTTTTTTTTTTTTTGAGACGGAGTTTCACTCTTGTTACCCAGGCTGGAGTGCAATGGCATGATCTCGGCTCACCGCAACCTCCGCCTCCTGGGTTCAAGCAATTCTCCTGCCTCAGCCTCCTGAGTAGCTGGGATTACAGGCACGTGCCACCATGCCCAGCTAATGTTTTTGTATTTTTAGTAGAGATGGGGTTTCACCATGTTGACCAGGATGGTCTCGATCTCTCGACCTCGTGATCCACCTGCCTCGGCCTCCCAAAGTGCTGGGATTACAGGCTTGAGCCACCGCGCCCGGCAGGGTTGTCATTTATTAGAAATGCAGTAGTGAAGTTGTAAAATAAGGCTGGGCACAGTGGCTCAAGCCTGTAATCCCAGCATTTTCGGAGGCCAAGGCAGGAGGATTGCTTGAGCTAAGGAGTTGGAGACCAGCCTGAGCACATAATGAGATCTTGTCTCTGCTAAAAAAAAAAAAAAAAAAAAAAAAAAAGAAAAAAAAAATTAACTGGGCATGGTGGCGTACGCATGTAGTACAAGCTACTTAGGAGGCTGAGGTGGAATGATTGTGTGAGCCCAGGATATTGAGTCTGCAGGACAGTGAGACCTTGTCTCAAAAAAAAAAAAAAATTTGTAAAATACCGAAATCCTGAAATGGGTCCTTCGTGTTACTCCCCCTCGAGAGTCTCAGTGGTGGAAGGTAGGAATTCCTAAAAGTGACTTATTTTTTTTTTAACATGAACAATTGTACTGCAGAATGAAAGTGACTCTTATCAGGGATCTCCAAGTAGGCTCTCTAAGATGACTAAAACACCAAGTCAGGTTACAGTAAAGAAGTTAGGCACGCTCACATGCACACATGTACGTATGAACTGCAATAATGCCAGCGTAAGATAACTTGACCGGAAGTCTATTAGTCCTTTCAGGGTCTGTGTCCTGCAGTTACAGAATACCATTTCGTGTCCGTGATGATCACCAAATTGGCATAGGCTTTTAAGGTTTATCTTCACTTGTGCCCAGAAGCCATCTTATTTGTTATGAGGACACCTTGTTTATACCCTGTCCCAATGACTGATAACATTCCCTTGGAGGCCGAGAACCTCCTTCTTTGGTTGGAAATTATTGAAATGAATGGGAAAAGCAGGTAGAGAAGAGGAGTAAAATAATTAGGATATAGTTGAAGGGATTTGGAGTTAGACGGCCTGTGCTTGAACCTGGACCCATCCTCCTAGGGCTGTGTATTAGGGACAGTAAATCCTGCTCAACCTGACAGGGCAGCTGTGAGGAGAGGATGAAACGTCTTAGGAGAGCATACTTGTAAATGCCAAAGCCCAGTATCCGTCTTCATCCTCAAGCTGAATTGGAAAGGTACACTTTATAATAGAGTGCTGTACATGAAACCACGGTAAACCTCTTAAACAAAACAGCCTGCCTGTGACCTTGTTTCTTTTTCTCCTTCCAGTCTTCAGGCAGTGACAGTGGTGGGAGCAGCAGCAGCAGCATCAACAGCCCGGACAGGGCCAGCGGGCCGGAAGGCAGCGTAGGCCAGACCATCGCTGGATCCAGCCCTGACACCCCTCAGCCTGTGTGTGAGCAGTCCGCGCTGTGCCAAGGCCCCTACTTCCACATCAACCAGACCCTGAGGGAGGCCCACTTCCACAGCCTACAGCACCGCGGGCGGCCTCTGACATGATGCGCCGGCAGTTTCTTGCCTTCTGTGAAGGGACAGCGCTGTGCAGATTTGATATTTCAAGTTACAACTTGTTTTAAAGGAAAAATTGCACACGAAAAATGCCTGTTGGCTTTTCAGTCTATATTTGAAATAACAGGTTAACAGGCAATTGTTTACTTGTGGTTTTGCTGCACTATTGCAATTTCAAAGGGGCTTTGAAGCAATTTTTTATAGGAATCTTTTGAGGGAGGGTATAAAATCCATGTCAAGGTAGTGGTATGAGGAAAACTCATTCTGTGTGTTGAATCCATAGTATGTCCCATTCAGACTGATTTCCAAATCTGTCAATTAGAAACTACTTTATGTAAAGGGCCTTTTAAAAATGCGGGACCTTCCATTTTTTTAATTCAATAAACTAGTAAAGAGTATCTAGTTTCCATGAAAAAACAAGTTTTTTTCCAAAATACAGGAAGCTTGATTCAGTCTTGCACTGAACTTAACTGCCATACTACCTCTCAGTATGTAGATGCTCTGTTGAAAGTGCTGTCTCCTGTGCAACAGGAGAAAAATCAGATCCAATTCAGACTGTGTCAGTGAAGCACCCTCCCTAATAGTCTCTACTCTTTATTATATATTTGTATTTCCAGGGAGAATGTCTTTTAGCTTCTTGTATACCCAGATAATTTCCGTCACTATTCCTCCAGAGTCTGTACCTCAGACTTTAGTAGGAAACACAGCAGTTCTCCAAGTGAAGAAATATGTAATGACTTTTTGTCCTACAAATTTGTTCAGTCAGCAGCTTACATGACCTTGCTGATAGTTCTACCTTGTAGTATCAATAATTAAGGTGTTGTTTAACGCTGGTAAAATGTAAGCTACCTGAACTGATGTCTAAAGCAAGAAGTGTGAAATGATTGGACAAGGATTAACTTGATGCTTAAAGTAACACCTAACAGTAATTAGGGGGCCACATTCCATCCATGCAACTGGAAAGACTGGTGTGGCTTAGAATCAAATGAGCAGAGGCACCTTTAGAAGAAATGAAGCAGTAGTATTTATTTAGGGAGAGACAGATGTGTTGCCGTGTTACTTAGTCATACTAGAGAGCCAGCCAAGTTTGAATAATGAAGGTGCAGACGAGCTGTCTTCTTCACTGATGAGCTGTCTGAACAAGGAGCCAGGAAGTGTCGGGTCACCAGCTGTGGAGCATGCCGGGGAGACGACCTGCCATTGGATGTAGAGAAAAGTGCCTTAGAGTTGACCTGAGCCCTCCTGCCCACTCGCCCTCTGCGCAGCGCCACTCGGAGTCCACACGGCACACACAAGCAGAGCTGAGAAGCACGATGGCTCCAGTCAGAGGACTTTGCTGTCTGTCAGGATTTGAAGAGGACACAGGGAACAGCATGAGCTTCTGTGACAGAACTAGAATTTGGAAATGAGGACTATCCTGGGAAAAGGGTGGACACAGACACCCCTTTCCACGGCCTGTTTCCCAAACGTTGGCAGAACTGAAAGCCTGTCACTGCGGTGGAAACAGTGTTCTGGAGGAGGCTGCAGCACAGACCATGCTTAGGGACTGGATGGTTTTTGCAGGAGCTTTTTTTTTTTTTTAAACTACCATCTCCCAACTTTTAAAGCCAGATACTTGACAAGGATTTCAGATCTTGATGGGTTCGGTAGTAGGGAATATGGAAAGGACACACTGCTGATACTGCGTCTGACAATAAAGCACACAACTCAATGCTGTAAGGAGACAAGCTGTTTGAGCTTTCAGACACACGTGCACACAGCACAATCCAGAAATACCCAGGAGGACTTCTGCGGGCTTAACAGATGGCATCCTACTGAAACGAAACATGTATTAACAAGAAAATGTAAAACTTTTGGGGAAACAAATTTTCTGTTATTTCCCACCCAACTAAAAGGGAAGATAAAACCATCACCACCAGAACAAAACAATTTTTTTCCAAACAAGTACAATCATAGTGCTGGGTTGGCAGTTAACTCTTTTTACCCTACTAAATTCAAGAGCTAATCTCCACCTTGTCCTGTGTATTTTCTACATTTTCTACTAAGAGGCTATTTGGTAGTGTCAGTGGGCATCTTTTACACCTATTAGCTCAAGCTAGTAAAACCTTGTACTTCTCTATTGCGCCGCCATTAAAAGCAGCATTAGTGTATTTTGTCATTCAGTTCTTTATGAGTTATTTAAAAGGGAGCTGATCCGGTGGCTCGTTGGGAGGTGGGGACCCTATCAGCGGATGAGCCTCTTGCTCTTAGCACCAACCTGGGCTTTTGTTTCGATGTTTCTGGTTGATTTAGGCTTTCGAGTGCTTGTCATGCTCAGTGGGAGAAGTCCAAACCTCCAAAACAAGAAGAAAGAATTGAATAGCACAAACAGGCAGCTCCGGGGCCCAGCAGCAGCCTCTTAGCAGCCTTTACCTGATCTGACTGGAGGCCAGTGGCAGTATGTTATGGGGTTCTTGGGAGTTGAATGTATTGCTCCGGGGTGTGAGCTGATTCTCTGTACCAGTCACCAATCCAAACAGAACCTGGCAGACGAGAAGTGGAGCTCAAGAAAATGCAGAGGTTTCATCGTACAGGTAAGAGAAAGGCACTTCTGTTAGTCACCCATCACTACTGTTATTTCTAACCATTTTGGGGTATGATGTTAATGCTTCACAATTACTTTTTATCACTGCCCACAGGTCAGAATCTGAGAGTCAGGGAGTTTTTATTCTTCTTTCTAACTGGATAACACTTTAATAATCCTTATTTACAACTAAAGGGGTCAAATCTTGGTTGCTTTGGTGTGTGTGATTTTAGCTAATCCTCTTTCAGCCCTTATAACTACACTCGGCTATTTGTGTCTTATTCCCCTCCTAACGCTGCATCCTGGAGTATTAAGTGCTGGAGGAGGTTAATTTTGTCATTTGAGCCCGTGGTACTTGGTTCACACTGAGCATGGTTTTGACTTGACTCACAGAAGTTCGCTGCACCAAGCGATGAAGGTTGCTGTTGAGGTGCGGCGTGAAAACATCCAAGTCAAATGGATCAATGAGGGCTTCCAGGTGGTCCGTCACTTTCTCAATTCTGAAAAAAGGATTAGGATCATTATTGTCCACATTTTTTAGGATCAAAAACAGTCTTATGATATCCTAATGCTATAGAAATCCTGAAATTTGATTTTATTCTGCTTGGTTGCTGGTTTAGTACACTTGTCACTGATGATTGTGTTTAAGTCACCCTCAAGAGTTTCAACCTGACAGATGTCTAAGTGAAGTCCACTCCTTCCCCATGTTCTGTCTATAAAAAGGGCACTAAGGGCTCAAATGATACTCAGCAGCTGCTAGGCTGACTCAGAAGAGGGAGAAATGAGAATCCACCTAATTCACTTGGCCATGGCATTTATCCAGCAAGCGACAAGTTAAATTTGTTGGTAATATGAGCACTTACTGTTCAAAACAAACAATGAATGTGCAGTAAGAGGCTGACTCTGGTGGCTTCCCAGCAAAGGGACTGTTTGCTTTTGGAAGAGATTGCCTTGACATAGCTCAGTAGAGGATACGACACCTGGAGTCTGGCTTGCTCCGGCCACTCTTCACCTCTTCAGTCTTGGCTGTCAGAACAGTGTTGAGGTAACGCAGATCATAAAGCAGCTGCAGCGCCCGGTTCTGGGTGACTGGAAATGTACCGTCTTTCTGCAGATGAATTCCCAGTCCACACCCATGAAGAGAGAGGACTTGTTACGTGAGTGTAATAAATAGTTTCATGTTTTGGTTGAGTTTCAGCTTGCTATTTCAGAAGCAGATGGTTTTAATACTCATATGGCCAGTTTAATCTCACAACAAAGCAAGTTATGTTAGAAACTTGGTCTTAAAATTAAAAACCTAACAGCAGGGAAGAGACCTAGCCCTTAAAAAGGTCTCAGATGCTGTAAATTGTTGTTCTAACAGAAAACAAAAAAAGGCTCCTTGCATGAAGTATTTTGAGGAAGCTCATTAGAGGAGACTTACTGAATTCTTTCCAAAATCAGAATTTGTTTGTGGTGGTGGTTTTTTTTTTTTTTTTTTTTTTTGAGATGGAGTCTCGCTCAGTCACCCAGGCTGAAGTGCAGTGGCACAATCTCGGCTCACTGCAACCTCCGACTCCCAGGTTCAAGCAGTTCTGCCTCAATGCTACCGCCTCAAGTAGCTGGGACTACAGATGTGCACTGCCACGCCCAGCTAATTTTTGTATTTTTAGTAGAGATAGGGTTTCACCATATTGGTCAGGCTGGTCTCAAACTCCTGACCTCATGCTCCACCCGCCTCGGCCTCCCAAAGTGCTGGGATTACAGGCGTGACCTACCGCCCTGACCGACCATGTTCCTTTTTCAAAATGTTACTGGCCAGGCGCAGTATCTCTTGCCTGTAGTTCCAGCACCTTGGGAGGCCAAAATGAGCAGACTGCTTGAACCCAGGAATTTGAGAGCAGCCTGGGCAAAATGGCAAAACCGGTCTCTACAAAAAAATACAAAATTAGGTATGCTGGCACATGCCTTGTAGTCCCAGCTACTTGAGAGGCTGAGGTGGGAGAATCTCCTGAGCCTGGGAGGCTGAGGTTGCAGTGAGCCAAGACGGCACCCTTGCACTCTAGTCTGGATGACAGAGTTGAGACTCTCAAAAAAAAAAAAAAAGTGACTAATGAAATGGGATTACACACCAAGGGCAGAACTGCTTCCTAGACGGTGAGAGTGGTGTGAAGGGTTGGAGACAAGAACTCCCCACAAGCGAGCACCTGTGTGTGTCACATGCTGTGTGGCAGGCAACCGTTCTAACTCCCCACAGTCAGCCCTGAGGTAGGTGTGCTGTGGCTGGCATAGGGCACTGTCTGCCTTTTACAAGTGAGGACACCCCTGAGCAGCTGATCTACAGGATCTCATTTGGCCCTGAGGAAACCGAGGTGAATGATTTGCCTGGAGCCCCCAGTGAGTGAGTGGCAGCACTAAGGCTGGAAGCCAGGTCTTTTATTTTGAAGCTCTGATCCTTTTGTTTTTTTAAGAGACAGGGTCTTGCTCTGTCGCCCAGGCTGGAGTGCGGTGGTGGGATCATAGTTCACTGCAGCCTTGAACTCCCAGGCTGAAGCCATCCTCCGGCCTCAGCCTCCCAAAGTGCTGGACCACTGGTGTGAGCCACTATGCTGGGTCTTGGTCTTTCCATCTGTGCTGAGCTGCGTTCTCAGGGAAGATCCGCTTGACCCTTGAGAACACGTGTAAGTAAACTCACAGCACTGGGTGCCACTCCTAAGATAGAGCTTTTTTACCACACCAGATGGCCAGGGCTAGTGATCCTTAACAGTTTGAGTTCTTGATGTGAATTGCTCAAAGCCAAGACAAAGCTAAGGTTGGTTTTTTTTTTTTGGCTTTTTTTTTTTTTTTTTTTTTCTAATTTGTGAGTTTTTTTTTTTTTGAGACAGAGTTTCATTCTTGTTACTCAGGCTGGAGTGCAATGGTGCGATCTCGGCTCACTACAACCTCCGCCTCCTGGGTTCAAGCAATTCTCCTGCCTCAGCCTCCCGAGTAGCTGGTACTACAGGCGCGTGCCACCATGCCCAGCTAATTTTTTGTATTTTTAGTAGAGACGGGGTTTCACCATGTTGACCAGGATGGTCTCCATCTCTTCACCTCATGATCCACCCACCTCAGCCTCCCAAAGTGCTGGGATTATAGGCATGAGCCATCATGCCCGGCCTAAATTTGTGTTTTTAATGGGCAAACATTCAGACACCTACCTTAACCTGTTTTTCTTCGGCAAGTTTCTCATAGGTAGCTACTACTTGGGCCATACAGCTTTTCAGCATCTCCTGTACTGTCACCTTTGGCAAGGCATGGCCTCCAACCCGATTCATTTCCTGGCATAAACTAAACAGGAAGGACTGTACATACCAGGACGGCTAAAAGAACAAAGAAATGTCATGTTGCCAACTTGCACCAATTAAATGACACACAGTGAAAGTAAATCCACTTAATCTTACAGGGCCTATGTGCCAGGACTTCAACCTCTCTCAGCAAGGCTTCTTACAGGCAGACCGTTCGGCAGGCACGAGGCCCCCAGTGAAGTGCAGTCTGCTGTTACACGGTTTGAGGCTGGCCTGGCAGAGGTGCCTGTGTTTTACGCTGCTTACTTCACTGTAAGTAAGTGGTTCTCCAATTAGCACAGAGCCTGTGCTACAAAAGGAAAGAATCGTTAACCGACTTCTTGAACAGTCTGCCATTTCCTCAGCCCTACATCTACTATGCCCCCATAGTAGAAAGTTACAGATGTGGCCGGGCGCGGTGGCTCAAGCCTGTAATCCCAGCACTTTGGGAGGCCGAGGCGGGTGGATCACGAGGTCGAGAGATCGAGACCATCCTGGTCAACATGGTGAAACCCCGTCTCTACTAAAAATACAAAAAATTAGCTGGGCATGGTGGCGCATGCCTGTAATCCCAGCTACTCAGGAGGCTGAGGCAGGAGAATTGCTTGAACCCAGGAGGCGGAGGTTGCGGTGAGCCGAGATCGCGCCATTGCACTCCAGCCTGGGTAACAAGAGCGAAACTCCGTCTCAAAAAAAAAAAAAAAGAAAGTTACAGATGTTACTTTCAGCTAGTCCTCGGAAGTTGTATGTTGAATGATTTTCCAAAATCTTTTTTCTTTTCCACGGAGCAGTTTATTCCCTTTTTCAGCCCATGGTCCCTGCTGGGTTGGGACCTACTCACCTGTGCAGGGAGTCGGATCTTGGATGTGACGCTGCTGCCAGACTCTGCCTCCTCCTGAATTTCCAGCTCATCCCAGCTGGTGGCTGTGGCCAGGACTGAGCCAGCATCATCTAGAAGTAATGACTGGGTGAATCCATGAATCAAAACCTGGTAATAAAAGGCAAATATCCATATAAGC
This sequence comes from Saimiri boliviensis, assembly GCF_048565385.1. Taxonomy (NCBI): domain Eukaryota; kingdom Metazoa; phylum Chordata; class Mammalia; order Primates; family Cebidae; genus Saimiri; species Saimiri boliviensis. The sequence continues at coordinate 62,851,684 of NC_133465.1, read as the reverse complement.
CATTCAGATCCTCTGTAGTTTCTTGAAAATGATCTGTGTAATCCTGAGAACAGCTTAAGCTGCTGAAGCGCTATGTGCAGTGATGGTGTCACTCCTCTTCTGGCTAAATTATCGATGACATTAGCCATGGGAATTTTGTTACTAACTACCCTATAAATGTCAACTACCACTTCTTTTTTTGAGACAGGGTCTTGCTCTTCTCCCAGTATGATTGCAGTGGTGCAATCACGGCTCACTGCAGCCTCGACCTCCTGGGCTCAGGCAGTGCTCCTGCCTTAGCTTCCCAAGTAACTGGGACTACAGGTGTGCACCATCACACCCGAGTAATTTCTGTATTTTTTGTAGAGGGGGGGTTTCATCATGTTGTCCAAGCTGGTCTTGAATTCCTGGGTTCATGCAGCCCATCCATCTCAGCCTCCCAAAGTGCTAAGATTACAGGCATGAGCCACCATGCCTGGCCCAAATACCACCTCTTTAAGATACATATGGAAACTACTGGGAATATGGTGTTTAGTTTAAAGAGAGGAAATCCAGGCAGAAAGTCTTTCTTTCTCATCTGATGCAAGGAAAAAATGCAGCTTCTCTGTCTACAGAATCTAGGCTAAAAATGAATTTGCAAGTTTTACTGAACTTTCTGGCAGAGATTAAGTAGCTGTTTGAAATACGAATTGTTTTTCCTTTACTACTGAAGGAACTGACTGAGGCTGGCAAGACTGGAATATGACAGAGGTGAGACAAGACAGGGATAAGAAGTGATGTCACTTACTTTCACAACTGCAGTGCTCCAGACCCGGTAGCCCATCACGCTCTGCTGGAGGAGTACTTCTTTAACCTCTTGCCACTTGGCCTGTGTAGGAATGATCTCCTGAGTTTTCACCTTTCCCTGTTTTCTCAGAGCCCTAAACTCCCTTGCTGGTTTCTCTGAGCTCTCTGATTTTCCCAGGATGCACTGCTTCAGATGGGGGCACAGCTCTCCCAGGGACTGGCAGAGTCTGGCCATGAAAAGAACGGAGTGCAGCTGGACACTGCTGAGGACATCCTGTCGCCCTTGCACACCTTCTTCGATGCTCTGCAGCTCTGCCCGGATGCAGTCCACGATGTGCCTGATGCAGGCCACAGACTGGGTCCGCAGCATCTCCTGCACCGCCCCAGCATCCGCGTATCTGTCAAAGGCAGAGCTCTTCGCCTGTGCGGGAGAAACATCCTTGGGCAGTGATGAGTCGTCAGAGGGGAGGTAAGCCAGGATGTCATCTAGTTTAACCTTCAGCTTAGAATCCAGGGCAGAGCAGAAGTTCTGTACACACGGACTAATGGCCTGTGCTTTCATGGAGAGGCCGCTACTGGCAAGCTGAGCCCGGTTTGCCACAGTGACCCAGGCAGCATCAGAAGGCAGGTCATTAGGACTCTCAGACCAGAGGAAGAGCGACATGTTGTGCTCAAAGTGGATGTGCTTGTTTGAAGGGGAGCTGCTGGTGCTGCTTTCCAGTTCCTGCAGAGCTGAAACCAGGAGCTCCTTGGAGCTACTGGAGATGGAGTCAAAGCCTTCTTTTGTCAGAGTCTAAAAGAGAATGAGAGAAGAGTTTGAATCACAGTTCCCTGAAGTTTCAGAACTGAGTACCAAATGGTAATTTATCCTAGCATTCAGAATGTTCACCATCTTCAGAAAGATGGCATGGTGTTGGCAGAGAATAAAGCCATTACGATGAACATGGGCACATTCCCGACAAAGTGACAGAGGCCCCATGCCTCTTTCAGCTCTAGACTCTGGATCTATTACTAAGCAGGAGAAGAGTATACCTGGGAAGTGACAGAAGTCTCCCAAGACGGTCACAATACCACCAGAATTGGCCATGAAACAGACAGACCATGTGACTTTCCACCTCACCTGCAATCGGTCAAGGAACAGTTGCTGCATTATATCTTCCCAGAACAAGAGCGGCTTTTCCAGAAGCCGCCGGCATATCACATCCCAGCTGTGATTGGTGGACTCATTGGTAAGTAACTCCCACATGGCGTCCCGGATCCCTGCGAGACCCTTCATGCTCTTCACGTACATGAGCAGGTTGGTGATCCCATTTTTAATGTCTTCATGACACCTGCAACAGAATCATTTCCTTTGGGCTCCATTAGATGCATGATGTCAACATCTTTATTAAGAAAAACATCAGAATCCCATTTGAAAATCTCTTTTCTGAGTTCCATTAGATAAATATCTATGTGTCTCAGAGTGTTGGCACATCTGTGGCAACACAGAGCATTTTGGCTGGATTGGGGTCTGTTGCCCTCTCACCAGGACTACCCTTGCTTCCCTGTGGATATAAGGAAGTCTAGAGCCCTATGGAATGGCTTAAAAAAACCAATGCACTGATCGGGCACAGTGGCTCATGCCTGGAATCCCACACTTTGGCAGGCCAAGGCAGGTGAATCACTTGAGGTCGGAAGTTAGAGACCAGCCTGACCAACACGGAGAAACCCCACTTCTACTAAAAATAGAAAAATTAGCTGGGTATGGTGGTGCATGCCTGTAATCCCAGCTACTTGGGAGGCAGAGGCAGGAGAATCAATTGAACCCAGAAAGCGGAGGTTGCGGTGATCCAAGATCATGATATTATACACCAGCCTAGGCAACAAGAGCAAAACTCTGTCTCAAAAAACAAAAACCAAACAAAAACCCTAAAACAATGCTTTAAGTAAAAACAGGAGTTGCAGAACTCTCACATTCTCACATAAAGAGAGTTTAAAACTCCCACACCTTTTATAAGACAAATTCCTTCTTGGTTTCCCCACAACAGATGATGAATGACCTCAAAGGTGGCAATGGGTCACAGAGTGAGTGGCTGATGGGCAGCACGCCATCCAGGACAGCAGGCTTTCTGCACATGCCTCGCTGACCCTTGTCTGGCCCCACGCAAGGCTGCACGGGTGGTTTCTGCCAGCTGCAGGGAAGCATGTTCTGGCTACTTACATGTGGATCCATTTCTGCAGCGTGTCCTTCAGGTACTCCTGGCTGATGGGATATGCAAGGGTTCGCAGTGTTGGCTGGAACTCGACGACGGATGCTGGCAGGTGTTTAAACCAGCTGCAGAGTTTGATCCCTTCCTGAAGGACACCAGTGCCTTTTCCTAAAGAGAAGGCCAAGTGAGAAGCAATCTAGGCCACCCTGTGAATACTAAAACAGGGAGTCAGGTTGGACGCAGTGGCTCACGCCTGTAATCCTAGCACTTTGGGAGGCTGAGGCGGGTGGATTGCTTCAGCCCAAGTATTCAAGAGCGGCCTGGGCAACAAAGTGAAACCTCATCTCTACAAAAAAGAGACAAAATGAGCTGGGTCATGCTGCACACCTGTAGTTGCAGTTACTTGTGAGGCTGAAGCAGGAGGATCACTTGAGCCCAGGAGGTCAAGGCTGCAGTGACCCATGATCATGCCACTACACTCCAGCCTGGGCAACAAAGCAAGACCCTGTCTCCATCTGTCAGTTGTGAAGAACAGCAAAGATCAGGAGGAAAAAAAACGGGGATCAAAAGAATAGAAATGAGAAATGAGTGCTGTGCAGTCTGAGGATTCTAAAAGCAGAACTTAAGTTGTCACAACAGTAAAAGGTAATGGCTTCCCTTTCCTCCCAATCCTCCTACCTCCCTTGAAGATGGAAGGAAAGAACTGATAACCACTTATCCTGATACTGAGTCATTCATAGCTCTTCAGAGGTGGCCCGTCAAGAAGGGGACAGGCCTGCACTCTGCAACTCTGGGAGGTCCCATTCACCGTGTTCTGAGCATAACGTACCCTCTGGAGTTTGAAACCCAGGGCCCTCCCAAGTCCCCCTGTACTGCTTTGACAAGTTAGCCACTACCCACCTTTCCTGAGAGGGACGAGGTGCTAAATGTAAGCACCTAGAGGGAAAGCGAAGCATAAGGAGCTGGAGTTGAAAGATGAAGTAAGCCAAGATGAGGCGACATTAAGCGCTTCTCTCTGGCAATGGCTGCATTCTTCTGTTTCCTTTCTACCTTTGGCTGTATCTCCTTAGTCAATTTTGCTGACACCTCCATTTGACCTTGGATTTCTGGAGTTCCATAAGGCAAAGTCCTCTGTCATCTCTTCTTTCTGATGATGTTATCCATCCCCACAGCTTCCAATAACAGCCACATGCAGATGCACAACAGCGTGTCTCCAACCAGACCTCCCAGCCTTCTGTTCTGGGCCCTCAGGCACCTGCCCGCTTCACAGTCTCATTCCAAGGCCTCAGGCATTGCCAATGCAACATTTTCTTTTTCCTTTTTGTTTTTTTTACTTTTTGAGGCAGGGTCTTGCTGTCACCCAGGCAGGAATGCAGTGGCACAATCACTGCTCACTTCAGCCTCAACCTCCCTGGCTGAAACGATCCTGAGCTACTCAGCCTCCCAAATAGCTGGGACCACAGAGGCACGCCACCAGGACCCAGCAAATTTTTTATCTTCTGTAGAGATGGGGTCTCACTATGCTGCCCAGGCTGGTCTCAAACTCCTGGACTGCCTCAGCTTCCAAAATGCTGGGATTACAGATGTGGGGCACAGCACTGGACCATTTCAAAGTGAGCCCATCATCGGCCCCTTCAAAACAGCTCCTTTTCTACTTAACTTGGTCACCTGCCTTCTCACAATCTGCCACCAAATCCTCTCTTCCTATACAGACGTCCAAGCCGGGCAATTAGCTTCAACCCTACTCCTTCCTAACCCAAGCCCCCAGTGGCTGACACCTGGATCATGGCAACAGCCTCCTAAGTGAGCTCTTGGCATCCATTCTGGCCCCAAGGGGATCTACTGCCACCTAAAAGCCAAATGCATGTATTTCATTTCAGTTGGGTTAAAAGCTACCAAATAAAAGTATAGGATGCATGGGCACATAGAACAGAAGGTCCACACCAAGCCTGGAAGGTCCCAGGAGGCTTTCATTGTTCTCTGGATAAAGTCTCAACTCCCTAGCCTGGCTCACAAAGCTGGGCATGACCTGGCCCCTGGCCTCACCTCTAGTCTCTGTTCAAGTGACGCTCCCGCTCACCCAAAACCTCTCGGCCTCACTGGCTGTCTTACAGTCTCTCCTTGCCTCAGGATCTTTGCACAGCCTCTTCCCTTTGCCCGGAAGCCTCTTCCTTCCTTCTTCACCTGACTGACTCCCACTCAGCCTTCAGCTTTCAGGTTAAAGGCTTCTCCACGGAATACTTCTCCGACCTTAGTGAGTTCCCCCCATTCAATATTCCCAAGGCAACTTGTACTGAGCCTTTCTAGCAATGACCAATATTGACACTAAATAGACATTTCGCATATTTGTGAGTCTGATACCTGCTTCTACCACTCAACTGTGGCCTCATGAAGAAAGGGTCTCTGCCTGTCCAGTTCACTGCTCCATCCCCAAAGCTTAGCACAGTAGCTGGCACACGGTAGAGGCTGAGCAAGTTCTCAGTTGAATGAGCCGGAATAAAAAGGTTTGGCTAAGAGCTCACCAGTAGGATGCTGGCCTGTGATGGTTTCCAGGGTAGAGAAGAGCAAGCCACACGGCAGGGCTGGATCTGGCAGCAGTCCTTCTGGCAAAGTGTAGAAAAGGGCATGAGCTTGCTTCACGGTGGTGGCCAGCAGCTCCACTAATGAGCAGATCTGAGCCTTGATACCAGCACCTAGAAGAAGAAACCACCACCTTTGAAACAATTACCTTTCCCAGGCTGAAAGAGGACATTCTGGAGGCTTCAGTCTCCCGCGGCTCACCCTTCTCCATCCCATGTTTAAGGACCAAATGTTGGTCAGAAGCCACACCCACCATGGTGTGGCTGGTTGAGAAGTTTCTGAATAGTTGCCTTTCTGGCCAGCAGGAAGTCTGTGAGGGCTTGGCGAGGAGAACTCTCTTCTAAGAGCATTATAGAGCATAGGGCCTCGGCCACAGCTTGGTCAGACACAGCTTGGCATTTGAGCAACATCTTGCTTTCATGCAGAATGGTTGACCTAGAAAAATGATGACAAAGGTCACCAGGGCATTTTTCACACCTTGGGTAAAGAGGTTTGGTACATCACGAAAGAAGACAAACTCCATACACCTGCAGCGTGAAGCTTGGCCACCACCAGAGGTCTTAACGCCACTTACCGGAAGTGGCTGGCAGCTGCCACCTGCCGGATGAGTATCGGAAACCGGGAGAGGACAGGACTGTATCGGGAACTAGAAGAATCCAGCTGGAGCAGGCTGTGAAGGTGGCAGCAGAGCAGGTAGAGCTGTGTGGCATGGAGATACTCAGAGGCTTCCATCGAGCTCCAGATCTTCTCGGGAATTTCTAAGAGGAGCTTGATCTGGGCAGCCATGCTGTAGAACTTCTCCTGAGACGGCTGCTGTGGCTGCAGGGGGAGGCACAGAACTAAATCAGAAGAACAAACAAAAGCAGTCTCAGTGTTCTACAGGCTTGGGAAGAAATCTGGGGGTATTTAAGAATACAAAGCTTTCATGAAGCTGGATTCAGTGCAACTCAGCAAGGCATCAAAGTCCAGTGTAGAAGAGTTGCTGGAGTCAGGTGTGTTGTAAGACCCCATGGTTTTTCCTACACACACGTGCACTTTTGCTCAGACCCATGGAGAGGCAAACTTTCATCTCACTATCTGCTTATCAGTGATCCTCTTCATGCTTCGATGGGAAAAAAAAAAATCTTTAGGAATGCAAGCTGCAGCTCCAATATGAGGATGTGTTTGTTTACCTCCCATCCTTCCTGATCTTGTCTAATCAATAGCGTTCTGGAGAAAGAACACAGGATAAGGACAACCTGAATGATAAAAGCCTTAGTTCTTAAAATGAAAATGTGCAGCTATTAAAAGGTAAGGGTGGCCGGCGCGGTGGCTCACACCTTTGAAGGCCTAGGCCGGTGGATCACAAGGTCAGGAGACAGACCATCCTGGCCACCATGGCGAAACCCCGTCCATACTAGAAAGAACAAAACAGTTAGCTGGGCATGGTGGCACGTGCCTGTAGTCCCAGCTACTCCTGAGGCTGAGGCAGGAAGAATCGCTTGAATCGGGGAGGCGGAGGTTGCAGTGGGCCGAGATCGGGCCACTGTACTCCAGCCTGGCGTACAGTGCCAAAAAAAAAAAAAAAAAAAAAATTAAAAAAGGTAAGGGCTTGGCCGGGTTTGGTGTCTCACCCCTGAATCCCAGCAGTTTGGGAGACCCTGTCACATACATACATACAGGTAAGGGCCTGACGGCTGGGACTACCCTCAGCAACTCCTCAAGGGTGGAATTGCTCTTTGGGATTGGGGAAGGTTGGGATGAGGAATAAATGACTTGGAGAGCAGGTGTCAACACAGGGAAGAAATCTGCGAAAAGCAACGTCAGGAAATGTTTTATAAAGGGGAGCGTTAAACGGTGTAGACAGAGACCCCTGGCGTTTTCCGCTAAAATTGAAAGGAGCCCAGTGAGGTGAGGGAATCCAGGCCCGGAAGTCGGGGAAAGCTCCTGAAGAAACCGCTGAATGGCATTTCCACGGCCGATCAGCAGCCGCATCTGTGCAAGGGAGGTTGGCGTCGTCCCTCGGGGGAGCCCAGAGGGTTAGAGGCGGGAGGCTCCTGGCTAAGGAAGGTAAGGATTCGCGGGGTCCGGGGCTGACCGGCGCGGGGCGGGGGACGGGAGGTGACCTGCAAAGGCCAGGGGCTCCGGGACGCGCCTGCGGGGCCGCAGGGCGGGGGTGCGGAGACTGACCTGCGGGGCCCGCGGTGGGCGGGGCGCGGCCGAGCCGGCCTGGCGGAGGCGGGCGCAGTACTGGTCCGTGGCCTTCACGGCGTCCACCAGCCCCACGGCGCAGCGGCGCATCTGGCCGATGGTGTCAGCCGCCTCGATCAGGTCGCGGTACCGCTCGCCCACCATCTGCCGCAGCTCCTCCTTCTTGTGCTCGATCTCGGCCCGCACCTGGCGCTCCAACCCGCGGATCTCTTCCGCTCCATGCGTCTCGAAAAGAGCCGCGGGGTCGCGCAGATCCAGCCGCTTTAGCGCGGAAGAGGCTGCCGCGGCCGCCATGGTGCACTGGTCAGCCTCCCGCAAGCCACTTCCGCCCTTCTTAGTCCCGCCCAGCCGCCATTTTGGTTCGGGGCGAAAGCGCTTCCGCCCCGCTTGGGGCCATGTTTATTTCCCGAGGGGCGAGCGAGGGGCGAGCGAGGGGCGGGCGAGGGGCGGGCGAGGGGCGGGCGAGGGGCGGGCGAGGGGCGGGCGAGGGGCGGGTGATAGGGGCGGGCGAGGGGGCGGGTGATGGGGGCGGGTGATGGGGGCGGGTGATGGGGGCGGGACCGGGCTTGCGCGGGGTTTTCTTAACGGGAGCGGTCGGGGAGGTGAGGTTGCCAAGGTTGGCCGTGAGCCTGCGACCGAAGTCATCCCTCCCCTGTCCGAGCAGAGCTGCTCGGTGGAGTTAGGTGTCGGGGTCGGGCCCCGCGGCCTGACGGCGTTGGCCCAGCCGCAGCCGCCGCTCTCCACGCGACTGGCGCTCGCGAGCGGACTCGGGCGCGCTCGCCGCCGCTGAGCCTCGGGTCGTTCCCCCGGTGCGGTTTTCGGAAGAGGGACATCCGCGCCCGTCGCGGTTCCCCGGAAGAGCTGCCTCGCCGCCCCTGAAGGGCTTCTGAACGCTTGTTTGGCGTCTGCTTGTCTTCTGCTGTTGACTCGTGTTGGGGATTTTTTCCATTTCGTTTAAAACCGACGTTTAGCCCCTGAAGACGTTTTCCCTGCGAGAGCCTGACCTCCGCGACCCCAGGGGAGGAGGGTGGCGGTCCGGGCGAAAGAGGCCGGGACGCCCCGGGGAACGCAGCTTCCGACGGGTGGGCGCCCCTCCACGTGGCCCAGGAATAGCAGAATCTGGGGAGTGTAGCTTGTTTCTGCTAAGTCCCAGACCCTTCCTTTTTTGGGGGCGGGGAGATTTCACCTACACCAGTGTTGACAAATGACGATGTGCTCAGCGGCCAGTCTGAGCCCCCAGCAACTCAGGGCCTCCCCTGCATCCCTGCTCTTCCCTCTCCCACCCGCCACCTCCGAATGCACAGAATTTCAATCTGCAAATACATGGTGCATTTATAATATTCGAGTTTACCTCGCAAAAGCCTTGCAGGGTAGGGAGAGGCAAAGGGTTCTCATCGTTCTTATTTTACAGATAGAGAAACGGGCTCGGGAGAGGCAAAGGGTTTACTCAAAGTGCAGTTTTCAAAGCTTGTCGGTGAGATTGTCTCATTTTCTGGGCTCATCCACCCTGCAAGAGAGGTAGGAATAATATTCCTAGTCTGTTCATGAGAAGAAAACCAGAAGAGCTTGTTTACCTGCCCAAATTGCCTAGCTAATAGGTGACCCAGTCAGCATTTGGATCTCGGTCTTTAAAGATCGCGCTCTTTTCTACATTTTCATGTAATTTCCCACAGATCACCCTCTGGTGGCGGGCTTGCAATTTGCAGTCTCTGATCCCATTCTGCAAGGGACACTTAAAGGCATTCGGCTGATAAGCATCTGCACTATCTCCTTTCTGTGTTTGGAGAATTCATTGCTGTCTAGCAACATCTTTTTTTCTGGGACCCCTTATAGCTATGGTGCAGGTCTCCAGCCTGGGACTGGTCCAGCAGACACAACTGCCTAGAACCTGGGTGAAAAGTTAGAAAAGTTAGTGTTGTTGAGAAGCAGGTGACAGCCGGGTGCGGCGGTTCACTCCTGTAATCCCAGCGCTTTGGGAGGCCAAGTTGTGTGGATCCCTTAGCCCAGGAGTTCGAGACCAGCCTGAGCAACATGGCCAAACCCCCTCTGTACAAAAAATACAAAAAGGGCCGGGTGCAGTGGCTCGTGCCTGTAATCCCAGCACATTGGGAGACTGAGGCCGGCAGATCACTTGAGGTCAGGAGTTTGAGACCAGCCTGGTTGACATGGTGAAACCCTGTCTCTACTAAAAATACAAAAACTAGCCAGGCGTGGTGGTGTACACCTGTAATCCCAGTTATTCAGGAGGCTGGGGCAGGAGACGGGAGTGTGAGGAAGGAGAGTCACTTGAACCTGGGAGGCGGAGGTTGCGGTGAGCTGAGACCGCGCCACTGCACTCCAGCCTGGGCAACAGAGTGAGACTCCATCTCAAAAAATAATAATAATAATAATAATAATAATAAAGAAAATTAGCCAGGAGTAGTAGTGCTGTGGACCTGTAGACCGGTAGTCCCAGTCATTTAGCAAGAGGCAAGTGATGCAGGATCACTTGTGCCTCTGGAGGTCAAGGCTGCAGCAGTGAGCCACGACTGAGCCACGATTGGGCCACTGCACTCCAGCCTAGGCAACAGAACAAGGCCCTGTCTCAAAAAAATAAAATGCAGGTGATGGCACAGGTATCACTAGCAACATCCACTCCCTAAGGACAGCAGGGGCAGTGAGCCCAGCTGTTCCCAGCTGCTAATGCTGGTGGTGGGGCTGGTGGCAGCCATCGGCACCCACAATGATGTCCTCAGCAGGATCACCCTGTGGTGTGCTCGACTGGGTTCTAAATGTTCTGTTTCCATTCCTTCCTGCCTGCCTGAACCCTGAGCCCACCTCCCCGTCTTTCCCAGAGATTCTATGAGCTGTCCAATGTCTTACTGATCAGTTTTGTTTCTTTGAAAATCAAAATCGGTTTCCCTGACTTGCCCTAGCCGTAACTGACATACTCTGCAGTAAGGGCACTGAGGTTCCAGCTCCATGAGAGTTTGGTGAAGCCTTTCGTACCACGAGAGGAGAAATGTCAACCTATCAGGGATGGGGTGGGGGCCCGGGGCTTTGTATCAGATGGCTCTCGTGCACCATACCTGTGAGCCCAGGTAGAGAAAAGACAAACTGGCCAGCTAAGTGTGTGTCTTTTGAGACAGGGTCTCACTGTTACCCAGGCTGGAGTGCAGGGGGTATAATCGTGGCTCACTGAAGCCTCCACCTTTTGGGCTCAAACGATCTTCCCTCCTCTGCCTCCCTAGTAGCTGGGATTATAGGTGTGTACCACCATGACCGGCTAATTTTTTGATTTTTTTTTTTTGTAAAGACAGGGCCTCCCTGTGTTGTCCAGGCTGGTCTTGAACTCCTGGGCTCAAGGGATCCTCCCACCTCAGTCTCCCAAAGCGCTGGGGTTACAGGTGAGCCACTGCCCCTGACCCAGAGTGTGTTTTGAAATCAGGGTGTTCCCTGCCTTTCCTCTGTATTTCTCTGGCCAAGTTCATCTGACTGGCCTGAAGATGCCACTGTTGTTCCTCTGCCTGCAGAAGTGAGCACTGACAGAAGCTGTCACCTGGTCCCTGGAAAAGCTCCCAGCCCTGGAGGAAATGTGTCTTTAACTCTTTACTCTCCATGGCTCCTTTCCGTGTCTTCCCCGAGACAGCACCATCCCCTTCCTCTGCCTTCTGCATATCAGCTGAGACCCTCAAAACCATGGATGGGAAGCGAAGATCTCAGCTTCAGCAGCCAAACTGGACACTGTGCTAGGGACAGCCGGACGGGGATGAGAACACAGAGCCTTTTTTCTCGAGGTATTAGGACGTACTGAGTGAAAGAGGCACCTTTTCGCCTTATTGCCGTGTTTAGTTCCAGTTTAGGGATGCGTACATGTGCGTTGTATGATGACCTTTAGCGTCAAGCAGCCTGCCTGAGCTCACACAGGCGCCTGTCTTCAGATCCCTTGGCTCTGGAAGTCCTTGATCTTTCTACGTTGTCACATTAGCTGCAAAGAAAATTTCAGAGTATCGAGATAGATGGCCCAAACAATTCTGAGCACCATTTGGACGGTACCCACACTGCTTCCTGATCCCGGGTGGGTCTCTGCAATCGATTTGGGCACTCAAGCTATCCAGTGATATGGGGGCAGATGACACATGGGGTGGCCATGCCTGGTAACCAAGCATCCGCGTGCTGGAGGGCTGTCTTTCAACACAGTGGATATACTCCGATGTTTTAGTTTCTTTAGACCCATCAGCACACTCTTGTTTTTTCGCTCACTCTGTCACCCAGGCTAGAGAGCAGGGGCATGATCTCAGCTCACTGCAGCCTCCTCATCCCGGATTCAAGCAATTCTCGTGCCTCAGCCTCCCGAGTAGCTGGGACTACAGGCGCACACTGCCACACCTGGCTATTTTTTTGTATTTTTAGTAGAGACAGGGTTTCACCGTTTTGGCCAAGCCGGTCTTGAACTCACCTCAGGTGATTCACCCACCTTGGCCTTCCAAAGTGCTGGGGTTACAGGGATTACAGGTGTGAGCCACTGCGCTTGGCTCTCCTTACTACTTAATAGAAATATAGAAAGTAAGCCAGGATTATGCCCAACGTAGAGGGTTTTAACACTGCAGATTTTGTAGACACATGTTCTTGCCTTATGCAATCTGTGATCTAGCATCTGGGAGTGTGGGTCCCATAGACCTTTGCTGTCAAACCTAACATTTCAATAAATATTTGCAAAATATGCCATGCATATATGTGATATAATCACAGTGTCTACACAAAGGACGTATTGGAAAAGGCACGGGGCCTTTTACCATCAGTTGCCTAATAACTGAAATAACAAAAGCAGTAAGAAAGTTCTCACGCATCTCATCTCACACCCACTCCAGCCCTTGTTCCAGTACCTCCTCTTCGGTGTAAGGTGGCTGCGTTTTTGGCACCTCCATATAGAATCTGAAGAGTGAAGCTGCTGAATCTTGACCTGTGCCCTGATGACACTGGACGAATGGGGTATTCTCTGATAAACTTAGGATGGAATAGAAACTGGGGATACCTAGAGAAGAGGGAATATGTGGGAGAGACAAAATTGCCTAGGAAAATGAAAATAAGAAATTCAACTCTAGCTAAGCTGGGAGAAATGGAAAGGGAGAAAGCGAGAAAGAGGGAAAAAAAAGGAGAGGAAATTGGAAATTGATCACGAATTAATAGACGCGGGAGGAAAGAAAGGGAAATTTGATGTAGTCAGGGATAGACTGTCAATAAAAGTAACATCTGGGGCAGGACAGGAGGTTGGATTCCACACTATTGCTCAGTGAGATTTGGACTTTTGGTGTTTGCTCTTGGCGGGGATGCCTGTGGGATCAAGAGAGCCCTAATGCAGTTGTCTTGACATCTTATCTTTATGGCAGTGTTTATCAGCCTGTGTCTACTGGAGGTGACATTTGTGGTAGGAGGGGTGGTTATTTGACTTAACTGTTTGCAGATAGCTGAGACTCTGCCTTCAACAAACAGCCAGGCAGGCATGTTTGCAGACGGCTCCTCCGTTGGCTCCTCCAGCCCCTGCTCTGCTGCCTTGTGTATCTGGCTGCCTCCTCAGAAACTCCACCTGGGGTCGGGCGCAGTGGCTCACGCCTGTAATCCCAGCACTTTGGGAGGCCAAGGCCGGTGGATCGCTTGAGGCCAGGAGTTTGAGACCAGCCTGGCCAACATGGTGAAACCCTGTCTCTACTCAAAATACAAAACTTAGCCGGGCATGTTAGTGGACACCTACCTCGGGAGGCTGAGGCAGGCGAATTGCTTGAAAACAGGAAGGTGGAGGTTGCGGCAAGCCGAGATTGTGCCACTGCACTCCAGCCTGGGCAACAAGAGTAAAACTCCTTCTCAAAAACAAACAAACAAAAAATTAACCTGACATGGTGGCATGCACTTGGAGTTTCAGCTATACTCAGGAGGCTGAGACAGGAGAATTGCTTGAACCCTGGAGGCAGAGGCTGTAGTGAGCCAAGATCACGCCATGGCTCTCCAGCCTGGGTGATAGAGGGAAACTCTGTCTGGAAAAAAACAAACAAACAAACAAAACTCCACTTGGGTGTCTAAGAGACATCTCAAATTTAACACATCCAGAACGACAGCTCTCTTCTTAATGCCCCCAGTCGTTCCTATCTCGGGAGATGGCACCGCCCAGCTGCTCATGGCTAAAACTCAGGAACCATCTTCTGCCTCTCTCATTCCCCACGCCCAGTCCTTTCACAAGCCCTGTAGGCTTTCCCTCCAAAACAGAGGCAGATGAACTTTTGCTATAAAGAGCCAGAGAGTAAGTGGACTTGGCAGACCCTGCAGTCTCCGTCTTTTTTTTTTTTTTTTTGGGGGGGAGTCGGGGTTTCACCATGTTGGCCAGACTGGTCTCGAACTCCTGACCTCAAGTGATCCGCCCACCTCAGCCTCCCAAAGTGCTGGGATTACAGGCGTGAGCTGCTGCGCCCAGCCATCCCTGCGGTCTCTGTCAACATGATTCAGCAAGGCCATTGTAGCCCCAAAGCAGCCACAAGTAGCACGTCAGCAGATGGATACGGTTGCATCCAGTAAGACTTTAGAGGCATCCCCCGACATCCAAGGGGGAATGGATCCAGCACCCCTGTGTATCTCCAAATTCGTAACGTCAAGGCCTGCAGTCAGCCTTATGAACCCTGTGAATATGATAAGTGGACCTTCCATATACACTGGTTTTGAATCCCACAAATTCTCTATTTTCGATCAGTATTTGGTTGACAAAAATCAGAAAAAAAGTGGACCCGTTCAGTTTAAACTCATGTTGTTCAAGGTCAACCGTGTTTACTAACACAAGCCAAGGGCCCATTTTGGCTCTTGGACCATGGTTTGCTGACCTCCTGCTCTTTCTCTGTCTCCACCGTCCAGCCTGCCAGTTTCTCATCCTTTCTTTCTTTTCTTTACTTTTTTTTTTTTTTTTTTTTTGACAGAGTCTTGCTCTATCTCCAGGCTGGAATGTAGTGGCACAATCTAGGCTCACTGCAACCTCTGTTTCCTGGGTTCAAGCAGTTCTCCTGCCTCAGCCTCCTGAGTAGCTGGGACTACAGGCGTGTACCACCATGCCCAGCTAATTTTTGTATTTTTAGTAGAAACAGAGTTTCACCATGTTGGCCAGGATGGTCTCGATCTCTTGACCTCGTGATCCACCTGCCTCAGCCTCCCAAAGTGCTGGGATTACAGGCAAGAGCCACCGTGTCTGGCCTACTTTTTTTTTGAGATGGAGTCTTGCTTTGTTGCCCAGGCTGGAGTGCAGTGGCCTTATCTCGACTCGCTGCAACCTCCACCTCCCGGGTTCAAGCGATTCTCCTGCCTCAGCCTCCCAAGTAGCTTGGATTACAGGCACATATTACCACATATAAAAAATTTTGTATTTTTATTAGAGAAGATTTTTGCCATGTTGGACAGGCTGATCTCGAACTCCTGGCCTCAAGTGACCCGCCCACCTTGGTCTCCCAAACTGCTAGGATTATAGGCATGAGCCACCATACCCAGCTCTTTTCTTTCCTTTTTTTTTTTTTTTTTTTTTTTTCTTTCTTGTGACAGGATCTTGCTGTGTTGCCCAGGCTGGAGTACAGTGGTGCAATCACAGCTCCCTGAAGGCTTGATCTTCCAGACTCAAGCAATCCTCCCACCTAAGCCTCCTGAGTAGCTGGGACTACAGGTGTATGCCACCACAACTGGCTAATTTTTAATATTATTTGTTTGTTTTGAGAGGGAGTCTTGCCTTGTCACCCAGTCTGGAGTGCAGTGGCACGATCTCGGCTCACTGCAACCCCACCTCCAGGCTCAAGCAATCCTCCCACCTCAACCTCCTGAGTAGGTGGGGCTACAAGGGGATGCCGCCATGCATGGCTAATTTTTTGTGTTTTTGGTAGAGATGGGGTTTTGCCATATTGCCCAGGCTGGTCTTGAACTCCCGAGCTCAGGCGATCTGCCCACCTCAGCCTGCCAAAGCGCTGGAATTACAGGCATGAGCCGCTGCATCTGGCTTAATTTACAATTTTTTTGTAGGAATGGCGTTTCACTGTGTTGCCCGGGCTGGTATTGAATTTCGAGTCTCAAATGATCCTTCTGCCATAGCCTCCCAAAGTGCTGGGATTATCAGCATGAGCCAACATACCCAGCCTCAACTTTTGACCCCCTTCAGTTCATGCTTCTTGCCACAAAACCCACTGAATCTTTGAAAAGTGGAAACCAGGTTTTGTGTATCCTCTGCTTAAAACCTACCCTGGCTACCCGTCCCTCTTGGCCAGATGCAAACTCCCATCAAAGACCTTCAAGTTCCTGCATGGCCTGACCCTGCCTGACCCACTCTTCCTCCCCTCTACTCTGGGCTCCCTGGCCACCTTTCTGCTTCATAAACAAGCTTTGGCTCACTTCTTCCTAAAGCCATTGTTTTTGCTGTTTCTTCTGCAGATCTTCATGTGGCAGTCAGCTCCTCCAAGAAGCCTGCCTGGACCACCCCAGTCTAAAATAATAAAAGCTAATATTTATCAACAGCTCAATACATGTCAGTCACTTCAGTAATCACTCTCATAAACCTTGAATGTGAACTATCTTAATCCTGCCCTTTTTCTTTTCTTGAGACAGGGTCTTGCCCTGTTGCCCAGGCTGGGGTGCAGTGGTGCGATCACAGCTCACTGTAGCCTCGACCACTTGGGCTCAAGTGATTTTCCCACCTTAGCCTCCTGAGGAGCTGGGACCACAAGGGTGTGCCATCAAGCCTCGATTTTTTTTTTTTTTTTTTTTTTTTTTTTTTGGAGAGACAGGTCTGGCTATGTTGCCTAGGCTGTTCTCAAGCTCTTGGGCTCCAGCAGTCTTCCCGCCTCGGCTTCCTAAAGTGCTGGGATTACAGGGTCGAGCCACTGTGCCTGGGGCCAAGGGAGGCTATGTAATTTGCCCCAAATCATTGAGGAAGTAGCGGAGTTGTGATATAAACCAGCTGTGTGGCTCTCAAACCCAGGCCTTTAAACCCTTCTCTCTTTTTTTTTTTCGAGATGGAATATGGCTCTGTCACCCAGGCTGGAGTGCAGTGACGCCTTGGCTCACTGCAACCTCCGCCTCCCAGGTTCAAATGATTCTCCTGCCTCAGCCTCCCGAGTAGCTGGGACTACAAGCGTGCACCAGCACGCCCAGCTAATTTTTGTATTTTTAGTAGAGATGAGGTTTCACCATGTTGGCCAGGATGGTCTCGATCTCTTGACCTCGTGATCCATCCACCTTGGCCTCCCAAAGTGCTGGGATTACAGGCGTGTGCCACCGTGCCCAGCTTAAGTTTTGTATTTTTAGTAGAGATGGGTTTTACCATCTTGGCCAAGCTAGTCTCGAACTCCTGACTTCAGGTGATCCGGCTGCCTCGGCCTCCCATAGTGCTGGGATTACAGGTGTGAGCTACTGTGCCTAGCCTGCTTATGCATTTTTATCATAGCATTTGTCAGTGTTGAAATTACATGTTCATCTATTTATGTGTTTTTGTTAAGTGTCTCTCTCACAATAAGGAGCAGA
This sequence comes from Saimiri boliviensis, assembly GCF_048565385.1. Taxonomy (NCBI): domain Eukaryota; kingdom Metazoa; phylum Chordata; class Mammalia; order Primates; family Cebidae; genus Saimiri; species Saimiri boliviensis. The sequence goes on along the minus strand of NC_133465.1, from coordinate 62,834,447 downwards.
GACTTTTTTTTTTTTTTTTTTTTTTTGAGACAGGGTCTTGCTATGTTTCCCAGGTTGGTCTCAAACTCTTGGGCTCAAGGGATCCTCCCAACAGCCTCACAAGTAGCTCGGACTACAGGCGTGTACCACCATACCTGTCTTCTGCTCTGTCTTTTGTCTTTCTTACTAAATTCTCAGCTTCTAAAGCAATCTCTGGCACACAGTAGACACTCACTATTCATTGAGTGCCTGAAAAAATATTTAGTTTTGTATTAAGGTGACTTCCTGATATGCCAAAAAAAAAAAAAAATCTGTAAATATTCCAACTATGCGTTACCCTACAATTCTTAAGTGAGACAAAGAAAATGACCAGATTGATTTGGGCTAGTTTCAGAAATGCTGAATTCATTCATATTTATATTCATGTCCAACATTAGCCCTTCCCTCCCCCTCAAACAATTCGAAGTCTGGACTTTTGAATGTTCCTTATGGAGTTAGCGAAGGCTCCTGTCCCTTTTAAGCCTTTTTATTCTCTGATTCTGGTGCCCAGTCTCCAGGCACCTCACCTGTCTGGGTGGTTCTTTCGCACCTGCCCCCACCTCTGCAAGCAGCTCCTTCATTCCATTCATTTCCGTTAGACCCTTGCAAGGGCGCCATCTGTCTCCAGCTGGACCCGGGAGCCAGGCAGATGGTGATAGACCCAGGATTAACTGCATGTTCCTCCCTCTCTGGTGAGCACCAGGCCCCAGGCCAACCGTGGTCCCACGCTGGAGGGAGGGGGAAAAGAGCTCAGCGATTTCTAACATACCACAAACTGCTAAGTTTCCAGAATGCTTTGGCAAGATGAAGCTCTGTTTAGGGAGGTGGAAATTTATTCCCGGTCTCCTGTGGTAGAGACCATTTAATTAGGCTTAACAGAGGAGTAAAGTCCTCTAGCCAGAAAGGAACGCTCTTTGTGCAGCGTGTACCACCTTATCAGGTCGTCAGCTAATTGCATTTACTTTTCTGCCCTCTGATTTGCTTTTGTTTTGCATCACATGGCTGGTTTTGTTAGTGTTGGCCAGGCTTTCTACCGATGGCAGGTTTAGAAGCCGTGGTTTAATATTAGTGATTTTGGGAAATGATCCACTGTTTAACAACCAAAACATTTCTGACCTTCTTTTGCTCTAATTAAAGGTGAGGGGACGCTCATATGTACTGGACACCTCTCTATGTCTGATAATGTGACAAATGTCTTCAATATTTTCTTTCATCCCATCTTTACAGAATTCTGCGAGGTACTTGGTATTAGCCCTGTTTTGTCTCTGCAAGGTCAGGCACTTTCTCAAGGTCACACTTTGTGTAGGTGGTCATGCAATGTGGAGAAATGGTTAAGAGTGCAGGTTCCAGGCCGGGCATGGTGGCTCATGCCTGCAATCCCAGCACTTTGGGAGGGTGAGGCGGGTGGATCACGAGGTCAGGAGTTCAAGACCAGCTTGGCCAAGATGGTGAAACCCCGTCTCTACTAAAAACTACAAAAATTAGCCTGGCATGGTGGCACATGCCTCTAATCCCAGCTATTCGGGAGGCTGAGGTACACCACCGGACCTGTCTTCTGCTCTGTCTTTTGTTTTTCTTACTAAATTCTCAGCTTCTAAAACTGCTTAACTGCTTGAACGTGGGAGGCGGAGGTTGCAGTGAGCCGAGATCATGCCACTGCACTCCAGCCTGGGTGATAGAGCAACATTCCTGACTTAAAAAAAAAAAAAAAAAAGAGTGCAGGTTCTGGGCAAGTGACACAAGTATTCCATGCCTCAGTTTGCTCGTCTGTATGATGGGAAGAAAAGTAGCACCGACTTCAGAGAGCTCTTATGGGAATTGAATGAGATGATGCATATTATTAAGTGCTTAAAATAGGGCTTGGTACATAGTGAACAATCAGCTAATTATTTTCTGATTTTAGTCTAATATACTCTAAGCAACTGAAAATTTGTTATGTTTTGGATTTGAGTGAAGAAAGATGAGAAGGTGATAAGTTGGTTTTGGGGGCCTAATTGCTAAGTTCTTGGCTTTTCTCTGCAGTCAGCTTTGCTGTCACTGAGACCTGGTGTGTCTTTATGGCATTTTTAGGGCACCTCTTTGTCATCTGCTTCACAATGACTTAAACAGCCATTCTGTTTAAACTAGGCTACAAAATCTGGAAGAAATCAGATGGGACCATTAAAAATCAGTCTGTGGGCTGGGCGTGGTGGCTCACACCTATAATCCTAGCATTTTGAGAAGCTGAGGCAGGTGGATCATCTGAAGTCAAGAGTTCCAGATCAGCCTGGCCAACATGGTGAAACCCCATCTCTACTAAAAATACCAAAAATTAGTTGGGCATGGTAGCAGGTACCTGTAATCCCAGCTAGTTGGGAGGCTGAGGCAGGAAAATCACTTGAACCCAGGAGATGGAGGTTGCAGTGAGCCGAGATCATGCCACTGCACTCCAGCCTGGGCAACAGAGCAAGACACAGTCTTCTAGGAAAAAAAAAAAAGAAAAATCCATCTGTGGACAAAATGGGACTTACCAGTATTTGCCTATTTTCAAGATTTTTCTTTTTTTTTTTCTTTCCCTTTTACTTTCAGACAAATGATTGCCAAGACCTTGATAACATCCAAAAAACACTTCATAGGCTTTTTGTTGGGCTTAGAGTTTTAAAACCAATTGTTAAGTTTACCTATTTCTAGTTCAGGGTTTTTGGGAACTTGGAAAGTGTAGGTTATGTCACTTAGGACTCTGGCCCATTTTCCTGAGCGTGTAGGGTGTTTTTTCAGAGGTAGGTGGGGACAGAGGTGAGTTAATGTAGCTGGCCCAATGAGCCAACTTCAATCTGAGTCTCTTTGATTGCAAATATGATTTTGTGTGAAAATAGCTATAAAAGGGTACACTTGTAATTTTTTTTAAAAAGTAAGTCACTAAAAAGAAATATTTGTGACTTGTTTTCTAGGAATAGGATTATGCAATCACTTTTAACAGCAAATAGGGAGGTAAATTAATCGAACAGAGAAACATACCCAGTCACAAAGTCTCATTAGGAAGCAAAAGCAGTTTTAACTGTTTTATCAAAATACTGGGCATGCAGAGATGACCTATTAGTAAGAGTAATCACATTCAAAATACAATAATAATAATAAGAAGTGCTGTGGCTCATGCCTGTAATCCCAGCACTTTGGGAGGCTGAGGTGGGCAGATCACTTGAGGTTAGGAATTAGAGACCAGCCTGGGCAACATGGTGAAACCCCATCTCCACTATAAATATAAAAATTAGCCGGGCATGGTGGCGTATGTCTGCAATCCCAGCTACTGGGGAGACTGAGACAGGCAAATTGCTTGAACCTGGGAGGCAGAGGTTGCAGGGAGCCAAGATGGCACCCACTGCACTCCAGCCTGGGTGACAGAGCGAGAAACTCCATCTCAAATCATCATCATAATAAAAATTCTAGCTGTAGACCAGGTGCACACTTATTCTCGGCATGTTAAAACCATCAATCACGTGACATAATTAAATTGTTTTTGAGTCAGGGCTGATGAAGCCTTTTCTTAGATGTTTCAGGCTTCCTTGTCTCCATGTATCCTTCAAAGACTGGGGTGAGCTTAAACGGTTGTCAGCACCATCCAAAAGGACAGAGCAAGGGGAGGTGTGTGTGCAAGCCATGTGGAAAGAGTGTTCAGTTTCCTTTGATCATGATTGATCTACTGTTTATAAGAATCTGCTGTTGTTTATGGATGAGTGACAGCCTGAGAGTGATGGATAGATGAGCTATGAAGTCAGGAATAGGAAGACTTCAGGAACAATGCACTGCGTGTACTATACTAGCTTTCAACGAGTTCTAAATGTCAGCTCCCTGTACTCCACGCCCTGCTCGTTACTGATGAGATGGCTCTCAGGGTGTTGGACCCTCGAGTGGAGACTTTCCTGGGCCTTTCCCCTCGAATTGTCTGCTGCTACTTTTTATTGGCAATCAGAGTGCAATTATGGGACTCTGTGAGCTGGCTGAGCTGGCTGGTTACCCCTCCGAGTTGGCTGCCTGTTCTAACTAGGAGCCCTTTTCTCCTGCTCAGCCACATATTAAATTGCTTCTGTCCAAGGGCAGCCTAGATCCAAAGGAGGGAGAGATGGAGAAAAAGAATGAGACCCAGCTCTGCTCCATCCACCCTGGATGAAATGCCTTTGTTGACTCCTTCAAAATCGCTTCCCAACTGCGTTTTATGAAAACGAAGTGTCTGTTTCTAGTTGTTTAAAGGAGGTATTGTGGAATTCTCAAATGCCTCGTTAAAAAGGGATTTTGAGGCTGAGGCTAGTGGATCACTCGAGGTCGGGAATTCAGCCTGGCCAACATGGTGAAACCCCGTCCCTACTAAAATGCAAAAATTAGCTGGGTGTGGTGACACACCCCTATAATCTCAGCTACTGGGGAGGCTGAGACATCAGAATCGCTTGAACCCAGGAGACAGAGGTTGCAGTGAGCTGAGATTGCATCACTGCACTGCAGCCTGAGTGACAGAGCTTTTATTTTTATGTTTTATTTTTAGGGACGGGGTCTCTCTCTTTCATCCTGGCTGAAGTGCAATGGCGCAATTGTAGATCGATGCAGCCTTAACCTCCCAGGCTCAAGTGATTCTCCTGCCTCAGCCTCCCAAGTAGCTGAGACTACAGGTGTTCACCACTATACCTGGCTAATATTTCGATTTTTTTTTTTTTGTAGAGATGATTGTTCTCTATGTTGCTGAGGCTGGTCTTGAACTCCTGGGCTCAAGTAGTCTTCCTCCCTTTGCCTTTCAAAGTGCTGAGGTTATAATTTTAAATAGAAACTATAAGAGGATGTTGTTTTGAAAGACAGATCAAGGGCATAATTAAAGGAAACAAACTCTAATTGCTGAATATTTTTTTTTTTTTTTTACAAAAAAGAAAAATCTTTTTATTTGGGATCTCTTTTCAATTCAAAGTTTAAGGGACTGTTTATACTTTTTTTTTTTTTTTTTTTTTTTTTTTTTTTTTAAAGAATAAAGAAGAGGAAGAAAGAGGAAGAAGGAGAGAGGATGGGGGTATTGCTTTATTGCCCGGGCTAGAATGCAGTCTAAATATGGGTATGCCTATAATTGTCCTTAATAATGGAGACATGAAAGAAAATGAGGGAAGAGAATAGCAAACAAGGAGCCAACCAAGATTTCCTTTAAACTTCTAAGTTGATATGATGTGGTACTGATAAGAGTGTATATTTTGTATATTTAAAGTGCAGAGTTCTATAAATGTTAATTACATTTACTTGTTCCAGATCTGAGTTCAAGTCCTGAATATCGTTGTTAATTTTCTGTCTCATTGATCTGTCTAATATTAATGTTGAAGTCTCCCACTATTATTATGTGGGAGTCTAAGTCTCTTTATAAGTCTTGTATGTCTGCGTATTCCTGTATTGGGTGCGTATATATTTAGGATCTTTAGCTCTTCTTGTTGTTGCATTGATCCTTTTATCATTATATAATGTCCTTCTTTGCTTCTTTTGATCTTTGTTGCTTAATTGTAACTTCTGCTTTTTATTTATTTATTTTAGCTCTCTGTTTGGTTGGTAAATCTTTCTCCATCCCTTGTTTGGAGTCTTTGTGTATCCTCAAATGTGAGATGGATCTGGATGCAGCATACTGATGGGTTTTAGTTTTTTATTCAAATTGCCTGTCTTTGGATTGGGGGATTTAGTCAATTTAAATTTAGAATTAATAATAATATATGTGAGTTTAATACTGCCATTAGCTGGCTATTTTGTCCATTAGTTGATGTAAATTCTTCATTATATTGATGCTCTTTTTGATAATTTTTTTAGAAAGGCTGATACTGTTTGTTCCTTTCATATGTGTAGTGGTTCTTTCAGAAGCTCTTGTAAAGCAGGCCTGGTGGTGATGAAATCTCTGAGTGCTTGCTTATTCACAAAAAACTTTATTTTTCCTTCACATGTGAAGCTTAGTTTGGCTGGATGTGAAATTCTGGGTTGAAAGTTCTTTTCTTTAAGGATGTTGAATATTGGCCCCCACTCTCTTCTGGCTTGTAGGGTTTCTGCTGAGAGATCTGCTGTAAGTCTGATAGGCTTCCCTTTGTGGGTAACCTGACCTTTCTCTCTGGCTGCCCTTAGTATTTTCTCCTTCATTTCAACCCTGGTGAATCTGACGATTATGTGCCTTGGAGTTGCTCTTCTTGAGGAATATCTCTGTGGTGTTCTCTGTATTACCTGGAGTTGAATATTATCCTGCCTTACTAGGCTGGGAAAATTTTCCTGAATAATGTCCTGAAGCGTATTTTCCAGCTTGGATTCATTCTCTTCATCACATTCAGGTACACCTATCAAGCGTAGATTAGGTCTTTTCACATAGTCCCATATTTCTTGGAGACTTTGCTCGTTCCTTTGTATCCTTTTTTCTCTAATCTTGTCTTCTTGTTTTATTTCATTGAGTTGGTCTTCGACCTCTGATATCCTTTCTTCTGCTTGATCAATTCGGCTGTTAAAACTTGTGCATACTTCACGAAGTTCTCCTATTGTGTTTTTCAGCTCCATCAATTCACTTATATTCCTCTCTAAATTGTGTATTCTTGTTAACATTTCGTCAAATCTTTTTTCAAAGTTCTTAGTTGCTTTAGATTGGGTTAAAACAAGTTCTTTTAATTCACAGAAGTTTCTCATTATCCACATTTTGAAGCCTGCTTCTGTAATTGGAACACACTCGTTCTCCATCAAGCCTTGTTCCGTTGCTGATGAGGAACTGTGATCCCCCGCTGAGGGAGAGGCGTTCTGATCTTGGGCATTCTCAGCCTTTTTTGGCCGCTTTCCTCCCTTCGTTATAAATTTATCCATCTGTGGTCTTTGAATTCACCGTCTTTGTAATTAGGTTTCTGAGTGGACGTCCAACTTACTGATTCTCAGCGCCGAAATCTGAGCAACCCACTGCACCGACCAAATCAGCAGCGTTAAGATTGATGGTGCTTTTCCGACTCTGCACCAAGAACCGTCGCTCCAAGGCGCCGGCAAAACCGCCTCGCCGGTCACAAGAGTCGCGCTGGCGACCCGTGGGGCTCCTCCGCTGGGAATCTCCTGGTGCGTGAGCAACAAGAATTCATGTGAAGGTGTGGCGTCCTCTCATTCTTTGCGCTTTCAGTGGGAGCTACAATCCCGAGCTGTTAGTGATCAGCCATCTTGGATCTCTCTCCCTAATTGCTGAATATTAAACATGTGAGACTCCCTGCTCAAAGGCAGCTGGTCTCCTGTCTTGACTTTGCAGAGATTACCTGGGCCTCCACTGACTTTGATACTTTTTTTTTTTTTGAGATGGAGTCTCACTCTGTCACCAGGCTGGAGTGCAGTGGTGCGATCTCGGCTCACTGCAATGTCTGCCTCCCAGGTTCAAGTGATTCTTTTGCCTCAGCCTCCAGAGTGGCTGGGACTATAGGCGTGCGTCACCACACCCAGCTAATTTTTGTATTTTTAGCAGAGACGGGATTTCACCATGTTGACCAGGATGGTCTCGAACTCCTGACCTCATTATCCGCCTGCCTCAGCCTCCCAGAATGCTGGGATAACAGGCGTGAATCACTGTGCCTGGCGACCTTGACACTCTTTTTTTTTTTTTTTTTGAGGCGGAGTTTTGCTCTTGTTACCCAGGCTGGAGTGCAATGGCGCAATCTCGGCTCACCGCAACCTCCGCCTCCTGGGTTCAGGCAATTCTCCTGCCTCAGCCTCCTGAGTAGCTGGGATTACAGGCACGCGCCACCATGCCCAGCTAATTTTTTGTATTTTTAGTAGAGACGGGGTTTCACCATGTTGACCAGGATGGTCTCGATCTCTTGACCTCGTGATCCACCCGCCTTGGCCTCCCAAAGTGCTGGGATTACAGGTGTGAGTCACTGCGCCCAGCCTGACACTCTTTAAGGTGAAGCTGATCTCTGAACAGACGTCGCTGCTGATGCAACCTGCCACATCGGTGTCTCACCTTGCTGCTTCTCCAGCAATTAACATGTACTTTATTGGTCCTGGAGACAGGAAGGAAGCCCTCAAAATCCCAAACCCTCTAAATACCCATTTTCATGTCTGCCCAACATCCCAGAACCATATTCCTGGTATCCAACCAAATTTTGTGTCAGCTCAACTGGATTAGAAATGTACTGTTTAAAACCAGGAAGCAAGAGGTTTCTTGGGCTGCAAAAACAAACCTCCATCGTGTGGCTGAAGTTGCACGTCCTGCTACCTTTGAGCTTGAAAACCCTTGGAGATAGGTGGTCACGTGAAGGTGGAGCGGGAAAGAAGAGTGGAACAGCTGTGATGTGTCATCTCCCGAGCCCATCCACCTGGGAGTTTGGAAGAGATATTTAGGACACGATTTTCATCTGCCGAAAAGTGCTTAAGCTGAAGCTAAACAAAGTAAGTCTTCCTTCTGCCCAAGCCTTTGCTCTGTGAGTGTTCAGCACGCTGGGCTGGCAGCACAGCTGAGACTGGGCTAGCTTTAATTAATCTTGAGAATGAACCCTGGAGATCAGACTTCTGTTCCTCAAGGAAAGAGATAACAATACTCTCTTCTCCGTCATATACCGGCTGGTACTTAAGCAAACAAGAGGAGCCAAGGTAAATATCCCAAGCCACGGAAATGAGCAAGCAGGACCATGGACAAGGGGAGGGTTTCCTTTCTGTTTAAGAGACTCTTGCAGAGCTGTGCTCACGGGAGAGGAAGAGAGCAGCCACTCATTTTCTGTATCACAGCTTCCCCATAGGGTCCAGCCCTGGCTTTGTATTAAGAAGCATGGTGGGACGGGGAGCACGGGGAAGAAATGTCTTTGACGAGAGCTGTCATTGATGAGACTCAATTGAATAATTATTTTCAGTGATTTTTCTGTGAAGAAATTATATCGTTTTCCTTATGCAAAAATGTTGCTGTTAGTACGAGCGTTTTGTGTTGATGGACTGGCGGGGGTGATTTGTAGGAAACTGTTCACACCCTTTTGCCAACTCTTTTTGTTGTTGTTGTTGAATTGAGGCAGCTTGTTACAGCAGGGACAGCTGGCTGGGGCTAGGCAGCTAGGCGTGCAGTCTGTGATCCAGCATGGAATTCTCTGGGTACAAAATTAGTTTATGCACAAGCTCCTCCTCCCTGTTGTGGCAGCAGTGTAGAAAAAAATGACTAAATATCCCTAGATTCGAGATGAGTTAGTCAAATTTTCGTTCTCACCCTCTGTTGAAAGCTACTGGAGAATCTCTGCCTTGAGGTCTTGCCGAGACAATGTAGGATGTATGCAACATGTACACGTACGTCACACACATCTCCCAGGTGTGCATGTGCACCCCATGAGTGCCTCACATGTATGTGCATGCATATCCTACATGTGTGAGCGTGTCTTTCACATGCATGGTACTTAAGCAAACAAGATGGGCAGATGTTGACTGACCCATGGAAATGGGCTGGAGCAGGGCAGTGGAGGGGAGGGCATCATACATGTGAAGCATCACACACGTGCTCTGTTGTGCCACCTATATGCATGTACATTACATGTGTGTTTGTGTGTGCACGTGCTTGGGAGCACAAACGGGAGTGAAGGTGCAGGTTGAGAACTTGAGAGGCTTAGAACACCACCCAGGTCTCCCGAGAAGTGGGATGCTAGTTATTGTTAAGAAAGCCACTAAGCCTTGGTTGTTACATTAGTCTGTTCTCATGCTGTTAATAAAGACATATCCGAGACTGGGTAGTTTATAAAGCAAAGAAGTTTAATTGACTCAGAGTTCTGCAAGGCTGGGGAGGCCTCAGGAAACTTACAGTCATGGCAGAAGAGGAAGCAAACACGTCCTTCTTCACATGACAGCAGCAAGGAGAAGTGCAGAGCGAAGCAGGGGAAAGCCCCTTATAAAACCATCAGATCCTGTGAGAACTCACTCATTATCACCAGAACAGTGTGGAGGTGACCACCTCCATGATTCAATTAATTACCTCCCATTGGGTCCCTCCCACAACACGTGGGGATTTTGGGAGCTGCAGTTCAGGATGAGATTTGGGTGAGGAGACAGCCAAACCATATCAGTTATGTTACATGAGAACCATTTAGGTTTCTTGTTTAAAAATCATACCCATGAGAAAGATGTCAGCATACTCAGCAATGAACGTATCCCCTTACGTGGGAACAGGGACCCTCCCAGGAACTGATAGCTCAGCCCCCTGGGAGGGCAGAGGAAGCATGGCTGCTCCCTAGCTGCACCTGCTGAGTTGACAGATAGCCCCAGAGAGCTGGTGGTGAGTCTTCCTCTCTTGAGACTAGCAGATATCCTTTGGGGTCCCTGTACTGGTGGCTTGGCAAGGTATTCTTTGTAAGGATCTGGGGTGATTGTGTCTCCCTCTGTGTCCAGGGCTAAAACAGTCTTATTGAGTAGCCCCCCAGCAGCCCTTAGGACTGGGTTCGTCCTGGGCTTCACATTCTCTCTTCAAGGACTCCCACTGCAAAGGGACATTCTCTATGGCTTAAGCAACTGGAGGCCCTGTCACTGAATAATTGGAGTGGACAGGCTGTGGGATGTCTTTTCAGATTTCATCGAAGGTGGTCTTGCATCATATTTCTTAACAGGCTTTTCTAAAAGGATAGGACAATTTTATCTCTAATCAGGACATTCCTTTCCTGCTTCCAGGCCTAGTAGGATCAGGAAATGAACTTAGTGTCCCCACTAGGCGCCAATAGCTAAGCAAAGAGGTGTTCTTTCCCTGCCCCCCGCCCCAAGCAGCCCGTCCCTTCAATAATTCCGGGAAAGAGAGAGATGATGAAAAATTGGCCGAGCGTGGTGGCTCATGTCTGTAATCCCAGCACTTTGGGACACTGAGGCAGGTTGATCATCTGAGGTCAGGAGTTCGAGACCTGCCTTGCCAACATGGCAAAACCTCATCTCTACTAAAAATAGAAAAAATTAGCTGGGTGTGGAGGCACATGCCTGTAATTCCAGCTACTTGGGAGGGTGAGGCAGGAGAATCACTTGAACACGGGGGTCAGAGGTTGCAGTGAGCAGAGATCATGCCACTGCACTCCAGCCTGGGCGACAGAGGAAGATTTCTTCTCAAAAGAAAAAGCAGAAAGAAAAAAAAAAGACAAGCCTTGCGCTTCTCTACTTAAACTCTTTCTTATCCACCTGAAGTTGAGTCTCCATGTCATCAACTCTCTCATGCCTAAAATCTTTGCCCAAAAGGAAGCAGATGTTCACTGAGCTGCGTGATGAAGCCACACCATTTCATTTTAATGATCTTATGCTCACTTTTAATCTTAGGGAGTCAATAATGACTTTATGGTCAGCCTGGTTAAGTCTTGGTTACTATTTAGCTCTGTTTTTAAGCAGAATCCAGGTAACATACTACCTGAGTCATCTAAAGGAGAAAATGATTACCCCCTGCCCCCTCCCCATGTTCAGTTGCTACTGAGTTAAGGGGAGGTGGTGGGTCATTCTTGAAAGTGGCAGTGGGGGGTGAGAGGTGTGAAATCTTGTCCCTGAGCCATCATTCTCAACCTTAATACTTCGCCGACTTGGATAACAGGAGCTGCAGAAGCTCTTCAGCTATAAGCAGAATACAGTCCCTGGTGCCTTCTTGCTAGATGAGCTGCTGGAAAACAAATTAGAGATTCTGGGCCAGGTGCGGTGGTGGCTCATGCCTATAATCCCAGCACTTTGGGAGGCCAAGGTGGGAGGATCACGAGGTCAGGAGTTCAAGACCAGCCTGGCCAACATGGTGAAACCCCATCCCTACTAAAAATACAAAAATTAGCCCGGCATGTTGGCATGCACCTGTTGTACAAATTTGGTGATCCCAGCTATGCAGGAGGCCGAGGCAGGAGAATCGCTTGAAACTGGAAGGCAGAGGTTACAGTGAGCTGAAATCCTGCCACTGCACTCCAGCTTGGGCGAAGGGCGAAACTCCATCTCAAAAAAAAGAAAAAAAAAAAAAAAGAGACTCTGCCCATGGGAATGTTCCCAGAAATTCACATATTAAAAGCAAAACAAGTATGTAGGTAAAGGTTTACTCTGATAGAACGTTTGATGGGAAATTCAATGTTTTTGAATCTGGCAAAAATGTGGATGAGACAAATGATTGTCGTTACTGTAAGTTCCACTGCTTGGCTTGCCAGATTTGGGAGTCTTAGAATGACACACGTATTGGAAACACTAATCAGACCTTCCCAACCATCTCTGGAAACTTTTGATGATTCTCTTGCCACTTTCTTTCTTTTCTTTTTTTTACTGTTTATGGAATTTTTATTAGAGCAAGATTTTTACAATCCAAATTATGTTTCCTTGCTCAGTTATTTCCGTTGCCTAAAACAGAACTGATATTTTGAGCTGTTCCACAGTAAAGAATTACAAATTAAAGGAATGCTTTAAATTTTTGTACTTTGCTGAAAATTCCTTTCCCCAGGGTCTATAAACATTAATTTGTTTTTATATTTTACTTATTTGTTATGGAGTTTTTTGTTTTTGTTTTTGTTTTTTTTTGGTTGGTTGTTTTAAAATCAACAGATAACCTAAGATGAGCATTATGTCTGCTACCCTTTTACCCACCTTTCTTTAGCAAGGTCAAAGGTCATGTGTGCCTTCCGCTGTAATTTTACTTTCTTCATTGAATAGTCACATTCGGAGCTGATCAGGAACATGGATCTTTTTTTTCTTTCTTTCTCTTTTTCTTTTTCTTTTAAAGACACAGGATCTCACTACATTGCCCAGGCTGGTCTCAAACTCCCGGATTCAAGTGATTCCCCTGCCTCAGCCTCCCAAAATGCTGGGATTACAGATGTGAGCCACCACCCCCAGCCCAGAACATGTATTTTGACAGCGCTTTGCTTCCCACCTGTCTCTGCAATCAGCCTGTGCACTTTTCTAGCGTGGTGCTTCTCATTTAGGGTAGCTGTGGCTACGAGTTTCAGCAAGAATCCCTTGTATTCCGTCATGGAGAGAAGGTTACATTTGTGTAAGCAAATAGATTCCAGTTCATTGCCAGATCTAGAAGCCCCATCACCTAGCCCGCGTGTTCCTCTCTGTGTGCCATTTTATTTTCCAGTGTCCTTCTGCCTTCTAGATCCTGCCAAGCTACGGTATGAACCCCACTGAAGTTTTTCTTCTTCTTTTTTTTTTTTTTGAGATGGAGTCTTGCTCTGTCACCCAGGCTAAAGTGCAGTAGTGCCATCTCAGCTCACTGCAACCTCCGCCTCTGGGGTTCAAGCGATTCTCCTGCCTCAGCCTCCCAAGTAGCTGGGATTACAGCCACCATGCCTGGCTGATTTTTGTATTCTGAGTAGAGATGGGGTTTCCTCATGTTGGCTACGCTGGTCTTGAACTCCTGACCTCAGGCGATCCGCCTGCCTCAGCCTCCCAAAGTGCTGGGATTACAGGCATAAGCCACCACGCCCAGCACTGCTAAAGTTTCATCTACCCGTCCAATATTACCCAACTCTGTTACTGAAACACAGCTAACATTATTCAGCATAGGCCACAATATCATATTATCTTTCCCAATATCTTTTTCACTGAGTCCACTTAGGTTTAATCAGTGCTTAACTACCTACGTTAATGGCAGTTAAGTGGCAGCATGTATAACCCAAGTGATGAGATAGTCTGAAATCAATGGGGTGCATTACTTTTTATTTCCCCCCAGCACCCAGAAGATTTGTCTTCAGCATTAAATATGGAATGGAGACTAAATTTTTTGAATTAAAATGATGTTAACCTTTAAATTAGCATGTTCATTCTCTCTTTTGAATAAAAGAAAACCAGAGAGCAAGTTATCTTTGAAACAGATATTTCAGAAAGGGGAGAATACCTTTCCCTAAGGCAGAAACCTAACTGCATATTTGGATGAAATTGTAGCATCAAACTCAAAAGGCCTGTCATTCAGTCTTAGAATGGTCATCCTGCTGAGGAAGGCTCACAGATGCCTGGGTCTGCATTTCATTTTCAGGTTATAGGTGGCTGCTTTGACTCTGACCTCCCTACAGGCAGTTTCTCTGGTCACAGGGTCATGAATACTCTAGAATTTGTCTTTTTTTTTTTTTTTTTTTTTTTAAGACAAAGTTTTTCGCTCTTGTTGCGCAGGCTGGAGTGCAATGGCACAATCTCAGCTCACTGCAACCTCCACCTCCCAGGTTCAAGCCATTCTCCTGCCTCAGCCTCCCGAGAAACTGGTATTGCAACGCCTGCCACCACCATGCCGGCCTAAGTTTTTGTATTTTTAGTAGAGATGGGGTTTCACCATGTTGGCCAGGCTGGTCTTGAACTCCTGACCTCAGGTGATCACACGAAACTGGACATTAAGAAAACCACCTGCCTTGGCCTCCCAAAGTACTGGGATTACAGGCATGAGCCACCACACCTGGCCTGTAGAATTGATCTTCTCTGCCTTGAAATTATTTCTACCAATTCTTGGTCCTTTGGAATCATTTCCCTAAGTCAAACTCAGCATTTATTCAAGGACCCTGGAACATCTCACATTATAATAATTGTAAAGTTAGGCCTAAAGCATTTTCTTCCAAATCTTTGCTTGTTTCTATTTAAACACACACACACATACACACACACACACACACACACACACACACACACAAAAGCAGGTCAGGAGTTCGAGACCAGCCAGACCAACGGTGAAACCCTGTCTCAAGCATGGTGGCGCGTGCCTGTAATCCCAGCTACTAGTGAGACAGAGAGGAGAATCACTTGAACCCAGGAGGCAGAGGTTGCAGTGATCCGAGATCACCCCACTGTATGCCAGCTTGGGTGACAAAGCGAGAGTCCATCTCAAAAAACAAAAAACAGTCACACTTCGCTAAACATGGCTGCTAGGAAGCCTTGGGCTGAACTTGTAGCTGACCTTACTTTTACTAATGGTGTGGGATTTTACTGCATGCAATTTTTGCAGCAACTTTCTCTATAGTCTTTTTATTTTTGTACAGATTTGTCTATCCTAAATCTTATTGAACATATTTTTTCTTAGCCACAGGAAGTACTTTTGGGAATGAGATGGTGTGAATTATACAGAACAAAAGTAGCACATTAGGAAGGACACCCACAGGTGGAGCACTTAGTCATTCCGACGGGCAAACAGCCCTTGCTCAGGGAGCCCGAAGAGGAAAGCTCGTTTAAAAATATGGTGAAATCTATATGTGAGATGCTGAGTGATGCTCTCAGACAAAACCCAGAGATGATGACATCCTTGCAGGCACCCAGTGCATATTCCTTCATACTCTGGAAACTGATCAATCAATGAAATGGACATTGTCTCTTTTCTTATCGCTTGTACATGTCAGTTTGAGGGACAAAAAATACTACTTTATGGTGTGAAGTGCCTATTTACAATAGTTCTTGAGGAGCAGCTCAGAGAGTCCATGACATTAAAGATAAGACACTTACTGTGTATACAGTCAGTGGGGAAGGTGGCACAGCAGTATTTCCGAGTGGTGGGGCCCCACCAACACTCATACCATGCCACCTCCCCGTCCCCATACACTACATATTCATTGGCAGGTGAGAGTGCTTTTTTTTTTTTATGAACAATCTCCTCTGGTCTTTAGTATGCATTATGGTTCTCTCTCTCTCAATTTTTTTTTTTTTTTTTTTTGAGACTGAGTTTTGCTCTTGTTGCCCAGGCTGGAGTGTTCAGTGGCATGGTCTCAGCTTACTGCAACCTCTACCTTCCGGGTTCAAGTGATTCTCCTGCCTCAGCCTCCCCAGTAGCTGGGATTACAGGCATGGACCACCACACCCAGCTAATTTTTATATTTTTTGTAGAGATGGGGTTTCACCATGGTGACCAGGCTGGTCTTGAACTCCTGACCTCAGGTGATCCACCTGCCTTGGCCTCTCAAAGTGCTAGAATTACAGGCATAAGCCACTGCACCTGGTCATGCATTTGTGCTTTTCTTAATGCCCAGTTTTGTATGAAGTCCTCAAAAATCCCCTTTGAGGAGTCATTGAATCACATTTCCATTTTCTTTCATTAGGAAGCTATGTCTGGCCTGAAAAATAAAAAACAATTTTATGGTTTCTCATAAAGGTGTAATTTTGTTTCACTCTTATTCACTTATTTTCACAGTGGAGAGAATAAAATTATTTCCCCACAGGAATCATAGTCCATTTTATGCCTTTCATGTTAGTGATTTCCCCCCACTCATGGCTCCCTAAGAAAAACTAAAGCAATTTGAAAAGATTTTGCAATCTTATAATAGCAAAGTTGGTTCTGTCCTGATAAATTAGGTGATGGATGACCACTACCTCTTAAGTCCTTTTGGGCAAATGACTAATTCTCTGATTACGTCCGAGAAGTGGAAACACATGAATTTATGTTCTGGGTCTTCAAATATCTTCCCCCTTTCCCTTCTTACATTGACCTAACCTGCCTGAAATTAATGAAGCAAACACCCAGGGGCAGAGGCTGGAAGTTTTGTGAGGCTAGAAGCTTATACAAGGATCCTTTTTAAGAAAAGCAATACAAAAATATCTTACTTCCATAATTATTTACAAAAACAGATGACCACATGAACATACTGCCCAGATCCCTCCTGGGCCCTGGAAAGGCCCGTGCAAGAGAGCTCCCTGAAGCTGAAACTTTACTGGCTTCATGGTAAGTCCATTTCTGCAGGCTCTGCATTGTACCAAAAGTCCATGTACACTATGCACATTTGAATTTCCTACTTGTATATGTGAACACGAGAACGTAGATAACGCCTATACAGAGAATAAATAGGAACATACGAGTATAAATATAAGAACACAAGATTACATACTGAGTTTTAAATACACAAACACACAGATGCTTTTTTTTCCCTTTTCTTTTTTTTTCTTTTTTTTTTTTTTTTTGTTGTTGTTTCGTTTTTGTTTCATTTTTTGAGATGGAGTCTCTCTCTGTCACCAGACTGGAGCGTATTGGTGCGATCCTGTCTCACTGCAACCTCCGCTTCCCGAATTCAAGTGATTCTCCTGCCTCAGCCTCCCGAGTAGCTGGGACTACAGGCACATACCACCATGCCCAGCTAATTTTTTTACATTTTTAGTAGAGACGGGGTTTCACCGTGTTGGCCAGGATGGTCTGGATCTCTTGACCTCGTGATCCACAAGTCTCGGCCTCCCAAAGTGTTGAGATTACAGGCGTGAACCACTGCGCTCAGCCTATTTTTGTTTCTAAAGCTCATACTCAGGCACAATCCCTTTTCTCCAGACTTTGAATTGTCTACCTGTATTTCAATGTTCACTTTAAGGGGGAGGTAATCAATTTAGCACATTATCATTCAATCAGACAAGCTGACTCAAACACTGTTCTCTGAATTGAACTCGTGCTGAGCAATTCTCTACTCTAGAAGCCAGGTATGAGGGGTGGGAGGCAGTAGGCGGGTGGGGGTAGGGAGACCATTGCCAGCAGGCCGAGCCTGGCTTGGTTTTTTCCCACCTCCCAAGCAGTTCAGATACTGGTTTGGAGGTCTCCATTAAGGAGGGTCCTCTGGGTCTCCGTGGTCTCATTCAGCCGGGATTTGTCCTGCTTACTGTCACTCCGCTCCCCATCATCTGTGCCGCTCACCTTGACCAAGCAGAGGACATTCTGGAAGCTCTTCTTGAAGTTGTCAGACAAGAAGGCATAGAGGATAGGGTTGGCACAGCTGTTAGCATAGGTGAGGACCACCACAAAGTCAAACATGCCTTTAAGGGCTGGGGTGGGACTGATGGCCATGGAGACAGAAGAAACGTTGAATATGTAGAAGGGAAGCCAGCAGAAGATGAAGACAGCCACCACGATGGACACCATTCGGGTGACCTTCTTCTCAGACTTCTTCCTCTTGGAAGAACCCACTCGGATGCCAGAGGACTTCACCTTGATGATAATGAACAGGTAACAAAGACAAATGATGGTGAGGGGTACGAGGAACCCTAGGATGAACGTGTAGATGATGAACCCCGTGTACCAAGCCCCAGATTCACCTGGCCAGTTGATGGTGCAGCTGCTTCTTCCCCACTGGTTGCTCCGGAGCCCAGCATATATCATGATGGGCAAGATGACCAGCAGAGAGACTCCCCACACAGCCATGGTGATCATCTTGGCCGTCCGGGGTCTCCTCCACTTGGCCGACTTGATGGGGTGGACCACAGCCAGGTATCGGTCGATGCTCATGACTGTCAAGCAGAAGATGCTGGTGAACTGATTGATGCCATCCACAGTCATGACCACCCGGCAGATGGCCTTGCCAAAGGGCCAGTGGACCAGAGCCACCTGCATAGCCAAGAAAGGCAGACCCAGCATGAAGAGCTCATCTGCAATGGCCAAGTTGAGAATGTAGATGTTGGTGATGGTCTTCATCTTGGCATAGCGGAGGATGACGTAAATGACAAGTGTGTTACCACACAACCCGACGATGCAGACCACAAAATAGATGAATGTGAGGACTGCATTGCTCGTCAGGTCATAATATGGCTCTGTCTGGTTTGAGATGTTGGCCGACTCCACAGAGCCATTGAGGTCAAATGGAATGGATAGCCATGTGTGGCTTCCATTGAGCGGCTCATCCGCCATGTCTGTGGCTGCTTTTCAGGGTTACACTAGTTCCAGCCAGCCCAGAGATCTTATTCTCACCTTAATGGACCCTGGAGGCCAGGGATCCAGTGTGACATCTGGAAGGAGAAAAGGAAGATTGGCCTGTCAGTCATGAGCTATTTAAACTCTCACCAAATTCACACATTTCTGGTTTACCCTCTCAGGCATACTCTTAAATTGAAAAACAGATTATCTTTCTACATCAATATTAGGCTCTAGCGTTCCTCCTCAGTGTGCAGACTTTTTCGAGTTGTTTTTCCAATAGTAGGGAAGGGTTTGGGTCGAGCCGTCCTCTGCTGACGCACATGTCGGGGAGGGCCGTGGCTTCAAAAGCACATACTTTGACCCTTAAGAAGTTGACTGATCTAAACTGCAGAAAGGCAGAGCCTGGAGAAAGAAGTTCAGCCCCTGACCTCAGAAGGGTCTGACACTGACATTCCTGGCCTCTTCCCTACCAGGAAATCCATGCTGACTTGCTAACGGCCTTGGAGTCTTTCCGTTCTGAAAACACCATAGCGGAAAAAACCCAGACTCTAGAGGTAGAACAAACCCGGGTTCCACTGCTGAGCCCACGTGACCGCATGTCTGGTCCTTAATGGTTCTGACTCTTGTTCACATGAGGGTATCATGAAGGTTAAATGACGGAACGTATGTGAAAATGCCTAGCACTGTGTGGGGCTCGTCATGGGAACCTCGTTGCTTCCCCCCATGTTTCCCTCTGTCATCTCATTATCTCTGATTTACTGAAATCTTCCTACGTGGTGAACCAATTTATAGTCTTCGGTATACAAGATAAAAGGCTGGTTTGCTTTTATTTTTGAAATGTAAGCTTCGGTTTATTTTTTGTTTTTCTTCTATTTTTGTTGTCCAATACCACCTAATGCTTGACTTCCTCAAGGACTCTTGCCCAAAGTCCCTAAGGGGACGCTGCTCCCAAGTGCTGTAACACCCCAGAGAATTTGTCTGCCATTTTCTAATTAAGGACAAAAACGGGAAGCAGGTGTGGGACGCAAGCTCATACACAGAAGTAGGCAGAAGGCTTCCAGCCCTGGTATAGTTCATTCACACCCACTATTCACTTGATCTTCCTGACTGTCCTAGGTGGTAGGGATAATTACGCCTATTTTAGAGATGTGTAAACTGAGGCTTAGAGAGTTTAAGGAGTTCACTCCCATTCTCTTGTGCATAATTGGTGGATCTGGGATGTGAACACAGGCCACCTGGCCCCATCTTTTGCACGTCTCAAGGCATCCCGTCTGCTCCCCAGTGGTCTAGAGACTGAACGGCTGATAACTGGGCTTTGGTTTAAAGCAACTGACTCCTGTGTTACTTCCTTACTGAGAGAAATAATTGGAACACTACTGGCTTGGCTTAAGATCTAAAACAATAGTTCATCCCATAATTAAGTGATTGATATACAGCCATTCCAAAACTATCATGGGGAACCGGGAGGAGGCTTCTCTGTGCTGACAGCAGGGATGTAGGGATGAACAAATGTGGCTAGTGCCCTCTAGAAGGTGATAATTTAAAAGGGGAGACAGGCAAGGAAGCCAACTCATAGCGGGTGGGAATTGCATGAGAGATAAACGAAGGACTTAAGGATGCCTTCGTTTCCTGGGGGATTTAGAGGAGGCTTCCAAAGAGAAATATTTGAGCTGGGTCTTGGGTGTATAGAAAGTGAAGCAGGAGGGCAGCAAAGAGGTCAATCTGGAAAGCGGTGAGCTGTCCAAGGGGTGGTGTGTTCAGCAGAGTGGGAATAACCCCTTGGCTGACACATTTCCCCTGAGCTAGGTACCTTCCCTGGTGCCTGGGTATGGATGGAAGATTGCTTCTTAATCCTTGGAAAGACTGCAGCTGAGTTAAAGGAGACTTAGCCGGCAACAAGCACTCGAGGATCCTGGCACACCTTTGCCTCTGATTCATTCTGAACTGTCAGGTGCATTGCTTGTGCCTTTCCTGCTCGCTTCCCTACCACACAACTGTCTGTGAAGTGAGATCTGGGCTTTGTGGCTGAACATTTTGTGAAGTATTTGGGGGACCTGGAATTTCATGTCTGTATCGGGTAAAAAAGCATAAATGGGCAGCAATTAAAGCAGAAGCTGTACAGAAACTGTGGTTAGTATCCCTGGACTAACTTGGGTAGTTTCACGATCATTTCTAACCATCTTGTCAGTTTAATTCTACAGAGCCAGAATCCTATTCAAGCTGCCTGCAATTAGAGTGTACATTAATCATGGGGATTTCCAGGAGCCCATTTATATAACACAAATGGTCACACTTCAATGTCTGGGTAACACGGAAGCCTCCGGGGCTGGGAGAGCCCTGTCTAAGAGCTCTTGGGCTAGGAAGGATGATGGTGCAGGGAGTATGAGGGAGGGTTGAGTGTTGCCTTCCAGTCCTAACTCGGTCATCTCAACTGGAGTTTCACTCAACAGGACAGAATCGCTTAATGGTAGCAACAGACGGTTCAGTCTTGGTGAAGGTGGTGGAGGTGGGAGGCTGGGGAGTGGGTTGAGAGTGGGAAGGCTGCTCTAAGCAAGAAATGAGCTTTAATCATGGGGAGTCTTATTGAACAAGGAAGTCAGCTGCCTAATGTCTTCCAGAGACTTCTGTTTCGTTTTTATTCCAGAGAACGAATATTCCAATGCCAGGCAGCCAATGCTTGTTGAATTGTGGTTAAATTAAACGGACAAGGAAGTTTGGTTTTCTGCATTCTTTGTTTTTCCAGCCCAAGAATTGTTAGATGCTGGAAATGGCTAGCAGTTGGTTTCCTCTGAACCAAGCCCAGGCTCTGTGGAGAAGAGGGTGAGAATAATCTCACATACCCCACCTTCCACCCCTCTTTCACATAGGGGGTGTGGGTACCAGCCCAAGAAATGAGTGTTGGGATGGGAACCAGGCATCAGGGGAGGTCCTAAATCCCACTCAGGGTCAGTTTCTCCTCTCCCCATCATCTTTCCCGCATTCAGTTCCCACCCCTGCCTCCCTCGGGGCCTGCACAACCCGGCTTGGTCTCTGCGGGGCTGGAGCAAGAGCTCCCACTGGCAGAGTGACAAAAGCCCCTGTGGGCCTTCGCGGCGAGTGAGCGCCAGGGGAAAAGCCAGGGCGGTGCTGGCCTACAGGGTTGGGAAATGGAGAAGCGAATGTCAGGACTGCGGAGCCGGTGCTCCCAGCTGGCACAGAAAGTCCTCCTCCTGGCCATCCAACTCGCTGATCCTCAGAGCAAGGGTTTCCGAAGACCTCCGTGCCATTTCCAAAAAGACAAGGGAAGAGTGGAGATTGTAGCGCCAGCACGCCCGGTCTCTAAACGCAGAGCAGGGAGTACCGGGTGTGTGGCGGGGAGCTGAGGACAGAGACTTCGGGGCGCAGACGACAGTCGCTTGGGGACTTGGCCAGCGGCTTTCGGCACGGGCTATGCAGAGGTTTGGTCTCTCCAAACCTTGACACAAACTGTTCTTTCTGTCCCGAGGTGGGGGACGGGGGCGGATCCTAGATCGTTCAGCGTCTGGGAGGAACTGGAGGGAAGCCCCTCTTTTCTCCGCTCAGCGCCCGCCGCCTGCCTCTGGCAGACTCGGATCTCCGGGTGCGCTCCCGCAGGAGCCCCAGGCTGGCGCCCGACACATGCCCTCACGGCCTCGCTCCCCTCGCGCAGGGTCTCTTTTGCAGGGGGCTGAGAGAAGTTGTCCCCCGTCGCAGCTTAACCTGAGGTCTCTGGCTAAAGGGCACGCGCCACGCACACGGGCATGAGGCTGCGAGGACACGTCCGTTCCAGCACACTCTACTCACAGCCCCCTACTCAGGCAGGGGCACCCGCTGTCGTTCGTTCCTGCTATAATCACCCCAAAAAGCACAAGGGCGGAGAATCACCCATCGGGACCTACGCTCAGGCGCTCGGATGGGCACTCCGCCATCAGCGCAGATGCACACAGGTGCCCAGGTGCGCTTCCCGCTCCCTCCATCTCTGATACACACACACACACACACACACACACACGCACACTCACCTCGCCTTGGCTGTTCCGCTGCAATCCGCTAGCTCCGGTCTCTGGCACCCAGCGGCTGTCCCCAAGCCAGCTGGGCGCCCGGGCGCGCAGCAGCTTGGCTAGCGCCTGGCGCCCGACTTTTGGGGTGCCTGGCTCCTCGACCCTCTTGAGCCGGCTCCTGCTAGCCCCTCGCCGGGAGAGAGCTTTCCTTACCCGCAGACACCCGGCGCCAAGCCTCGGACTGGGGTTCTGGGCGCGGGTGGCCTTGCGAGCACGAGCGCATGGGTGGCTGCGTCGCTTGGACTGGCCCAGGCAGCAGGGGCCCCTCAGCACATTTCCCCACGCCCCCCTCCCGCCACGTCACAGCGGCTTCGCTCCGCCCCGCCCTCCTCCCTGGTCCTGTAGAAGGACAGGGGTGATACTGGCTGAAAATCCTGCGTGTGGTCACGGGCAGAGCTTACAGGCAGCCTGGGAGCGGAGAGAGAGGGGACCCGCATGCGGGGGCGTGAAAGGTTACGCGTTTTCGGTCTCCCCAGGACTCATGGCAAGGACAAGCGCTATTTTCCCTCTGATTTCACAGAATCGATTTCCTTCCACCCAGCATATTTCAGGCAGCTGGAGTGGCGGCCGGGGTGATCCAGACTTACACCGGGGACCTCGGTGATTTTCTTAGCCAAACAGCAAAGCCGTGTTTACCGTGGGCCAGCCCCGGGCGCAGGGTGCAGGGCGAGGTGAAGGGGACAGCGCTTCTCCGTGCAGTTCCCAGTGAGCGCAGGGCGTGTACGCCCGCACCTGGAACCCAAGATTCAGTCCTAGGAGCCATCGGAGGCTCAGTGGAGGCCAACTGGTCCCAGCTGTCCCTGCGTCCCGCAGCTCGGAGGTGCAGTGGCCATACAAGTGGTTCCCTTGCTGACCCCACGTCTGTGAGCACCTGCGGGTCTGACCCAGCACCATGTAGTCCTTCCTACAGGCTGTGAGGGAGCAAAGGGGAACGAGCAAGAAGTGGGAGGTATGTACATGGAGTTGCAGCATTTATTTTTGACTGTGGTGATTCAGCCTCTTTTCCAATAGTTTAATAAGTCATAATGCTGCAGCCTCCCCTTCCTCAGCCTCCTCCAAATACGTGCGCGCGCGCACACACACACACACACACACACACACACACACACACACATCATCCTCAGTACAGTTTTAGAGGATGGGAAAACAGCAGGCAAAGCCCGACTAGCTTTCTCTGTGAGCTGAGCTGCCTTGATCTGCCCATCCAATTATTTGATTTCCAATTCACCAGGGAAAAGTAAAAGTCCAGCAGCTGTGTTGCAGGTGGGATGAGCTCTAGAGATAGATGAGTGTGACATGGGAAGGGAACCACTGGGTACAGCAGCCGCCAGCTGCTCTCTTCTATCTGGGTCAAACTGTATCTTGGGGTACCCACTGTAGGAGGGGGATCAGGGACTTCCATCTGTTTCTGAGACGTTGGTCATGATAGGTCTTAAATCTTGGCATCCTGGAGCTCAGGGCGAGATGGAAATTGAGCTACAATTGCCTTAAGTCCAGCAGTCAATCTGGGAACCAGCATCTCTTTTAGACATGTGCATGCAAGGTGGAAGGGCTGGGGTCATACCTCACTAGAAGAGGCTGTGTCTCTGCTCACTGCTAGTGGGAAGAAGAAGCAGAGAGGTAATAGTAGTATCAGGAGGGCATCGTGGAATTGTGCTCAGGGGATCTCACATCCTCTGGTCACACAGTTGCTACAATGCCTGTTGACACCTCCAGTTTAAAACCAGTAACCTGACTGGTTTCCAGGAAAAGAAGGAAGAGCTAGGAAGTGCCCACTCTGCCCTCAAATTCCTTTCCTTTGTACCATGTTATCTTTTAAAAGTTCTCAAACGGTTAATACCAAATTTATGTTTGTTCGTTCTTTCTCTTTCCTCCCTCCCTCCCTCCCTTCCTTTCTTTTCTTTTTCTTTTCTTTTCTTTTCTTTCTTTTTTTTTTTTGAGACAGTCTTACACTGTCACCCAGGCTGGAGTACAATGGCAAGATCTTGGCTCACTGCAACCTCCACCTCCCAGGTTCATGCAAGTTTCCTGCCTCAGCCTCCTGAGCAGCGGGGACTACAGGCACACACCACCACACCTGGCTGATTTTCTGTATTTTTCGTAGAGACATGCTTTCACTATGTTGGCCGGACTGGTCTGGAACTCCTGACCTTGTGATCCGCCCGCGTCTACCTCCCAAAGTGCTGGGATTACAGACGTGAACCACTGCACCCAGCAGGTTTATGTTTCATTAAAATAAACAAATAAATAACTAAATAACTGGAGCCAGCAGAGTCCGAGATGCTGCTGCTGTTCTACCCTGGCTGTGGGAATGGGCTAGTGATGGACGGCGGCCAGCACTGCTGCTGCTTCGCCTGCAACACGTGCCCCTGTGTACACAACGTCACCTGCAAGGTAACAAATTGGAACTACTCAGAGCTGAAAGAGGTGGCTGATAGGCTTGGGGGAGCAACTGCCCGGGAAGATGCCGACTCTACCGAAGAGTCATGTCCCAGAGGAGAACTGCCTTATGCTTACTGCATGTAGACTCAGACTTGCTCTGCAGACGAGCTGAAGACCACCTTCTGCCAGCACTGCAGGGCTCAGTGTGGGCACCATGGGAGGGGAGTAGGGCAAGGATGGCCCAGCGGCCCAAGCAGCTGCTTACCTCGGGGGAGATGCTCAGCTGGGAGTATGTCTCATGTGTCCTAAGGGTCTTTGCTCGTGTGGTGGAAAGCTAACCCTTTTGAAGTGAAGAGCCAGGGTGTCGGGAAATGCGGATTATCTACCAGTCAGAGCGGATGAAGTCATCGATGTCCAGGGAGTTTTTCTGTGTGGCGAGGACACCCATAACTAAGTATGCCATGTTTAAAGAAGTCCTGTTCTTTTTTTTTCTTTTCTTTTCTTCCTTCTTTCCTTTTTTTTTTTTTCTTTTTTTTTTTTTGAGATAGAGTTTTGCTCTTATTGCCCAGGCTGGAGTGCAATGGTGCAATCACAGCACACTGCAACCTCCGCCTCCCAGGTTCAAGCAATTCTCCTGCCACAGCCTCCAGAGTAGCTGGGATTACAGGTGCCTGCCACCACACCTGGCTAATGTTTATATTTTTAGTAGAGACAGGGTTTTGCCATGCTGGCCAGGCTGGTCTCGAACTCCTGACCTCAGGTGATGCACCTGCCTCAGCCTCCTAAAGTGCCGGGACTACAGGCCTGAGCCACTGTGCCCGGCCTCTCTATGTACATTTATTTATTTATTTATTTATCTGAGATGGAGTTTCACTCTTGTTGCCCAGGCTGGAGTGCAATGGTATGATCTTGGCTCACTGCAACCTCTGCCTTCAGGGTTCAAGAGATTCTCCTGCCTCAGCCTCCCGAGTAGCTGGGACTACAGGCAGGTGCCACCATGACTGGCTAATTTTTATAATTTTGGTAGAGATGGGGTTGCACCATCTTGGCCAGGCTGGTCTTGAACTCCTGACCTAAAGTGATCTGCCCACCTCGGACTCCTGAATAGGCTGAATAATCCCAATATCCTGGGATTACAGGAGTGAGCCACCACCACGCACCACCCGGTATGGTCTTTAATGTGGATGAGCAAATAAAACAACATCCCCCTCCATGCACTTTCTTTGTCAATTCTTCCCCTCCTTATCGCATAGGGCAGGCCCAGCCTGGAGAATGTACTGATCCACCTACGTTAGGCACACCTGTCTTAACGGCAGCTGGCTGAGTGGGCTCTGAACAACATTGACCTTGACAGCAGAAATGTGTCATCTAGGATGATTGTTGGTTTTGTCTAGATAATGTATGCCTCCTCCTCTCTCACCTCCCCACTTTTGGAGGCCTCCGAAGAGCCGCTTGGGGGGCCACCTGCACTCAGAGGCCAACCTCAAGTTCCTATTCCGCCCTGGATCCCCCCAGGCTATTTTGACTTTCCCCTCCATCTGCTGAATGAAGTCTGAGCTGTAATCCACATGGGGCTGCCTCTTCTTCCTAGGCAGCTTGATTAGTAACTAAGTAGCAAAATCTTGAGCCAGAAAAATAGAGGGGTTGGGGCGGAGATAACCTTCCAACTGGCTTGTTTGATATCTTTAAAGCAATTAAATGGCACCCTTCCTTCTGTCAGCAGTTATCAGAGAGACAAAAGGTGGCAGGAAATTAAGAAAAGGAACAGGACAAAGGGCCAGGCCAGTGTCCAGCCCTTTCCATGGGGAGCGGCGGTCCAGTTCACTCTTGCCAAGAGAAGTTCATAGTCTAGGAACTCCACAGGGAAGACACAACTCCCAAATAGGTCATTATGTCTCTGAATGGCTTAATAAATTAAATAGGAGAAATTTACTCTGCAATCAATTTAGTGAAAGTAAGTATCGCAATTAAGCCTGGAGGAAAGCAAGAGAGCCCTGGGGGGAGGATTGGATGTGTTTGGGAGTGTAAGATACCAATGCGAGCATCCAATGTGGTTTTTATCATCTTTTTGGGAATGCCAGCGTGAGGTTTGCCATCTCTATTGATGAGATATGGTCAGTGCTCCTGCCATGGAGAACGTGAGATTTCCGGGAGTGGAGGAGGCAGGGTGGAGGGAGAAGATGCTCAGCATGGTGATCATAGTACCTTGATTTCCAGGGACACTCCTGTTTTTAGCTGTTCTTTCCCTTGTACCCCACAAACCATCCACATTTTACTCAAATGGAAATGTCAGCATGGAAAAGCCTTTCTGATGCCGTGGGTCCTGATGTGTAGTTTGGAGAATATGGAATGCAGTCACCATATTGTCGTTTAAAAATTTGAGGGCTGGGCACAGTGGCTCACGCATGTAATCCCAGCATTTTGGGAGGCTGAGGAAGGAGGATCACTTGAGCCCAGGAGTTTGAGACCATCCTGGGCAATATAGTGAGAACTCATCTCTACAAAAAAATTAAAAAAATTAGCCAAGCATGGTGGTGCACACCTGTAGTTCCAGCTAGTTGAGGGGCTGAGATGGGAAAATCTCACGAGCTTGAGAGGTGGAGGTTGCAGTGAGCCCAGATCATGCCACTATACTCCCACCTAGGTGATAGAGCAAGACTCTGTTTCAAAAGAAAAACGGGGTGGGGGGGCGGTGGTGGCATTTGGTATAATCAATGTAATAGTCTTTTCAAAAACACAAGGAATTCAAATGAGGATCTTTCTTCCTCTCTCTCTCCCACCCCCAACAGCTATGAGTCTGGCACGGTATGTCACCATTTTTCTCTATTAGCAGCCTCAACCCTCAGGGAATACATTGGCCAAGTGGGTGAGTAGGCATTAGGAACTCTTTGGAAACCACCCCTAAACAAGTCTAGAAACAGGAATCATGGTTAGAAGACACTATGATCTAGATATGATTCCCTTTGTTTCTTCTCTCTCGCATTTTGGCAGAAATGCATATAGACATAAAATCCAGGAGCCAGAAGGGATCTTAGACATTCTCAGGTTCCTAGCCTACATCCCATTATTATCCAAGTAAAGACACCAGGCTCAGAGAAGACAGGTGACTTGCCCAAGGTCAACCAGCAAGGGAAGCCCAAGGCCACCCAGCAAGGGAGTGGCAAAGTCAAGAGTCAAATCAGCTCTTCTGAATCTCGTATTCATGCCCCTTCCTGCACAGGGTGTGAAAGCTGGAGGAGAGGAGTCCCCAGCTTCTCCACTGTCTGTCCCAGCTCTTCTCTGGCAGTACATTCTTCCTGATAACCGCCTCCCTGCTGCTCTTATCTGATCCAGCTTCTCTTTTTCGGTGCCATGGTGACAGAGTTGCAAAACTTGAGGCTCTCTCCTGCTGTGACTTTTTCCAGAGTGTGCTTCCTGGACCACTAATTCTCAGAGCAAGACGCTCTGTAGAAAAATCAGCTGGGCGTGGTGGCTCACACCTGTAATCCCAGTACTTTGCGGGGTCAAGGCAGGTGGATCCCTTGAGCCCAGGAGTTCGAGACCAGCTTGACCAGCATGGTGAGACCCCCATCTCTACTAAAAATACAACAATTAGCTAGGTATGGTGGTGTGACCTGCAATTCCAGCTACTCGGGTGGCTGAGGCACAAGAATCGCTTGAACCTGGGAGGCGGAGGTTGCAGTGTGCTGAGATCACACCACTCCACTCCAGCCTGGGGGACAGAGTGAGACTCTGTCTCCAGAAAAGAGAAGGAAAGAAAAAGCACAGGGAACAGGCAACTCTGGGGAACGCTGCACAGGTGGGCATTCACCCCATGTCTTGCAGATACACGCGCGCATACACACACACACACACACACACACGCATGCACACGCACGCACACGCATATTTTGAGACAGTCTCACTGTGTCTACCAGGCTGGAATGCAGTGGTGTGATTTTGGCTAGCTGCAACTCCGACCTCCCAGGCTCAAGCCATTCTCCCATTTCAGCCTCCCAAGTCAATGGGACTATGCCGGCTAATTTTTGTATTTTGTATAGAGATGGGGTTTTGTCACATTGTCCAGGCTGGTCTTGAATTCAAGTGATCTGCTGGCATCAGCCTCCCAAAGTGCTGGGATCACAGGTGTGAGCCACCATGCCCGGTCTCACATGCTTGTTATAAGATCCATTACGTGCAGGGCGCACTGAGTGTTTCACACGCTTTTTTTTTTTCTTTTTTTATCTCATTTAAATCTCTCAACCTTTGTGGCATATGCCTTTATCGTTAGTAACATTGGCATTTTGAGAAATCTTTCAGTAAAGACACCTGTTGATCTTTTTTTTTATTATTATTGTTATACTGGGATATATGCGCAGAATGCAAAGGTTTGTTACATCGGTATACACGTGCCATGGTGGTTTGCTGCATCCATCACCCCATGAGGCGTTTCTCCTTATGTTATCCCTCCCCTAGCCCCCGACCCCCGGCAGGCCATGGTGTGTGATGTCCCCTCCCTGTGTCTATGGGTTCTCATTTTCAACTCCCACTTATGAATGAGGACACGCGGACACCCAGTTGATCTTTAACCCAGTGTTTCCCAACTTACTTAGCCATGGATTCCCTATGAGTAATTTTCCCTATGAGTAATTCCCTGAGTAATTTCCAACACATGTTCTGTGCTTATTCTGTGCTTATTGTGTGCCAAGCACGGTGCTGGATGTTTTCTATTAACTCATTTAATGATTTCTATTAACTCACTTGTAATCCTATGAAGCACCATCAGCATTATGAATCCCCCCTTTTGTGAATGAAGCAAGTAAGGCACAGAGAAGTTAAGGACCCTGCCCAAGGCCACACAGCTAGCAATGACAGCTTAACTACCAAATCCTGAGGATAATTATGCAGAGCAACAATCATTGGCGAATGGGGCTCCCACCTTCCTTAATCATTCTTAGAGGTTGATTACAATAGAAGACAGACACTCCCCTCCCCTGATGAATAGCTGCAATTGTTTGTTGTTGTTGAGACAGTATCTCATTCCATTGCCTAGGCTGAAGTTCAGTGGCACGATCACCACTCACTGCAGCCTTGAGCTCCTGTACTCAAGCGATCCTCCCATCTCAGCCTCCGGAGTAGCTAGGACTACAGGCACGCACCAGCATGCCTGCCGAATTAAAAAATTTTTTTTTTTTTTTTGGTAGAGATAGGGTCTCACTATGTTGCCTGGGATCGACTTGAACTCATGGGCTGACGTGATCCACCACCGCCCCCCCCAGCTTCGAACCTCTGAAGTGCTGGGATTACAGGTGTGAGCCACCGTGCCCGGTCCACAATTGTTTCAAGCCCTTCTTCAGGCAGTTACTCTCCCATCCTCAGAACGTCTTTGTGGTTGAGTTCTGTATTGTTTCCAGTTTCTCTGAAGCTCTGACAATCATCCAGGCCTCCTAGAAGAACCCTTTTCCTCTCTGTTCCATAATGACAAGTGACAAGAAGTACTTGGTGCTCTCCTGGTGTGTGTGTGACTCCCCCCTACAACCCACCACCAAATGCCGAATTGCCTGATTAGCCTATTCAGAAGAGCAGCCTCTTCCCCAAAAGAGGAGCTGCTGCTGGGGGGGATTTATAGAGTCACAGCAGCAGAACGCCCCTCTGACATCACCTGTGTCAGGGCTTGGAGACCAGGCTGCTGCTCGGGAGAATCCCCTGGGAGTTTGAAAACAAAGGGTACCCTGGCTCCGTCCTTAGCGAGTCTCATTTCATTTTTGGCATGGGGCCCAGATAATTTTCAAGCTCCCCTAGTTGATTTTCATGTGAGCTAGAGCTGACAACCACTGAGAGTTAAACTGTCTCGTTTTGGATGTGAAGGAACTTCAGATCAGGATGGGGAAAGACGGTCCTGGGTCAGGCCACAAGCAACTCGGGAGCTCTCCTCCTCCAGGGAGGAGGCTGTGGACTCACACAGTACTCCATCAGCCTGGGAGCCCTGTTCCCTGGGCAGAAGGCACTCTGAGCAGGGTTTGTGCAGCCGTGGGGCCTGGGAGTCTCTGTTCCATGAGCAGATGGAACCAGAGTTTTCTCTCTGATAAAGAAAATCCCCTTCAATTCCCTCTCCTCTCCTAGTAAGATAGCGGGTTAGACACCTCACCTCGCTTCCCTTTGGCAGGATGTACTGTCTCCTGCAGAATGGGTGTTTCACAGCTTGTAAAGGCCAGCAACTACACAAATGGGCCAGAACCAGTAATTAGGTTCTTCGTTGTAATTAGAGCAACGAAGGTCAGAATCCAATTTAATCATGGCCAGAGTTGACCATACTGGCCTTCTCCTTCTTGGGGTCTCTGTTCCTGTGTGTCGCCAGCAGCCGGGTACCTGGGTGAGGCTCCCACCCTGTCCTAGCTGAACGGAGAGCCCCTCCTTGCTCTGGAAATTCTCCTCAGTGCTATTCTTCTCATGCTCGTGACCCAAGCAGTAGCACCTCCCTAACGGGCCACAGAATATTTAAAATTTAATAGGGCTTTGGGGAGGCGCAGACCCACAGGAGAGGATTTCCGAGGGGAGATGTTGGCCCAGCGTTGTCACGGGTTCGGGGTGGGTGGGTCTTCATGCTGAGCAGCCTCTCTCATCGCAGAGCCTGTTTGTCTCTCTGTCTCTCTCTGAGTCAGGAATTTCTGCTGCTGAAGGGCCTCTGCCCTGCCAGAAGAAGCAAACACCAGTAGTGAATCCAGCCACTGCTGCTGATATATTTCAATTACGTTTCCAAAGAGGCTGCAGTTCCTTAACTGGCCCCAGGGTGGGGTGAGTGCACAGAACTCACTTCCTGGGGCGGCTTCTGTGAGCTCCGCACCAGGCCCTGGAGGATGGGGCCCCAACAGCCACCCCAAGGCCTTTCTTTTTTCACTCTCCTCCCCATCCTCCTGCCAGTCTGGGGATGTGATGCTGCCCTGTTAGAATCAGGATGATGGCAGGGCCTTGGAACCCAGATTCTGTCTCCCCTTCTCACGGGGGCTTTCCTCTCTCTGGCAAAGATAATCTCCTCTGAGATCAGGGTGCCTTTCTTGGAAAGAGCAGGCATGAGATTGCTAGAGACCCAGGTGAGAGGCCATTGAGGGCAGATGTGAATTCTGTGAAGGGAGTGGATTCCGTAAAGAGAAATGGATTTGGAAAATAACCTTGAAAAGCTATGGGGCAGAGCGGGGGAGGGGGGGCGCGTTTAGTGTCTGATTGGAGGCTGCATGCCAAAGCTGCAAATGATGCTTTTGCTGAGTGCTACAAAAGTTTCTGCAAGGCTGAAAGGGTGGGTTTTTCCTCTTTGACATAGGATAATGACTCCTCGGAGCCCATGGGCATCGGAACGGGTTTCATTCACAGGGCCTGGAGGGACTTTGTTCAGCCAGGTGAGGCCGGCGTGATGAGACCTGGCCTCTTTCCAAAAGTAAGAGTTCCCTGGTGGCTTCTTCTTGCTCCTTTGTAGGGGAGCCAGCTTGTTGGCTTTTTTTGCTGGTTGGGCTGCCAGTCCCCAAGCTTCATGGTACCCACCTGCCTGAGGCCCCAGAGCAGATGGCCGGCCTGGTGAGGGGGAGTGGGAGGCCCCCTCCCACCCCAGAGTCATTCATGTGTCTCCTCTCCCCCTCACAGCCCACAAACGGCTGCTCCTCCTCCTCTTCCTCCTCCTCCTCCTCCTCCTCCTCCCTCCCTCCCCGCTCCCCCCTCTCTCCCACCTCACTCTCCAGCAGCCAGGTCTGACAGATTGTCCCTGTACCTGCTACTAAAACCTAATTTCTCTGTACCACTTCAGACACTCAATCTTCGGACACCCTGGCAAGACCTTTGACTTGGGGTTGCAAAGCCTGACAATTCTAGCCTTTGTTTCTAGCCTGCTGGAACACTGGACTCTGTGGAATAGATTCAAGGCTTGGGAGGTGTCCTACCCCCAGTAGAGACAGGTAAGGACGTTGTAGGACCCTAACATGACCTGACACAGCAGGGGACTGGGGAGATGTGGCATGGCCTCACAGAGTGATCCTGCAAAAGAACTCACTTTAGTGCTCCTTCAATCATAAGCCCATTTAAACAGAATTTAAACAGTTTTTTTTTTTTGAGATGAAGTCTCATTCTTGTCACCCAGGCTAGAGTGCAATGGCACCATCTCAGCTCACTGCAACCTCCACCTCCCAGGTTCAAGCAATTCTCCTGCCTCAGCCTCCCGAGTAGCTGGAATTATAGGCACCCACCACCACACCCAGCTAATTTTTTTTATTTTAGTAGAGACGGAGTTTCACCATGTTGCCCAGTTCTTCAACTCCTGGCCTCAGGCAATCCTCCCACCTCGGCCTCCCAAAATGCTGGGGTTACAGGTGTGAACAACTGTGCCTGGCCTATGCAATCCAACTTTAGACTGTGTCTTCTCAGGGCGAGGGAACTCAGAAGCCTACCCCAGGCCTGACACCCTTTGCCAGTGTTCAGAAATCATGCAGGGCAGTCATTGCTTTAGTGTCTTCCTGCCCTTTGCGGGTCTTTCAGAAATCCAGTGTTTGTTCATGGAATCTTATAGCCTATTGAGGAGAGAGGCTATCAAGGGTTGTCATGTCTGAAACTGGTTTTGTTCCTGTTTCAGTATCTTGTCACAAAACTGGCAGTTGATCACAAAGCAATTAATGGTCCATCACTTCATGAACATTTGATGCATTTCTTTCGTTTTTTTTTTTTTTTAAATGGAGTCTTGCTCTGTTGCCCAGGCTGGAGTGCAGTGGGGTGATCTCAGCTCACTGCACTCCATCTCCCGGGTTCAAGCGATTTTCCTGCCTCAGCCTCCCAAGTAGCTGGCATTACAGGCACATGACAATGTGTCTGGCTGATTTTTGTATTTTTAGTAGAGACAGGGTTTCACCACATTGGCCAGGCTGGTCTCAAACTCCTGACCTCAGGTGATCCACCCGCCTTGGCCTCCCAAAGTGCTGGGATTACAGACATCACACTTGGCCAGATGCATTTCTTTAGTGGGGTGGGAGGGAAAGTAGCTCTGTAGCCCTGAGTAGATAGACACTGCCTAGTGGGCTCAAATGACTCATCCTGGTTAATTTCTTCTAAAATTACATAATTCTCTATAATTTGAGGTCCAGATAGTAAAATAGATGCTAATCTTTAGTACAAACCAGTCGAATGATCTGTTTGACCAGTAAAGTCTTTTTATTTGAAATTTTATTTTTATCAAGCCAAATGGCAGGATTAGACTTCTGATGAAAAACAGCTGACCATGGCTGGGCGCGGTGGCTCACGCCTGTAATCCCAGCATTTTGGGAGGCCAAGGCGGGCGGATCACTATGTCAGGAGATCGAGACCATCCTGGCCAACATGGTGAAACCCTGTCTCTACTAAAAATACAAAAAATAAGCTGGGCGTGGTGGCATGCACCTGTAGTCCCAGCGACTCGGGAGGCTGAGGCAGGAGAATTGCTTGAACCTGAGAGGCAGAGGTTTCGGTGATCACGCTGCCGCACTCCAGCCTGGCAACAGAGCGAGAATCCGTCTAAACAACAACAACAACAACAAAACCCCCAGCAGACTCCTGCTTCATTTTTCTCCACCTCTGATATATTCCCTAAGGACAAGACCTTTCACTTCTTTGTTTTATTTCTGTTGCTGAATTTACCTCTATGTTTTCTAAATGGCACGCTTACATTTCTATTTCTTGATTTTCCTGTTTCGGACTCTTGGCTTCCTATGAAAGATCCCCAGCTCAGCACTTATACGATGAACTTCCTACTCCCTTTCCTTCCAATATAGTTACTGTGTTAGTTCATTCTCACACTGCTATGAAGAAATACCCGAGACTGGGTAATTAATAAAGGAAATAGGTTTAACTGACTCCATTCTGCATGGGTGGGGAGGCCTCAGGAAACTTACAATCATGGCAGCAGGCACTTCTTCACAGGGTGGTGAGAAAATAAGTGCCCGCAAGAGAAATGCCAGATGCTTATAAAACCATGAGATCTCACGAGAACTCCCTCACTGTCCCGAGAATAACACAGGGGAAACAGCCCCCGTGACTCAGTGACTTCCCACCAGGTTCCTCCAACCACATGTGGGGATGATGGGAATTCTAATTCAAGATAAGATTTTGGGTGTGGGGGGACGACCACACCGCATCAGTTAGCATCATTTTTTTCAGGTCAGTGGTCAGTGTTTGCATGACTCTAACAATGTCAACATTATTTACAGCTGACCCAGGCACTGTGCTTTGCTGGCCTCTTTTTTTCTTGTAGACTCTTTTCTTTTCCCTGAAGTTAATGATTACCTCTTTGTTAAAAAAAAAAAAAAAAAAAATTTCTTTTTTTGAGACAGAGTCTCACTCTGTCACCCAGGCTGGAGTGCAGTGGCATGATCTCGGGTCACTGCAACCTCTGCCTCCTGCGTTCAAGCAATTCTCCTGCCTCAGTCTCCCAAGCAGCTGTGATTACAGGCATGCATCACCACGCCCAGCTAATTTTGTATTTTCAGTACAGATAGGGTTTCACCATGTTGGCCAGGCTGGTCTCTAACTCCTGATCGCAAATGATCTCCCCACCTCAGCCTCCCCAAATGCTGGGATTACAGGCGTAAGCCCCCCCGCCGCCCCTCCAGTTTTTTAACTTGCTTTTTAATGTACCCATTAATGATTCATTCCTAAATTCTGCAGAGTCAAAAATCTTCTCTAACTTTATTCAACATTCATTTATGGCTTGGAGGCATTCTTCCTGGAGAGCGTTATCCTTCTGCTCAATCTAAACCATTGTTCTTGAAGTCTGCTGCACAGCTCTCATCTCGTAATTTCTCTTCACCATTACCCTGAGGATTTCTTTTTCTTTCTTTCTTTCTTTCTTTCTTTCTTTTTTTTTTTTTTTTTGAGATGGTTTGTTCTTGTTGCCCAGGCTGGAGTGCAATGACGTGATCTCGTTTTACTGCAACCTCCGCCTCCCAGGTTCAAGCGATTCTCCTGCCTCAGCCTCCCAAGTAGCTGGGATTATAGGCATGCACCACCATGCCCAGCTAATTTTTTGTATTTTTAGTAGAGATGGAGTTTCATCATATTGGCCAGGGTGGTCTCGAACTCCTGACCTCAGGTGATCCACCCACCTCAGCCTCCCAAACCGCTGGGATTACGGGCGTGAGACGCTGCACCTGACCTACCCTGAGGATTTATTTCTTGCTTCCCAGTGTTTGTTTTCTGTTTGCTTTCTTTCTCTGTCTGGCTTTCTTCTTTGTTTTGATGGAGCATCATCTCTGTGAGTTTCTTGAGAAAGGGTATGTGGTAGCCAGCATCCAAGATGAGCCCTAATAAACCCCATCTCCTGGTATTCACACCCTTCACGGCCCCTCCAACATTGTACCAGGATCTGTATGATCAATGAATATGGTGGATGATGGTGTGTCACTTCAGAGATTAGGATATAAAAAGCACTGTACCTTTTATCTTGGAGGATGTCTCCTCCCCCCCTTCCCTTCCTTTTACCTCCCCTCTCCTCTCTTTCCCCTCTCCTTTCGAGGAAAGGTCGTGAGCCCTGTCTTGAGCAGTCCTATAGGATGGGACGGTGGAGCCTCCAGCCAGCAACCACAGGAATGAGCTTGGAGGTGGATTCTTTAGCCTCTGTCAAGACTCAGATGGCTGTGTCCCCATCCAAACCTCGTCTTGAACTGTAGCTCCCATAATTCCCACGTGTTGTGGGAGGAACCCTATGGGAGATAACTGAATCATGGGGGAGGTTTTCCGCATGCTGTTCTTGTGGCAGTGAATAAGTCTCATCAGATCTGATTGTTTTATAAGGGGTTTCCCCTTTCGCTTGGCTTTCATTCTCTCTTGCCTTCCACCATGATTGTGAGGCCTCCCCAGCCACGTGGAACTGTGAAGCCATTAAACCTCTTTTTCTTTATAAATCACCCAGTTTCAGGTATGTCTTTATCAGCAATGTGAAAACAGACTAAGGCACTCCCTAATGGCAAATCCAAAACCAAACCACCCAGTGAAGCCACTGCCAGCTAAGCCACTCTCAAATTTCTTTCTCATGGAAAATAGATAATAAATGTCCTTTTTTTCAACCACCGAAATTTGGCGTGACTTGTTATGCAGAAATAGATAAGACAAAGGTCAATCTTTTAACACTGTGCTTAGGTAAAAATGCCTTTATTCTACCCTCACTTCTGACTGATGGTTTAGCTGTGCATAGAATTCTATTCACCCATTGGAAATCCTCTTCCCTCAGAATCTTCGACATCTATCTGCTGTATCCTGGCTTACAGTGTTGATGTGGGTGTGTCCAATGTCTTTTCCCAAAACCTTTTAAAATCTCGTCTTCCTTACAGTTGTTACAAAATTTCATCAGGCTCTGCTTTGGTGTGAATAGATATTTTTCCTTTATCATTTGTGTGTTTTGCATTCAGTGAGCTCTTTTAATCTGGAAACGTGTGTCTCTTATTTTTAAAAGATGTTGTTACATGAATTTTTTTTTAATTACTCCCCTTCTGTTGTCACTGGTCTCTCTTTCTGGCACTTCCATTACTCAGATCACTTCTCTGGTTCCCTTGGCTTTTCTCTTTTATTTTCTGTCTCTTTGTCATTTTGTTTGAATTTCTGGGTGATATTTCTAATCATTCTGTTGAATTTTTAATTTCAACAATTGTATTTTTTTTTTCTTTTTTTGAGATGCAGTCTCACTCTGCCACTCAGGCTGGCGTGTAGTGGCACCATCTGGGCTCACTGCAACCTCCACCTCCCAGGTTCATGTGATTCTCAGGCCTCAGTAGCTGGGATTACAGCTGTGTGCCACCACGCCTGGCTAACTTTTGTGTGTTTAGTAGAGATGGGGTTTCGCCATGTTGGCCAGGCTGGTCTTGAGCTTCTGACCTTAAGGAATCTGCCTGCCTTGGCCTGCCAAAATGCTCAGATTGCAGGTGTGGGCCACCATGCATGGCCTCTATTGAATATTTTTTATTTCAGCTATTGTGTGTTTAAGCACTTGTTCTGGTCTCTAAACATTCTCTTTTTGTAGCCTTCTGCTCTTGTTTCATGGATGTAATATTTTAATCTCAAGTTTCTACAAACCACTTCTTTTTCACTTTCTTCTACTTCTTGATGATCTGTTTCCTTTAGATTCCTTTATCCTATTTATTTTCAAGGATTTATTTTAGTTTTCTTTCACTTTTTGTTCATGTTGTCTTCATCTTACTGATTTTTTTTTCTGTCTTTCAAGATTTTTTGCAGATGTCCTTGACGAATTACATTTCAGAGCAAAGCACTGAAATGCTTTTTGGAGGCTCTTTGCACACAGGTATGGCTGTCATGTGGCGAATTTACTGAAGGATTGCCACATGGAGACCGGATTACTTGATCAGAGAGCTTCGCTTAAATTCCGCTTGTTTTTATTGGTCTGGCAGCTTCCCTAGAATCCCCCAACCTGGCTCCTGCAGTTTTTTTTTAAGTTATTTAAGGCATCTCCTGCCATAATCGAAGGGGCAGAAGATCATCAGTATGTCAACTATCATTTGATACAAGTAAGGAAGGTGAGCTTAAGGTCCCATATCCTTTTTCTGATCTGTGTGCAGACTAGTGGTCCAAAGCAGTACAGTGGTCCCCAGTGCCCTTGTAGTGGTCCAGATTCTCTTTATTCATCTTCGTAGCCAGTTGGAAGTGGATTCACATCAGGGTTTTATGGCATAGAGTGTGGTTGCCATCTTCCCAGAGAAAGGGCTGGGACCTGATGCGGAGATGGGGTAGGGATACACTGGGTGTCTTGTGTTCTTCGTAGTGCGACTTCAGAAACACATTCAGCACGCTGACTGCCACCCTGGGGAGTGTGACGAAGTGGGCGAAGGCCTTCCACATGCTAGCTGAGCCCTCCTCGCCATGGGCACCATTCTATATAGGCTGCCCCAGCTGAGGGTGGGACCGACCCTGTAGGCAGGAAACCCCAGACATGGCAGCTGCTGCCGTTTTCAACCTTGACCAGTTCCTGCAGCTTTATGAACTTGGCCATCAGCGCTGTGTGCCAAGCAGGAGAAGACGGTTCAGGGTTTCGCTATTTAGTATGAAGATGTTCATTTAATCTCCCCCCACCTTCCAGTGGACCTGTATCCCTCAGAGCTTGACTGTTTCAACCATTTCACAGAGTAAACCTTGTTTTTTGTTTTGTTTTATCTTGGGGTGGAGGAGGCTTCGCAGTGTGAGGGAGTGGATATAAGTAGCTAGTTGTTTGTTATAAAGTCATTCAACCACCCTCCACTTTCCGAGCCTACCCGGAGCCTCCAATTCCTGGATCTTTTTGGAGTTCCGCCACTTCCTTTTGGGTTGGCTTTACCCATCTAACCTCGTATTTAATTTTCCGTATTCTGCAAGTCAGTTAACTCCTTGTCACTTACCAACTTCCAGCATTTTGTTGACATTTTCTTGTCATTTCTTCTGTCGCTCTCTTTTTTCTTAAGTTTGCTTTTAAAAATATCTTTACTGTCATCTTACAGGAGTTTGGAAGGAAGAAGAGAAAACTACATGTGTTTACTCTGCCATATTTAACCAGGTGTCTTAAAAGGTAGTCTGCACTTGGATTTTGTTGCTCTGTGTGTGTGTGTGTGTGTGTGTGTGTGTGTGTGTGTGTGAATGTGTTTAGCGTTTGTTTGTTTTTGGTTTTTTTTTTTTTTTTTTTTGAGACGGAGTTTCGCTTTTGTTACCCAGGCTGGAGTGCATTGGTGCGATCTCGGCTCACCGCAACCTCCGCCTCCTGGGTTCAGGCAATTCTCTTGCCTCAGCCTCCTGAGTAGCTGGGATTACAGGCAAGCACCACCATGCCCAGCTGATTTTTTGTATTTTTAGTAGAGACGGGGTTTCACCATGTTGACCAGGATGGTCTCGATCTCTTGACCTTGTGATCCACCTGCCTCGGCCTCCCAAAGTGCTGGGATTATAGGCGTGAGCCACCACGCCTGGCCTTGTTTAATTGTTTTTAACCAGATAAGTATTATTGGCTTGGTTAGCTTTGGACTTAGTTATCGACTTGGGCGGCTAAGTGTTCCTGAGTTTGGATCTGTGCACTCCCGGGTTCCCATGTAAAGGATGACTTACTGCCTACCTGGTAGCTCACATTCATTACTTAATCTGGTAGTGGTGGGAATGGTGGCCACTGAATGGGTCACCCCAAGGTGGAATTGCCGTAGTGCGGATCTTTTCAGCCTGGACTGACTTATTCTCTGCTGAGCATAATCCTTTTCTGGAAACTGGGACTGTGACTGGCAACGTGGAATGGTTCCGCCAGACATGTGGGTTGTAATTTCTTTCCAGTCAGGATACCTACAAGTAGCAGATGATTGTCACTTGGTCTTGCAGGGCCAAATGATGCAACTTTTGGACCATTTCTGACTTCTTGAAACTCTCTTCCTCAAGCCTTCCTTCTAGATTGTACCTTCTTGTTTTCTTTCCCCTGCCTCATCTGTCCATATAATCACATAACCAAATCGGCTTGAATAAGAACCGAATCCATCCACAATATAGACAGAAGGGCTATCACGGGAGCACAAAGGAAGGGCTTCACTCAGCTTTGGGCTGGAGGTGGAGGCACTGGAGACAATCTTTAGGGCAGAGACTTGAAGGATGAGTAGGAAAATCGAGAGCAGGGAAGGAACTTACAAGCATTCCGAGCAGAGGGAACAGCATATACAAAACCCCCGAGGTGAAGGAGAGCCTGGAGATGGGCGAAAAGTCATGCTGATTGGGCCATAGGGTCAAGGGGGAGGGAGGGCAAGAGTTGAGGCTAGGACCCAGACTCCCAAGCTAGGAGTCTAGATTTTATGC
This sequence comes from Saimiri boliviensis, assembly GCF_048565385.1. Lineage (NCBI taxonomy): Eukaryota > Metazoa > Chordata > Mammalia > Primates > Cebidae > Saimiri > Saimiri boliviensis. The sequence continues at coordinate 62,793,668 of NC_133465.1, read as the reverse complement.
TGAAGGATTGTAGGGGGGATTTTGAGGATTTTCACAGAAAATGATGTGATCCGTTTCTTTCATGGAGATAACTGCCTGAGTATGGAATAATGGATCACAGCGGGGTAGCCCTGGTTAGAGGAGGCGGGGCTGGTTCAAAGGCTGTTGGAGTAGTTCAGGAGAGAGCTGCTGAGGGTTGGACTTAAAGCAATGGGTGTGAGACAAAGGCCATACAACTGAGGGGTTCAAAAGGGAAGAATCTGGAAACCTAGTGGCTTATTAGATTTAGGAAACAACAGGGTGGGGTGCAGAGGGAGCTGGGGATTCTTGGATTTCTGGCTTCGGTGACTGGATGGAAGTGGTCTGTTCACCAAGAGAGGAATAAAGGGGAGGAGCCCACACCTCACGGGCAGAGAGGGTGGGTTCGGCTTGGGTTCTGCTGAGATTCGGGTGCCCACAGGATGGCTGGAAAATAGTTTGATCTATCAGTTGAGTTACCTTGGGAGAAAAAAAAAACTGGAGTTCGACATTTAATAGACATTTAAGTTTGGGACGTTCAGTTTTTTTGTTGTGGTGGTGGTGGCAGTTGTTTTGAGCCAAGTTCCCCCACCCCGTCCCCCAGGCTGGAATGCAGTGGTGTGATCACAGCTCCCTCAAGCCTCAACCTTCCCAGGCTCACGTGATCCTCCCACTTTAGCCTCCCAAGCAGCTGGGACTACAGGTGTGCACCACCATGCCTGGCTAGCTTATGTATTTTTTGTAGAGAGAAGCTTTTGTTATGTTGCCCAGGCTGGTTTCAAACTCCTGGGCTCAAGTGATCCTTCTGCCTCAGCCTCCCAAAGTGCTGAGATTACAAGCATGAGCCACTGCACCTGGCCAAGTCTGGGAGTTATTATCCATGGGTGATAGGTGGAAGGGACAGAGTAAATGAGGTCACCCAGAAAGAATGTAAGGGTGAGAAGGACAGAGGGTGGGGAACGCTGACATTTAAATGATGTCACACACACACACACACACACAGAGTGAGAGTGTGAGTGTGTAGCGGGAAGGGAAGCCTGACTGGCAAGAGGAGAGAGGGTCTCACAGGTAGGGGCATTAAGGAAGTAAGGTTATGGAAGAGGAGAACTGAAAAGTGAATGTCATATTGAACATCCAGGATGTCACTGGGGCCTGGCAAAGTGGCATGGGCAGAAGGCGGATAGCAGCGTGTTGAGGAGGAAGGCGGCTTGGATGAGAGGTGCTGGAGCTGACAAGTGGAGTCAGTTCTTTCCAGAAGCTTAGTTGGGAAAAGGAGGGAAACCGCAATGGTTAGTTAGAGGAAAGCATATGGCTGAAAGCAGTTTTTAAAAGGTGGTAAATGTTATCTATATATGTATATAATGACAGAGAGAGAGAGAGAGAGAGAGAGAGAGAGAGAGAGAGAGAGGCAGCAAGGGGGGCTTCCTTTGCATTGTGTTTGGAGAGGCTCATTCAAACAGGGAGTGACGGCAGGCATTGGCAGCGGGTGGGTGTGGCGGTGGACGTGGGTGGGTATGGGGTGCTTGTGGAAGGAGCAGGAAGAATTTGAGAGCTCTCTGTGTCTGGGGACCATCCAGACAACAAATTCTTTCTGGGCATTGACTCAGTTCCAGACCCTGTATTTCTTGCTGGGAATAGGGAGATGAAAAATACAACCCCAACCTTGGGAAAGCGCACTGCTCATAAGGAAGCTAGACGTAGGTTTACCAAAAAATATTGGGGGCCTCCTGCCCCAGCGGAGTGGGTGTCAGGAGGCGACTCTAAGGGCTCACCCCGGAGCCAGATCTGAAAGGATGAGAAATGATTTTTTTTGGTGGACAAAGTGAGGGGGGCGTACGTGGCTGGGCAGTTTAACCACAAATCTCTAAGAGGCAGCTCCGCATGCCTATCGGGCTCGGCACTAGTCACACTGGATTCAAGGCCAGTAAGACACGACTCCCGCCGAGCGGTCTACAATATCCAGTGGAGGAGACAAGCAGATGGTTTTGATGTCATATGCTAAGTCTGGGGACGTAGAAGGTAGTTTCTTGTAGAAGGAAACAGAATATGGGAGAAGGAAGGGCAGGCAGGGCGAGGGCCGTAGGTGCTGCTGCGGGTGGCATTGCATTCCGCAAAAAAATATTTTGAAGTTCTAACCCTAGTTCCTGTGAATGTGGTCTGATCTGAAAATAGGGGTTTAGGCCAGGTGTGATGGCTCATGCCTGTAATTCCAGCACTTTGGGAGGCTGAGGCGGGTGGATTGCTTGAGGTCAGGAGTTCACGACCAGCCTGACCAACATGGTGAAACCCTGTCTCTACTGAAAAAAAAAAAAAAAAAAAATCTGCTGGGTGTGGTGGTGGGTGCCTGTAATCCCAGCTTTTCAGGAGCCTGAGGCAGGAAAATCACTTGAACCTGGGAGGCGGAGGTTGCAGTGAGCACCAGTGCACTCCAGCCTGGGTGACAGAACGAGACTCTGTCTCAAAAAAAAAAAAAAAAAAAAAAAAAAAAAGAGAAAAACATACACCAGTCAAGCACTGGGTGATCCTCTTACACAGATGCAGCCTTTTTACAAATGTGGTGTCTGGCCCTCCAGTCTTTCTTATAGGTGGTTGTAGCTTCCTAGAAATACACCCCCTTCCTCCAAGTGTACCCAGTGGCTTGATTTCCATAGCCTCCTCCTCCCCATCCCTGGTGGCCGACTCGCTTTGTGAGACTCTGGACCCATCTGTGTGATCTTCCAGTCAGCCTGCTCCCTCTCTCCCTCCCTCATTCCTTTTACAGGAATCACCGTCTTTGAGGGACACATTGTAAGCAGATAATGCCACGTGCTTTGCTGACATCAGTTACTACTCCATCTTCGTCTTTCCTGTGCCCCTTCTCCCTCCCCTAGGACTAGAAAGTGGCATCGTCTGTATTAATATTTTAAAATTTAGGCACAGAAAATGAAACATTCAAAGACTTGGGATGCCACTGCAAATTGAAAATGAAACAGTCCTATGGGGGTTATTCCCCTTTCTACCCCTCCTCCCCTAGTAGAGATGGCCTGAAATCCACAAGCAATCTGTATCCAATCTCTCCTTAAACCCTCAGAGGCTGGCACTGCCCCCCTTCCTCTTCCCCATGTTGCCAATGTCACCTGTAATGACTAGGGAGAGTAATGGATGCATTTGGGAATAATAAACATCAGCTGCTTTGGAACCAAGACCAAATCCTGTTTCCATGCAAATGCAGTTTGTAATAAAAGCCTGCCTGGATGGAAGTACAGGGGCTGCTCTTCCCAGCAAATTGCTCCCTTTGACAGAGCATTCTTCAAAGTTATCCCAGGAGTGATCAAAGCAGGGCAGCGCGGCAGCTGTTGAAAGGGTTCGCCTCTAAAGGATTTGGATGTGTGGCCACTTCTGTTTAATTAACAAGTGACTGGGCGGCAGGGAGCTGTGCAGGGTAGCTTAAATATTGTAAAACACGAGGTAGGATAGCAGCACTCCTTTGCTTTCTCAACATAGAATAGGCAAAGCCATATTCTAAAGTAGCATTTGAAGTCGTATCTTTCACCATCCCACCTGGCAGAACAAGCTCTTTGCAGATTCTCAACTCTGAAGTGCGCAGAGATGGGTGAAGGAGGAGGAGATACAGATATTTGCTGTGTGCCTTCTCTGTGCCTGGCCTGACCACAGGACTCAGGGGGCAGAGTCCCGTTTAATCCTCAAAGAACACAGAAAGCTGTCTTCCTGGCAGGCGTAACTTTCCACCTCCACTCTGGAGAGGTCAGTAACCTCAAGTTCTCGCAGCTGAGTAACGCGTAATTGGAGTCACTTTCTGAAACCCCAGTTCTTTTTTTCTCTAAGCTTTATTGAAGTGTCATTAACAGATAAAACTTGCATATATTTCCGGTGTATAATGCAATGATTTGCTTTTTGCATACATTGTGAAATGATTACCGTAGTCAACTTAGTGAGCACGTTCATCACCTCACAGAGTGACCTTTTTTTGTTGTTGTTTTTGTTGTTTCGAGACAGTCTCACTCTGTAGCCCAGGCTGGAGTGCAGTGGCTCGATCTCGGCTACCTGCAACCTCCACCTCCCGGGTTTCAAGCCGTTCTCCTGCCTCAGCCTCCTGAGTAGCTGGGACTACAGATGCCCACCACCATGCCAGGCTACTTTTTGTATTTTTAGTACAGACTGGGTTTCACCACGTTGGCCAGGCTGGTCTTCAACTCCTGACCTTAAGTGATGTGCCTGCCTCGGCCTCCCAAAGTGTTGGGATTACAGGCATGAGCCACCGTGTCCCGCCTACCTTTTGTTTTTAATGGCGAGGACACTTAAGGTCTATGCTCTCTGAAGCCCAAGCTCTTTTCCTAGGCTATTGCCTAGTTTCCCTGGTCACTGAAGGAGCACAGTGCGAGAGAGTCAAGGTTATCCCAGAAGAGGGAATATAGTTACTTCCAGGCTAATGGATAGACCCCGGCACTACCTGAAAACAGAACTAGGGTTCCAAGAAGCAGAGGTGAAGCAGGACAAGACCCCTCAGGGCTCTGAGAGTCAGAGGTGCTTCTGGAGGAGGGTGTGGTCCAAGAAGAGGAGAAGAGTGCTTTGTGAGGAAGTGGCAAACAGATGGTCCCGGCGCCATGTCAACTTCATCCTCCTGACCAGCTGTCACTAGGAAAATGTGCCCTAGGCTGGAAAGGGAGCCAAAGGAAGGAGGGGAGAGAAATTCAGACATAAACATGAGCTTCCAGAGCTTCATTATTTTTCATTCTCCTCCTGCCTCCACTTCTAAATGACAGTGGTCTTCAGTGGGTACAGACAGCAAGCAAGAGCCTCCTGAGTAGCTGGGATTACAGGTGACTTCCAAGCGAGAGCCTTCTGAGTCAACCATGCATATCTCTGTTACCAGGCGGAGTCTCGCTCTGTTGCCCAAGTTGAAGTGCAATGACGTAATCTAGGCTCATTGCAACTTCTGCCTCCCAGGTTCAAGTGACTCTCCTGCCTCAGCCTTCCCAGTAGCTGGGACTACAGGCATGTGCTACCACGCCCAGCTGATTTTTGTATTTTTGGTAGAGACAGGGTTTCTCCGTGTTGGCCAGGCTGGTCTTGAACTCCTGACCTCAGGTGGTCCACCTGCTTTGGCCTCCCAAAGTGCTGGGATTACAGACGTGAGCCACCGTGCCCAGATGTGGCAGCTGCTGGGCTGAGGTTTGCATCTGTAGTCAATGATTTGTTTGTTACACCCACTGCTCGGTCATCCCCTGTGATCCATCTGTATGGGCTGCTGTTTGCATTTGCTAGCACTGGGCTGATATCTGGCCAGAGGTAATTGCAGGACCCAAAGGGACTGCCTGCCTCACAGCAGTATTGCCAGGCACCACAGCACGAGTTTCCCACAGATCTGACTTTAGCCGTTAAGCTGCTCATAAAGCCGTGTCTCTGTCCAGCAGGCTGCGAGCCAAATCAGAGACAATGTGACACCATTCCTGGGACCGATCACAGGGTATGTGGTCAAAAGCACTTTGATTGGGAAGACAGTTATTTTCTTCCAGCACTGTATATGTGTGCTATATGTGCTGCACCTTTGAATCAATGGGTGGGGGCAATTTCACAATATTTTACAAATGTTTTCAAAAAGGATTTTTGACTTTTATAAGTGTTTTTTTTTTAATACTGTCTCCCTGTCTTAAAATTTCTGATCAAAAAAATTGTTTGCAAATCATTCCTGCTCTCTGCTGTTACTAATTACTGCATTTGGAGACCACCTTGATGTCCAGTGATAGCGGTTTGATGAAATGTACCAATGCAAGGACAAGATCTGAAATAACAGCTAGTGTTTCTGGATGCTCACTGTGTACCAGGCATGTGCTAAGGGCTCAATCGGCCTTATTTCACTCAATCTGAATAACCTTATAGAGGAAGGGACGTTAATATCCCTTTTCTTTTTTAATTTTTATTTATTTATTTATTATTTATTTTTTAAAGGCGAGGTTTCACCATGTTGGTCAGGCTGGTCTTGAACTCCCGATCTCAGGTGATCTACCCGCCTTGGCCTCCAAAGTGCTTGGATTACAGGTGTAAGCTACCAGGCCCGGCCTAATAATCTCTTTTCATAAATGGAAACACTGAGGGTAGAGAGATGGAGGAATTTTCCTAAGGTCATGAGGGTTTAGATGTGGCTTTTTTAATTTTTATTTTTTGAGACAGTCTTGCACTCTTGCCCAGCCTGGAGTACAGTGGCACAATCTCAGCTCACTGCAACTTCCACCTCCCGGGTTCAAACGATTCTCCTGCTACAGCCTCCTGAGCGGCTGAGACTACAGGCGGTGTGCTACCACACTCAGCTAATTTTTGGTATTTTTGGCAGAGACAAGGTTTCACCATGTTACAAAAGTAATTTGTATACCAAGTGTGAGATATAAATATGTACCTGGTTATAATAACGACTTTGCAAATTTTAAAAATCAGTGAGGCATTGCCAAAGCAGTAAAACAGGAAGAATTGATTTAAAGTGAGTTGGAAATTTTTATAAGCCATCCCACCTCCTCATCTACTAAAAATTTAGAAGCTTGTATTTTATTGTTTTCTCCCTATTGTTATATATTTTGGGGTTGAACTCCTGACCTCAGGTGATCCACCTGCCTTGGCTTCCCAAAGTGCTGGGATTGCAGGCATGAGCCATCTTTCCCAACCCAGACACAGCGGTGTAACCACAAAGTATATGCTTAAAGCTACTGTCCTGGAGGTAAAGCTACTTGTCACTGGGTGGTGAGATTGTAGGCATTTTTATATTCATCTTGTTGTCTGTATTTTCTTTTAATATGCACACATTGCTTTTGCAATGGGGAAAAAAACCCAAAATATATAACAATAGGGAGAAAACGATAAAACACAAGAATCTAAATTTTGAGTAGATAAGGAGATAGGGATAGTTTAAAGATTTTCGAACTCACTTTAAGTCAGTTATTCCTGCTTTACTGTTTTGGCAATACCTCACTAATTATTTAAATTTGCAAAGTCATTATAATAACCAGGTATGTATTTATATCTTACACTTGGTTGACAAATTACTTTGTAATCGACCCTAATTTGTTTTAACAAATTGGTGGACATTAACATTGTTTCTGATTTGTCCCTATTCTGTAGACAGATCTGGACATAATTAATTGGAAATAAATTCAAAGGTGCTGGGAGCTGTGGCTCACACCTGTAATCCCAGCACTTTAGGAGGCCAAGGCGGGTGGATCACCTGAGGTCAGGAGTTCAAGACCAGACTGGTCAACATGGCAAAACCCCATCTCTACTAAAAATACAAAAAGTAGCTGGGCGTGTTGGTGGGCATCTGTAATCCCAGCTACTCGGGAGGCTGAAGCAGAATTGCTCGAATCTCGGAGGCGGAGGTTGCAGTGAGCCAAGATTGATTGTGCCACTGCACTCCAGCCTGGGTGGCAGAGTGAGACTCCATCTCAAGAAAAAAGGAAGGAACAAGAAGGGAAAACCACAAACTTGAGGGAAATTGAATCGTGGAAAAAATAGCGTTAATAAAGCCAGTTCAGCATGTTTGGGAATTATGAATCCTTAGGGAAACACAGAGGCGGTAGTTTGGATTGCATTGCCTTCCTGACGAAACGACAGTCAGCCAGATTGCAGTGTGGTGGATGTTCGTCTTTTCTGGTTGCCCACCATATGAATCATCTTACGGGGAGTTTCCCATCTTATGAGATATAGCTTACCGCTGGAATAACCAGGTTTCAGACTTCCCAGCCTCCTTTGCAACTGGGCAGGGATGCATGAGCTTAGAAATGCTGATCACGTGCACCTGCACATGGGTTTGGATGAGAAGCTGGAGACAGAAAGAAGCAGCGACCACATGGTATCCATTCTTGGGCCAGGTGTGGTGCACCGCTCATGCCTGTAATTCCAGCACTTTGGGAGGCCGAGGTAACTGTAGGACCCAAAGAGCAAGGCTTTGTCTCACAAAAGAAAGAAAGAAAGAAAGAAAGAAAGAGAGAGAGAGAGAGAGAGAGAGAGAGAGAGAGAAAGAAAGAAAGAAAGAAACCATTCTTGTGAGGATGGTGGCAGCAGCAGTTGTGTCTAAATCCAGAAGACACATGGCAATGATTCTGAAACAGTATGGAGGGGTCCTGGTGCTGGTGATGCAGCCTGCAGCACTGACACTCTCAGTTGCAACACCACTCTCCTCACTGGGTTAGTTTTATGGTGCAGTTATGGGATTGCACCTGACTATTTACCGCTACATGGTCGTTCTGTCCCTCCTGAGAAGTCTGCAAGTGATTCAATAACCATTTAATAAATTTCATTTCCATTTCAATAAGTCAGAGTTAGTTTTTATTACATGCAAGTGAAAATTCTGATGGATGTACACATTACCGTTGATTTCCATATATTTACCATGTATGCCTTTAATCCAATAGTGTCTCTTTTTTTTGACAGTCTTGCTTTGCTGCCCAGGCTAGAGTGCAGTGGCGTGATCTCGGCTCACTGCAACCTCTGCTGCTCCTGGGTTCAGGCTATTCTCCTGCCTCAGCCTCCTGAGTAGCTGGAATTACAGGTGCCTATCACCACGCCTGGCTAAGTTTTGTATTTTTGGTAGAGTTGGGATTTCACTATGTCGGCCAGGCTTGTTTCGAACTCCTGAGCTCAAGTGATCCGTCCACCTTGGCCTCCTAAAGTGTTGGGATTGTAGGTTTGAACCAGCACCCCCAGCCCCAATAGTGTCTTTATACTACAAAATGATTGTAGGATCAGGAAATGCATCTAGGATTAAAAGAGTTTTTCAGAAGCTTGGGGCTTTTAAAAATAATACAAGATATTTGCATAACTAATAATGTAAGATATTTGCATGGATGATCTAAGCCTAAAATTTTATAGAAGTCATTAAAAAGGATCGGAGAGGGATCTTGTTTTTGTTAATAAATTGGGTCATGCATTGAAGTTTCCAAAGGCCATGGAGGTTGGGATGAAAACATTACTTATAATGAATCTCATACTGAGTTCTTTTCCCAAATGGCGGTACATTTACATAATAGCAGGAAGTCTTCTGATTTTCCATGTTGCTGTAATTCTAGCTGATTGAGTCCAATAGCATATCATTAATAACTCTTAAGTCAGTCTTGCACCAGTATTGAAATCTGTGTCTGGGGAATACCTAAGAGAAAGAAAACACTCTTTTTCCAGCCATCTTCCCTTTCCACACAGAAGTATCAACTCACATACAGATGTATTTAGATCAAGGATTTTGTGCGTTTTCTGACCATGTATTTTAATTGAGGTTTTATATGAGGTTAGGGAGAGGTGGGAGTTCTTGAGCCAGGGTGTTGTTCATGTGTAAGATAGTATCCTTTCAGCAAACCTTCCCAGAGTTCCTTTCAGGCTACTCTAGGTGCTGAGGCCATGCATAACTTATATTCAACTCCAAGTAATAGAAAGCCCAAATAACAGTGGCTTAAATTAGAAAAAAGCCTACAAGTCATTCAGGGGCTGATATTCATTCATATATATGTGTGTCTATAGCTTCATTCTGTCAGTGACCCAGGATTCTCCTGTTTTATTGTTCTATTGGGGGTTGCTTTGTCCCCCAAAGTCCCTTGTGGTCCAAGAGGGGCTGCTGTAGCAGCGGTCATTACGCTGTATCCCAGCCAGCAGGAAAGCAGAAACAGACAAGGGCATGCTTCCTCCTTTTAGGATACACCCTGGTTAGCGCTTGATCACATGACCATGCGTAGCTACAAAGGATACTGGAAAATACAGTCTTTATCCCAGTAACCATGTGCCCAGCTAAGAACTGGAGTGTCTTTAATGGAGGACGAAGAAAAGAGTGAACTCCTATAGACAATTAGCTGCCTCCATCCCAAGCAGTTATAGAGAATTAGAGTTTATCTTCTAAGGGAGGAAATCAACATGTACACTGTCAACTACCTTTTTGCAAGGTATTATGTGTTTATAGTGATGTAGTCAAAGGGCTATGGGAGTGGCAAGAAGGGAGAAGCAGCCTGGTAGAATGTAGACGCCTAGAGCTTGCTCTAGAGCTTGACTACCAGGGCTTGAATTCATTTTTGGCATTTCCGAGCCATGACGGCCTTAGGCAGATTCAAAACCTCTTTGAGTTGCAACTCCTCACCCTATCATCAGCTTCCTAGGGTTCCCAAGTAAAATATGGATACCCAGTGTTCCAATGCTTATACTAAAAAAGTGTTATTTATCTTAAATTTAATGAAGTGTCCTGTTTGCTTTTTTATTTATTTGTTTGCTAAATCTAGCAACTCTACCCCTTTCCCATCTGTAAGATAAGGAGTTATTCAATGTAATAAAAGCATAATGAATATACAAATACTGATTCCCAGAGAGCTTGTTATCTGCTGGGTGTTGTTCTAGGAATAGGGATTAAACTTACACTATGGGGTTATTTGAGGATTAACCAAAAACCCACCTGTAAGTAGCTGGGCCTAGAGGAGGCTCAGAGCTCACTGACTGGTTCTATGGCTGCTGCCCCTACTCTTTTGCCTTTGGAAAGCTCTGATGGAGAAGAGGCTGGGGGACCCATGCAGAACAACTTCTGACATGCGTGCTTTGGAACCTGTGACAGGTTTCATGGATGCTGACCCTCTTGAGTGGCCACCGGAGGTGTCTTGCTCACCCTGAGACCCAGGCCATTGTGCTTGCTTCTCTAGAAAGCCTTCTGGGGCCACTTGGGCTGAAGCCATCTCCCCTACCTCTGAATTCATCATATGTGTCTATATTTCTTTCTTGGTCCTTATGAGAAAGAAATACTGATACCTTCTTGTTGGAAACAGATGCTCGGTGCCACAAAGAAAAAGCACCAAGACAAAGGATTTCTCAGCAAGGCAATTTTTACTTCCTGCAGGAAGGGTACCCTCGCCAGCCATCTTGCCATACAAGAGTACAATGAACAAATAAAAAGCAGACACGTTTATCCCTTATGCATTTGGGGTCATCCTTACCGCTGTGTCTGATCTCCATTGGTTGGAGCCAGACCTCACAATCTAAACTAAAACCCGACTGGCTAACAACTGGAAACTTTTCTGAACAGGTAAAAGAAATGGAGAACAAAAAGGAAGTCCAAATAAGGAAGGGACATAGGCTGCGAGCTGGGACATAGGCATGTCCAGCTGAGCACCTCCATGTGAGCACGTCCAGCACAGATATCTTGGTTAAAGTACAAGGACATAGAATGCACTACGTGCCTGTGAGCATGTCTAACAGCTACATAGGATAAGGCTTAACAAAGAGTTATTAGCAAAAAGCAAGAAGCCTTTGAATAAAGTTTTTAAAACAAACTATTATTACTAACACTTATAATTTATTCTTTAACAGAAAAGGAAACTTTGAAGGGAATTATTCTACTTTCCATACTTATTTTGTTCTATAAAAGGTTTGAAGTGACTTAGTTGGTAATTTCTTGTTGACTGCATTGGCACAGATCTTCTATTTACCTCTCTCTCTCTCTTCTTCTTCTTTTTTTTTTTTTTGAGATAGGGTCTTGCGAGGCCGGGTGTGGTGGCTCACGCCTGTAATCCAAGCACTTTGGAGGCCAAGGTGGGTGCATCACCTGAGGTCAGGAGTTCAAGACCAGCCTGACCAACATGGTGAAACCCGTCTTTAAAAAAAAATAATTTAAAAATTAAAAAATATATATTGGTTGATTGAGATAGGGTCTTGCTCTGTCACCCACGCTGGAGTACAGTAACATGATCACATCTCACTGCAACCTTGACCTCCTGGGGTCAAGTGATCTTCCCACCTCAACCTCCCAAGTAGCTGGGACTACAGATGTGTGCCACCATGCCCAGCTAATTTTTGCATTTTTAGTAGAAACAGCGTCTTGCCATATTGCCCAGGCTAGTCTCAAACTCCTAGGCTGAAGCTATTTGTCTACCTCAGCCTCTCAAAGTGCTAGAATTACAGGCGTGAGCTGTGGCACCCAGCCATTGTAGCACTTGATGTTCTATGGTTTCTCTGCCTTGTTTGTAAACTTCTTAAATTCTAAGGCCATGGCCCACAACTCACAAAAAGTAGTCTTTAGCATCTCCTGAGACGCAGATCAACCCTACCCATCTTTAGAGTCTTTGGATGGAGAGTTAGTTTCAAACCCTCCCATGCCTCTCCCTGGTACTAGCTGGAGAAGCTTAGAGTCCTCACCTGGTTTGCCCACTGATCATAGTGCTATCAGTAGGCTGCATAGCTCTGTGAGTAACCCCAGGAGCTGCCATGATGGACAGAGGGAGACTGTGAAAATGGTAGAGCAGTCCTCCTTTAAGATACTTTATTTATTTATTTATTTATTTATTTATTTATTTATTTAGAAGAAACTGTGGCTCATTTTATTTATTTATTTATTTTACTTTACTGTTTTTCAAATATTCTTGAGTAGACAAATATTTTTATTTTTTAAATTTTTATTGCATTTTAGCTTTTGGGGTACATGTGAAGAACATGCAAGATTGTTGCATAGGTACACACATGGCAGTGTGATTTGCTGTCTTCCTCCCCTTCACCTATATCTGGCACTTCTCCCCATGCTCTCTCTCCCCACCTCCCCATCCCCCCATCCCTCCCCCATTTCCCCCCAACAGACCCCAGTGTGTAGTGCTCCCCTCCCTGTGTCCATGTGTTCTCATTGTTCAACACCCGCCTATGAGTGAGAACATGCGGTGTTTGATTTTATGCTCTTGTGTCAGTTTGCTGAGAATGATGGTTTCCAGGTTCATCCATGTCCCTACAAAGGACACGAACTCATCGTTTTTGATGGCTGCATAATATTCCATGGTGTGTATGTACCACATTTTCCCTGTCCAGTCTATCATTGATGAGCATTTGGGTTGGTTCCAGGTATTTGCTATTGTAAACAGTGCTGCAGTGAACATTCATGTGCATGTGTCCTTATAGTAGAACGATTTATAATCCTTTGGATATATACTCAGTAATGGGATTGCTAGGTCAAATGGAATTTCTATTTTTAGGTCTTTAAGGAATCGCCACACTGTCTTCCACAATGGTTGAACTAATTTACACTCCCACCAACAGTGTAAAAGGGTTCCTATTTCTCCACATCCTCTCCAGCATCTGTTGTCTCCAGATATTTTAATGATCGCCATTCTAACTGGTGTGAGATGGTATCTCAATGTAGTTTTGATTTGCATTTCTCTAATGACCAGTGATGATGAGCATTTGTTCATGTGTTTGTTGGCCTCATGTATGTCTTCTTTTGTAAAGTGTCTGTTCATATCCTTCGCCCACTTTTGAATGGGCTTGTTTGTTTTTTTCGTGTAGATCTGTTTTAGTTCTTTGTAGATTCTGGATATCAACCCTTTGTCAGATGGTAGACTGCAAAAATTTTTTTCCCATTCTGTTAGTTGCCAATTCACTCTAATGACTGTTTCTCTTGCCGTGCAGACGCTGTGGAGTTTGATTAGGTCCCTTATGTCTATTTAGGCTTTTGTTGCCAATGCTTTTGTTGTTTTGGTCATGAAGTCCTTGCCTATGCCTAAGATAGTTTAATATGGCCAGGACCAGTGGCTCATGCCTATAATCTTAACACTTTGAGAGGCCGAGGCGGGCAGATCACCTGAGGTCAGGAGTTCAAGACCAGCCTGGCCAACATGGTGAAACCCTGTCTCTACTAAAAATACAAAAATTAGCCAGTCGTGGTGGTGGGTGCCTGTAATCCCAGCTATTGGGGAGACTGAGGCAGGGAGACTTGCTGGACCCTGGAGGTGGAGGTTGCAGTGAGCTGAGATTTCGCCACTGCACTCCAGCCTGGGCAACAGAGTAAGACTTTGTCTCAAAAAAAAAAAAAAAAAGATACTTTAATATTAGGCCTCTAAGATCTTGTTTGAATCAAGGGTTGTGAACTCTCCTGAATGTATATACAAAGCTGGGACACACACACACACACACACACACATTTGTGTTTTCAGGGAGAATATCTATAATTTATGTCAGTTTTTCAACAGGGTCTCCAACTAAAGAAGTTTAAAAGTAACTCTTCTAGAGACAGCCCTTGTTTCTTATTTCTATTGCAGCTTTGGCTGGGCCCCGTGCCTCCCTCCTGACAGGGAAATGCCGCCTGTTTTCTTGGTGTGCCGCCCTGTTTAGATCACTTCTGTATTCACCCCTGCCTTCCCGCCTGGCAGCTGGTGGGCCTAGGGGGTGCTCTGGGAGTGCAGATGCATCTTGACATTACTGCAACTCACATGATTAAGAAGGTAAATCTGCTGGGGGAAGTAGAGAGAGATGATTCCTATTAGCATCTGAAACCAATTATAAATGCTTTTGCATTAACCGCAGCTGGGGATTTTCCATGCCACTTCATACACAATTGGGAACTGATTGTGCTAGGATGCGGAACAGCAGGAGAAGACAAAAGGGAAGGGGCTTTACCGGCCCTTGAATAAGGAGTGAAGCATTATGCCCTTCCCGACACAGTAGGACACTGTTTTCTTTCCTTAGATCGGGGGATGACAAACTTCTGTAAATGGCCAGAGAATAAATATCTTCTGCTTTGTGGACCAAACAGCTTCTATCACAACTATTCAGCTCTCCTATTGCAGAAAAAACAGCCATAGACGATACATCAATGCATCAATGACTGACCATGGCTTTTTATTTTATTTTATTTTATTTTATTTTTTTGAGACTGAGTCTTGCTTTATTGCCCAGGCTGGAGTGCAGTGGTGCAATCTTGGCTCACTGCAACCTCTGCCTCCCAGGTTCAAGCGATTCTCCTGGCTTAGTCTCCCTAGTGGCTGGGTTTACAGGTACCTGCCACCACACCTGGCTAATTTTTATGTTTTTAGTACAGATGAGATTCCACCATGTTGGCCAGGCTGATCTCAAACTCCTGACCTTAAGTCAGGCGTCCCCAAACTTTTTACACAGGGGGCCAGTTCACTGTCCCTCAGACCATTGGAGGGCCGCACATACTGTGCTCCTCTCACTGACCACCAATGAAAGAGGTGCCCCTTCCTGAAGTGCGGCGGGGGCTGGATAAATGGCCTCAGGGGGCTGCATGCGGCCCGCGGGCCGTAGTTTGGGGACGCCTGCCTTAAGTGATTCATCCACCTTGGCATCCCAAAGTGCTGGGATTACAGAAGTGAGCCAGCGTGCCCAGCCCCAAGAAAACTTTATTTATAAAAACATCCAGACTTAGCCTGTGAGTTGTAGCATACCAAATCTGGCACTCAGTTTTAGGTGGGCGCAGTTCACTCCTTCTTTCTCCCTTCCTCTGAAGGTTTCAGGCTGCTCTGCCGATGGAGTAGCCATTCTTTATTCCTTTGCTTTCTTAATAAACTTGCTTTCACTTAAAAAAAAAAAAAAAAAGTAAGTTTCAAACAGTCCAGGTTAGCATCCACCCTTTCCCCCATGGCTCCAACTGGGTTGGAGCACCCCTGGGGTAGGAGGAGGAGCATTGCCTTCCAGGAGAGACCGACCCCCTTTGTAACTGATCTTGACATTTTCTGGAGTGAGTTTTGTACAGCCCAGTTCAAGAGCGCTTTAACTGACTTTTCTTGTTAACAATTCTTGTTTCATGAACCTATTCTAACGGTTCCCCTGCAACACCATCTAGCCGTATAAGCTTTTCCAATCTGTGCTGATGGGTTCCTGGAGACAGGATATGGAGCCCAGAGCTCCTCAAGGGCACCACCGTCCAGAGCTTTGCCCACAAGGATAGTCCCTACTCAAACCCAGGCAGCAGAGCTCTCACGGGTTCAGCTACCCTCTCACAGGCTTGTTTATGAAAAAAAAAAATTAAAGGTGTATAATTATACATTCATGCATATGCGTGTCTATAGCTTCATAAAATTGTGGTATAAACACATGATGTATAATTTACCATCTTAACTATTTTTAAGTATGTAGTACAGTAATGGTAAATATATGTACATCAGGTGCCAAAGACCTCTAGGATGGTTTATATTATGAAACTGAAACTCTATATCCATCAAATAACTCTCCCTTTCCCCCTCTTAAGCCCGGGCCCTGGCAACCACCATCCTCCTTTCTGTTTCTACACATTGAATTGCTTTAGATACCTCGATATAAGCGGCACATTGTGTAGTTATTTGTTCTTCTGTGACTGGCTTATTTACTTTGCATAATGTTCTCAAGGTTTTTCTACAGTGTAGCATAAGACGGATTGTCCTCCTTTTCAAGGCTGAGAAGTAAGATAGACCACATTTTCTTTACCGATTCATCCGTGGATGGACATTTAGGTTGCTTCTACCTCTTGGCTATTGTGAACGATGCTGCAACAAAGGTGTGCAACTATCTCTTCAAGATCCTGTTTTCAATTCTTTTGAGTATAAATCCAGAAGTGGGATTGATAGATCTTATGGCAATTCTATTTGTAATTTTTTGAGAAAACTCCATTTAGTTTTCTGTAGCAGCTACATCATTTTGCATCCCCACCAACACACTTACAGTTTTTATGTTTTTTTTTTTAAAAGGAAAGATACTGTAACCAGGATCATCTGCATAGTTTTATTCACTTATTCATTCACAAATATTTTTTGAGCGCCCACCCATGGCTAGACAGTCACCTCCGTCTTGGAGTTATAGTATTTTGGGGAGATAGTCAGTAAACAAATAAACATATAATTCTGCTACAGAAACAGAAAAGGGTTTAATTTAGCTATGTTTGAGAGGGAAACTGGTGTCAGGGATTCCAGAATAAAAATAGAGGGAGCGGCCCTTCTTACAATCCTTCGAAGGTCAGGCTTCTGCAGAAACTTAATTGGAGCCAGCTATTGTAAGCCTATTCACCAGTCTTTTTTTTTTTTTGAGACGGAGTTTCGCTCTTGTTACCCAGGCTGGAGTGCAATGGCAAGATCTCGGCTCACCGCAACCTCCGCCTCCTGGGTTCAGGCAATTCTCCTGCCTCAGCCTCCTGAGTAGCTGGGATTACAGGCACGCGCCACCATGCCCAGCTAATTTTTTGTATTTTTAGTAGAGATGGGGTTTCACCATGTTGACCAGGATGGTCTCGATCTCTCGACCTTGTGGTCCACCCGCCTCAGCCTCCCAAAGTGCTGGGATTACAAGCTTGAGCCACCGCGCCTGGCCACTCACCAGTCTTAAAAAAAAAAAAATCCAAGTGAGGGGCAAGGTCCATGACTGATGCCTCTAACCTTGAGCCCAGGAGTTCAAAGCCACAATGAGCTGTGATTGCACCATTGCATTCCAGCCTGGGTGACAGAGCTAGACCATGTCTAAAATAAAGTAATAATAATAATAATAAGGTGAAATTCACATAACATAAAATTAATCATTTTAATTGAACAATTCGATGGCATTTGGTATATTCACAATGTTGTACAATTAACACCTGGATCTCTTTTCAAAAAAATTTTAGGCACTCCAAAATAAAACCCTACACCCATAAAACAGCCACTACCTCATTACCTGTTCCCAGTCCGGCAGCCCTAGAGGCAACTACCTATCTGCTTTCTCTCTCTCCTTGGTTTTGGAGATGGAGACAGAGTCTTGCTCTGTCACCCAGGCTGGAGTGAATCTTGGTTCACTGCAACCTCCGCCTCCCGGGTTCAAGCAATTCTTGTGCCTCAGCCTCCTGAGTCGCTGGGACTACAGGCGCCCCCCCATCATGCCTAGCTAATTTTTGTATTTTTGTAGAGATGGGGTTTCATCACGTTGGCCGTGCTGCTCTTGAACTCAGGTGATCCGCCTGCCTTGGCCTCCCAAAGTGCTGGTATTACAGGATTGAGCCACCCCACCCATCCCAGTCTGCTTTTTCTTTCTACGGCGTTACCTATTCTGGCTGTTTCTTATAAATGGAATCATACAATTTGTGGCGTTTTGTATCTGGCTTCTTTCACTGAGCATATTGTTCTGGAGGTTCATCTGCGTTGCGGCAGGGATCAGCACTTCATGTCTTTTCATGGCTGAATAATAACATTGGATTGTATGGATATATCCCATTGTGTGTTTCCATTCATCAGTTGATGGACATTTGGGTTGCTCCTACCTTGTGCCTGCTGTGAATAGTACTGGCGTGAACATTTATGTACAAGGATTTGTTTGAGTCTCTGTTTTCAATTCTGGAGTATACTATGATCAGAGACTTTTTGCGGCTTAGGATTCTCTTGTGTTCCATCCATTATAAGAAGCAGAGGGCGACGTGACTTGGCTCAGTGAGTTAGTGAAGCTTCAAACCTGAACTGGAGCTGAGATTTCCAGGCAGCTCCCACCCATCACTGCACATGCTATAGTTTCATTTCCATCCCCTTCCCTGCCTTCCCACTGCTGTTCTAAGGGAGCTGGAGGTCGAATCAGGCTGTCCTTGGCATCAGGGGTTGGGCTCTGACCTCATATCTCTCCCATGTAAGGCTTTTTTTTTTTTTTTTTTCTTTTTTAGACAGAGTCTTACTCTGTCACCCAGGCTGGAGTATAGTGGCGCGATCTTAGCTCACTGCAACCTCCACCTCCCAGGTTCAGATGATTCTCCTGCCACAGCCTCCCCAGTAGCTGGGATTACAGGTACCCACCACCATGCCCACCTAATTTTTGTATTTTTAGTAGAGACAGGGTTTCGCCACGTTGGTCAGCCTGGTGTTGAACTCCTGACCTCAGGTGATCCAACTGCCTCAGCCTCCCAAAATGCTGGGATTACAGGCGTGTGCCACTGCGCCTGGCCCAATGTAAGGCCTTTCGTGCAGCGGCCTTTGCTTTGGAAGCAGTGATAGGTGTTATGGGGCAGTAGAGGTGACCAGGGGAGGTTGTGGAAACTGCTGTTGCAGGAGGAAAGCACACACTCTCTTTGGTGGATCTCCTCTCGTGAATCCTGCTAGTGGATCTCCTTAGGCAGGAAAGAGATCCTTGCCCCGGGATTGGGATCCAAGAGATTCTAAGATTCACTAAGCAGGTGGCAGAGGAGGCCACAGTCCTTGGTGCTGAAGGTCTCCTTTCAGATGCTTTCTACTGTAGGGAGAGTGATTTGTTAAGCTCTGAGCATCCCCCGTTGGTGCTACCTGGGAATGCCATCACTGGTAAAATTAAATATAAGCAAGAAAGAGGAAAATGGGGCTGGGCACGGTGGCTCACGCCCGTAATCCCAGCACTTTGGGAGGCCAAGGCAGGCGGATCACCTGAGGTCTGGAGTTTGAGACCAGCCCAGCCAACATGACAAAACCCCATCTCTACTAAAAGTATAAAAATTAGTCAGGCATGGTGGTGGCTGCCTGTAATCCCAGCTACTCAGGGGGCTGAAGCCGGAGAATCACTTGAACCTGGGAGGTAGAGGTTGTAATGAGCCGAGATTGTGCCACTGCACTCCAGCCTGGGCGACAAGAGCGAGATTCCGTCTCAAAAAAAAAAAAAAGAGAGAGAGAGGAAAATGAGAGATTGAGTGGGGAAAAAAGAATAGAGCCTGCAGAGTAGAAAACGCAAGCAGAAAGAGACGTTGCCACAGTGGAGAGGCGGTGCCTCATGCAGGCCCAGTAGCTCAGTTGCCTGACTCTGTCTTTGACCTTGAGGGGCGGAATTTTCTCCAGCACTTAGCAAAGAACCCAGCGTGTGGTAGATGCTCATAATGTGTCAGTTGGCACAAATGAGTGTTATCTTCCATTGGAACGAGGCTGGGGTGGGACACGTGGAGCTCAGCAAGCTGCACCAAACCCGAATCTTAGGGACTCTTTCTCCCTGAGATAGTAAATCACTTGTTGGGCATCCAAGTAACTCAGTTACCTGTGCTTCAAACAGAATCAGTGAAATATCCGCTAGTTTGGGTTCAATTTTGAAAATAATCATGTTTCCTGCCTAGGTCAGTCTGGCTTTAGATTCTCAATGCTCTGATTGACAGAAGTTGCAAGAACTCTGTATTCACTTATTAGTGTAATGGGCAGACTAGCCCGTGGCATCCTTGGGCAGAGCTGCTTTTATTTTCCACTATATTCCTCAGGCATAACTGACCACTGGGGAACATCTGCATTATCTAATTTATTCCTTTGGAGCATTTAATTTTGGCTGATTGCTGCTTAAAGGTCATTTCCAAGTAAACATGGAATGAAAGGTCACTGTACCCAGCTGAAAAGTTATCATAAAGTCATTTTGATACTGTTCAGCACCACTGCTGACCTCTTCTGCTGGCCAGCAGAGCCTGTTCCAGGGATAATTGTCTTACCTTTTGCTTCTGAGCTCTGGATTTGGTTGTAGGTTAGCAACTGGATGGCACTAGGTCCAAATGTCATTGCACATCTTTATTTATTGAAGTGCAGCCTAAGCTGTGGAAACCAGGAGATAGGATTAAGTCATTTCCAGAAACCACCAAGGAGTCCTACAAGCCCTAGTCGGCACTGCTGAACAACAGTGCTCCTGTCCCTGACGAATCAGATGCCTGAAGACCAGTAGAAGAAACAGGAGATTTACTGAGCGGTAGTTTGGAAGAACATAAGGAAGGGAAATGATAGCAAAAGACTAGGGGAGTTTGCCTTTGTATTTTCAAATAGTAAAGAGGGAAAACGCTTCAAACCAAGACTTGTTCATTTACTGCCAGTCCTGGGGCATGTTCCCAGAATCGTAGTTGGTGTGTACTTGAGGGGAAATACTAGAGGGAGAAGGAAGATGCTGTGTTGAAGTTCTATCAGTTTCTCCACTGGCTTAGTGGGCAGGTAGATGGGGTGAATGTCATGAACATTGCCTGTTGAGATGTCAGCAAGGCATTCACCAGAATGTTTGGGTAAGCTAGGTGGACTCCAGAGCTACCTGCGAGGGCAAGAGCCCAGTGAGGTGTCGGTCACAGCAGAGGGACGGGTATGTGCTGTGGGTCGTCATGATAAGGAAGAGTGTGGTCAGGAGGATCAAAAGGATTACGGAGGAAAGCAAAAGGCCCCGTGAATTGGAGACAGAAGGCAAAGAATAACAGAGGACACAGAAGTGAGATTGGTGGTCGGGAGAGTTGTGAGAGGTGGGTTCTGTAGAGAAGGGAGAATTCCAAGGGCTTGCTTACATTTAGAATGGGGCAAAGCTTCTGTGCTAAGAGCTTTACAGGTACCCTTCACGCATCACGTCAGCACTGTGAGTTTGCCCATTTGATAGATGAAATAGAGGCACAAGTTAAGAAGAGGCAGATGCATGCTAGAATCCTGGCCATCGGACACCAGGGCTCCTGTGATGAACCACTGTCCCACCTGTCTCTCTGAGGATCTGGCTGGTGTGTTAGCACCCAGGAAGTCCTCAAATACTGGGGGAAGTTACCAGTGAGGTGCCATTTATTACCTATCAGATTTGGGGGAAAAAAAAAAAAGAATTACAACTCACTAGTAATGGAAGTGAAATCTGGAGAATGCTTTCAGGAGTGTAATTTGGCAATATCTATCAAAGTGAAACATGCACGCACCCTGTGACCCAGTTTGCATTTCTTGGAATGGATCCTGTAGAAATGCCTTCCTTGGTGCTAAAAGATAGGTGCCTAAGAATCGTCATCAGAGGCTGGGTTGGTGGCTCACACCTATAATCCCAGCACTTTGGTGGGGGCCGAGGTGAGACGATCGCTTGAGCCCAAGAGTTTGAGATCAGCCTGGGCAACGAAGCAAGACCTCATCTCTATTTTAAAAAAAAATAAAAAAATAAAAAAATCTGGGCACGGTGGCTCATGCCTGTAATCCCAGCACTTTGGGAGGCTGAGGTGGATGGATCACTTGAGGTTAGGAGTTCAAGACCAGCCTCGCTAACATGGTGAAACCCTGTCTCTACTAAAAATCCAAAAATTAGCCAGGTGTGGTGGCATGTGCCTGTAATCCCATCTACTTGGGAGGCTGAGGCAGGAGGATTGCTTGAGCCTGAAAAGGCGGAGGTTGCAGTTAGCCAAGATCGCGCCACCACGCTCTAGCTTGGGGAACAGAGGACAGAGCAAGACTCCATCTCAAAAAAAAAAAAAAAAAAAGAAATTAAAAAGAAAAGAAAGAACAGACGTTAGAGCATCAGACGATGCAAAGTCCTTCAGGAGGGGACTGGCCAATTTTAACAGAGTCCAGCTCCACCATGGAGCACCACAGACACAACAAAGAAGGAGGAGGGAAAGTGACGTGAAGCCCTTTGGGAAGGCGTCTATGGCAGGTCGCTAAAGTGAAAGAGACACGTTCCAGAGTAAGATACATGGAATCAAATATGATCGTTCAGTTTTGTAATTATGTAATTAATGTAATTGTAGTTCACATAATTTTATCTATACTTATAAATTTACATTTATATAAGTAAACATACAGAAATATATGAAACATTAAATAATTAGAAATTATATGTATATATGTGTACATACATTTGGGTGTGTTTATAGAGATATAAATATATGTGTGTATATGTATGTGTATATATGCATGTGAATACATCCATATTGGTACATGTTTGCCAATGACAGTAAAACATTTTAGGAGGAAATATCCAAGCTGTCTGCAGTGGTTACCTCTGTTGGTGAAGATAAAAGGAGGATTTTATTTTTTACTTCAATTTTATTTTATTTTATATTTTATATTTTATTTTTTGAGACAGGATCTTGCTCTGTTGCCCAGCCTGGAGTGCAGTGGTGTGATCTCGGCTCACTGCAGCCTCTACCTCCTGGACTCAAGTGATCCTCCTGCTTCAGCCTCCCAAATAGCTGTGACTACAGGCACATGCCATCATGCTTGGCTAGTTTTTAAACATCTATTTTTTTGTAGAGACGGGGATCTCGCCATGTTGCCCAGGCTGGTCTTGAACTCCTGGACTCAAGCAATCCTTCTGCCTTGCCCTGGCAAAGTGCTGGGATTATAGGTGTGAGCCATCACACCCAGCCTACTTTTTACCTTTTTACCTTATATGCAGGCAGGGAATGAGGGAATCATGTGTTATATGGGTGATTTTTCTTTCTCCTTTGTTCTTTTTGGTATTTTCCAAACTGGAGAAGAAGCATGAGGCGCAGAGCGAGGGGAATGGGCCCTGTGTGCAGACAGAACCATTGTGCCCACAGGAAACAGGGAGAGCCAAGACTTCCCGCTCTTGTCAGGACACTCAACCCTCAGCACACTCTGCGGCAGCGTTGAGAGTGGAGAGCGGAGTGCAGAGAGCCAGTGGGTGGTGAGGACCTGAGCTCAGTCAGAGGAAGAACGGTTGGAAAAAGTGATTTTTAGGAGCAAGCCGGGAAGGTTGGGAAGACCTGAACGTTGCTTTTACGTAGGAGGGAAAAGATTGATGAGGCCTCAGAGGCAAAGCTAGAGCTCCTGGGTAGCAATTCTCTGGAAAGAGACACCACCCTTTTAATCGATTGGCAGTAGGGTCCCTGTCACAGGTCAGGTCTGGAGAGCTGTGGTGCTTCCACTGGTGGGGGATGTCATGGGGGATGTTGTGGTTCAGCCTGCGACTCCAAGAAGCCAAGGCTCTGCTGCGCCTCTTCCTTGACACCTAAGGGATTTCTGGCCTCCTGCCCCCAAGTATTCCCAGGCCTGTTATTCGGGCTTTATGCGCTTTAAACTTTTATACACCAACATTGCTTTGCGCATAGTAAAGCATTAGCTAGTATATGTAGTTTTTTGGGTTTTTTTTGCTTTTTTTTTTTTTTTGAGATGAAGTCTCACTTTCTTGCCCAAGCTGTAGTGCAGTGGTGCGATCTCAGCTCACTGCAACCTCTACCTCTCAGGTTCAAGTGATTTTCTTGCCTCAGCCTCCCGAGTAGCTGGGACTGCAGGTGCAAGCCACCATGCCCCGCTAATTTTTGTATTTTTAGTAGTGATGGGGTTTCACTGTGTTGGCCAGGCTGATCTTGAACTCCTGACCTCATGATCCACCCACCTCGGCCTCCCAAAGTGCTGGGATTACAGGCATGAGCCACCACGCCAGGTGGGATTTATTTCTTTAGGTGCTGGGGATTCCAGGCTGAACAATGTCACCATTGTCTTCCTACCCTGGAGCTGACATGCTCATAGGGAAGACAGCTGGACCAAACAAACACCACAACCCCTCTCCCTGGCCCCTACCATTGAAAACAATACATGAAAAATCTACAAGTTACTTGTTCTCACATGCTGATCCCCAAATCCACATCCTTATACCTGACCTTCACATTCAGTGAGTGTTTAATGATCACCTCTGTTTAAAAGCAACCCTATTGTGCAGGAGCCACCATCTCATTGATCCTCAAGTCCCCGAAGGTCATCCTGGCAGCAGGACTTTCTGATTATCTGATGCCCAAACAGGGAGAAGGGGCTGTCTCTCCTTCCAGGCTGGGGCTGGCTTGAGGAGGCCAGGCCGGCGGGCTCAGCCGCTGTCTCGCTCCCTGTGAAACACACAGCTCCCTGCATAAACTTCCATGACGTTAACCGCTAGGCTCACGTTCCGATTCCCTCTAGATTTGCTCTATCTGACTGCAAAGTAATTGTTTTAGTTTCTAGTCAATTCCTGTAAGATCACACAGGGGACTCAGAGCTCAGGCCCTAAGAAGGCAGACAAGAAGAGAAAGAAATCTTGTTGAAAGGCAGAATTGGGGCTGCTTATCACGTGGATGTCTTATCACTTTCTCTGTTTTCATGACTTAACTAAGAACCCTAGAGAGCCAGTGGCTCATGCCTATAATCCTAGTACTTTTGGAGGCTGAGGATGGTGGATTGTTTGAGGCCAGGAGTTCAAGACCAGCCTGGCCAACATGGTGAGACCCCGTCTCTCAAAAACAAAAACAAAAACAAAACAAAACACCTGATCACATGTACAAAAAATACATAAAGAAATTAATTGGGTGTGGTGGTGTGTGCCTGTAGTCCCAGCTACTCAGATGGCTGAGGCGTGAGAATTGCTTGAACCTGGGAGGCAGGGTTGCAGTGAGCTAAGATTGCACCATTGTTCTCCAGCCTGGGTGACAGAGCGAGACTCTATCTCAGGAAAAAATTAAAAAGGACCCTGGGATCCTAGGTACAATAGAGGGGCTGGTTTCTGATTCTCAGGCTCTCACAGATGCTCTGTATCAGTTCACTGTCATGGGTGGAAGCCACACAGCAGTGTGCAGCTGTGGTCCAGATGTCCAACTTACTCAGCCCAGCCGCTGATCCCATATTTTATTTTAGACATGCTATAATTGGAGAGGAGCATCAGTTAGTTTGAGAGAATGCAGAGAGAAGCCACGATGATGCTGAGAGCATTAGGAAATGGGGAGGTCAGAGGAAGAGCCTCGTGGAGGAAAATAAAGCTGAGAAAAGGCCAATTCATGATCTTTGAGCATGGAACACACTATCATGTGGTGGCTAGCTGCATTGTGACCTTGCTGAAAAGGTCTAAACTCTCACAAAAGAGTCAGGTTAGCTGGGTTAGACAGTAGAACTCCACGTTTCATGGAAACTAAGACTCTGCCAACCCAAGAAGGCAATATTATTTTGTGAACCATCAAGAAAGAAAAAAAAGCATATAGTCCAAAACTCTAATACTTGCTTGTACTTAGAATATTTAATGTTTACGTATTAAAAGAACTCTTTTATGGTTGGATGTGGTGGCTCACACCTGTAATCCCAGCACTTTGGGAGGCTGAGGCGGGAGGATCACTGGAGGTCAGGAGTTTGAGAGCAGCCTGGCCAACATGATGAAACCCCATCTCTACAAAAAAAACGAAATTTAGCCAGGCATGGTGGCGGGTGCCTATAATCCCAGCTACTGGGATTATACTTGGAGGCTGAGCCAGGAGAATTGCTTGAATCCAGGAGGCAGAGGTTGCAGTGAGCCATGATCACACCGCTGTACTCCAGCCTGGATAACAGAGAGAGACACTGTCTCAAACAAAAAAAAAAAAAGAAAAAAAGAGCTCTTTTAGACTTAGTCTTATCATGTACTGTGCATACTCATAAAGAAAACCATACATCTATGCATACATATATACATTTTGCATGCATATAAAGGAAACATAATGACATTAATTGGAAGAGCAATCACTTCCTAAAACTTTCTCATATTTGAATATGATGCTTCTCAATCGCTTTTCAAGTCAGAGTACTTTTTTTCATACATTATATTATCATCTTTGTCTAGAATATCAATGATGTAGCATTTCTTAAAAGTTTCCCTAAAAGAACTAAAGGCCAGGCTGGGTGCGGTGGCTCATGCCTGTAATCCCAGCACTTTGGGAGGCCGAGGCAGGCGGATCACAAGGTCAGGAGTTCAAGAACAGTCTCACCAACATGGTGAAACCCCATTTCTACTAAAAATACAAAAGTTAGCTGGGTGTGGTGGCATGCGCCTGTAGTCCCAGCTACACAGGAGGCTGAGGCAGGAGAACTGCTTGGACCCGGGAGGTGGAAGTTGCAGTGAGCCAAGATCACACCACTGCACTCCAGCCTGGACGACTAGAGTGAGACTCCGTCTCAAAAAAATAAAAAGAACTAAAGGCCATTTTTGCTAATAATTGTTGATAATATTGATTTAAGTCAAGTTTGTCAATTTAAGTCAGATATGTAGAGCAGCATTTCTCGGCTTGAGCCTACATCTTAGCATCCTGGAGGCTTCAGACACAGGTTGCTGGACCCCACTCCCAGAGATTCTTTATTTATTTATTTTTGAGACAGCGTCTTGCTCTGTCACCCAGGCTGGAGTGTGGTGGTGTGATCTCGGCTCACTGCAACCTCCATCTCCCAGGTTGAAGCAATTCTCCTGCCTCAGCCTCCTGAGTAGCTGGGATTATAGGTACCCGCCATCATATCTGGATAATTTTTGCGTTTTTGTAGAGACTGGGTTTCACCATGTTGGCCAGGATGGTCTCAATCTCTTGACCTCAAGTGATCCGCCTGCCTCTGCCTCCCAAAGTGCTAGGTGTGAGCCACCACACCCGACCCACTCCCAGAGGTTCTGACTCAGTAGGTCTGGCATGGAGCTCGAGAATGTGCATTTCTTGCCAGCTGCCAGGTGATGCTAATGGTGCTGGTCCAGGCACCACACTCTGAGTAGCACTGATGCAGGGTAGGGTTGGCCCACTCTGCACCTTCAGGGACGTTTCTGGAGACATCCGATTCCCTACCTCATCACCTGTTCTCCATGACCATCAGTCTTTTATGGGCCAAAAGGATACCCCTCTGTTTCTCCTGGATTTTCCTCCGAACCTTCTGGACCATCCTGCGAGTTTTTTGCAGGTGCTTTTGACATTGGTGCATCATCAGGGCCTGTCTGATGGCCACTGTGCAAGATGAATCCAGATATCCAAGATGCTGAACTGGGAGTGGAAGGAGGGAGGAGAAAGTGCATCTTAAAATGGACAAATGCAGTAGTTAACTTCCTTTACATGCCTTGAGGGAGGGTATGGCCTAGGGCAGCCTGCAGGCAGAGATGGGAGTGGCGCCCCTGTCCATAAGCCTCCTGGGGCTACCCAGACAGTAAATAGCACCTGCTCACAGCAGGCAACAGCACTGCCAATGCCCCGTCTGGTATGGCCTTCTGCCTCTTGTGACAATGGCAGGGGACAGGGCCAGATGGTTCACTCTGGTGATTTTAATGTTAACTATCCAGTCTTTTTTTGTTTTATTTTTAACAATGCTGCTAGAAAACCTCCAATATCGTTCAACATGGCACACTAATAAAAAGGCAAAAGGTCTTTCTTGCACACTGTGGCTGAAATAATAAAGAGCAGCTGTAAGTGGTGGGGCAGACGGCCTGAGCCCCAGCAGCTGAGGACTGCTTGTCTTCATTAGCGTCACTGGCAGACGGCTTCCCCTTCGACATGGGGTAGGCCCACAGGTCACCCAGCTGGTGCTTTCCAAGAACCTGTCGGGATCGGTGTGGCCTTGTTGTCAGGGCTTTTTTTTTTTTTTTTTTTTGAGTCAGGGTCTCCCTTTGTCACCCAAGCTGGAGTAGAGTGGTGTAATCTCAGCTCACTGCAGGCTTCACCTCCAGGGCTGGTACCACAGGGGGTGCCACCACACCCCACTAATTTTTTAATTTTATGTAGAGACAAGGTTTCCCAAGCTGAGCATCGTGGCTCATGCCTGTAATCCCAGCACTTTGGGAAGCTGAGGCGGGTGGATCACGAGGTCAATGGTTCGAGACCAGCCTGACCAACATGGTGAAACTCCATCTCTACTAAAAATACAAAAATTAGCTGGGTGTGGTGGCACGTGCCTGTAATTCCAGCTACTTGGGAGGCTGAGGCAGGAGAATTGCTTGAACCCAGGAGATGGACGTTGTAGTGAGCTGAGATCACACCTCTGCACTCCAGCCTGGGCGACAAAGCAAGTCTCCATCCCCCACCAAAAAAAGAGAGACAGGGTTTCCCAATGTTGCCCAGACTGGTTTTAAATTCCTGAGCTCAAGTGATCCTCCCTCCTTGGCCTCCCAAAGTGCTGGGTTTACAGATGTGAGCCACTCTGCCATGCTGACCATAGTTTTCAAGATTTGAACAAACTCCGTGGCAAGCACAAGCTCCCTCCTGTCTCCTTTTGGCTCTTATTTCCATGAGCATGTCTTCTTTGTCTCAGCCAGTGGTTCTTGACTGGGGGCTGTTTTTCCCCTTAGGAGACATCAGGCAGTGTCTGGAGACATTCTGGGCTGACACAATGGGAGGAGGTGCCATAATAGGTGTATCTAGTAGGTAGAGGCCAGGAATGCGGGTAGCTATCCTCCTGTGCACAGCACAGCCCGACAGCAAGGAATGTGCCAGCACAGAATGCCAGCGGTGCCGAGGTTGAGAAATCCTGGCCTCATAAGCAAAGCAACCACTGCATTCAAAATGTTTTGGACTGCTGCTTTCTGTTTCTTGAAATCTGGAGAAGGGAATGAAGAGAGGAAATCAAATGACCTTTTAGGCAGTGTTCCCTGCAGCCTTCCTGCAGTGTCATGTTGTAAATGGTCATAAAAAGCTGTAATTTACTTGGCACCAATTTTGGATGGTTTCTTCTGATATTGAAACAGTAAAAATAAAATAGCACATGCACAGACTCATGGACCGCTGAAGGAACACGTTTTATCTAATAACCCCATGTTCCTCACACTTGATGGGCCTATGAATTTTCCAGGAATCAGGTTGAAATGTGGGTTCTCATTCATGAGGTCAAGGTGGGGTCTGAGATTCTATGTCGGTTTTTTTGTTTTCTATTTTTTTTTTTTTTTTTTTGGAGACAGTCTCACTCTTGCCCAGGCTGGAGTGCAGTGGCACTATTTTGGCTCACTGCAACCTCTGCTTCCCAGGTTCAAACAATTCTCCTGCCTCAGCCTCCTGAGTAGCTGGGGTTATAGGCTGGTTACAGGCTCCCGCCGTGACGCCCAGCTAATTTTTGTATTTTTAGTAGAGACGAGGTTTCACTATGTTGGGACTACAGATGCCAGATTGGTCTCGAACTCCTGATCTCAGGTTATCCACCCTCCTCAGCCCTCAAAGTGCTGGGATTATAGGCACCAGCCACTATGCCCAGCCAAGACTCTGCATCTTTTTGGTTTTTTTTTTGAGACAGGGTCTTGCTCTATCGCCCAGGCTGGAGTACAGTGACGTGATCATGGCTTTCTGAACCTTCTTCTCCCAGGCTCAAGCAATCCTTCTTTCACCTCAGCCTCCCAAAGTGCAGGGATTATTGGCATGAGCCACTGTACCCTGCTAGATTTTTTTTTTTTTTGAGATGGAGTCTTACTCTGTCACCCAGGCTGGAGTACAGTGGTGTGATCTTGGATCACTGCAACCTCTGCCTCCTGGATTCAAGTGATTCTCCTGCCTCAGCCTCCCGAGTAGCTGGGATTACAGGCACGTGCCACCAAACACAGTTAATTTTCTTTCTTTCTTTTTTTTTTGAGACAGGGTCTTATTCTGTCTTCCAGGCTGGATTGCAGTGGTGCGATCTTGGCTCATTGCAACTTCCGCCTCCTGGATTTAAGTGATTATCCCGCCTCAGCCTCCCCAGTAGCTGGAATTACAGGCACATGCCACCACACCTGGCTAATTTTTTGTATTTTCAGTAGAGACAAGTTTCACCATGTCGACCAAGCTGGTCTCGAACTGCTGATCTCAAGTGATCCGCCTGCCTCGGCCTCCCAAAGTGCTGGGATTAAAGGCGTGAACAACCATGCCCTGCCTAATTTTTGTATTTTTAGTAGAGATGGGATTTCACGATGTTGGCCATGCTGGTCTTGAGCTCCTGACTTCAGGTGATCTGCCTGCCTTGGCCTGCCGAAGTGCTGGGATTACAGGTGTGAGCCACGGTGCCCAGCCCCTGTTAGATTTTGCATCTTGAACAGGCTCCTGGGTGGTGCCTACCTTGCAAGCCCAGGGACCACACATTGAGTAGCAAAGTAGTAACCCGCCCTTTGGCATGCCTAAACCCGTGGAGGGACTGCTCATGACTCCCACCGTTCATTTAAATGTAGATCATGAGAATACCCTTTGCAAAGCTCTGTGCATTCATGATCAGCTTACTTTCTGTGCAATGTGGTGTAGCGTGACCACCTCATCCTTGTTTGCCCAGAACTATTCCAGTTCACACCAAAAGCCCCACATCCCTGGAAACCCCTCAGTCCTGAGTAAACCAGAATGGTTGGTTACCCTATCAAGCCCCACAGTATCCCCAGGGGGTCAGGTAAGATTGGATGTTGTGAGCTTCCTTTTGTAAGAAAGGCTCTGAGACCCGGTGCAGTGGAAACTCAAGAAAGATGTTTGATTTACTCAGTTACTCTATGTTTCTCTCCTATTCTGGGAATGGAAACAGGTATGATGTTACGTGCTCCACTGCCTAACGTTGGGGCATGTTTTCTGTCACCAGGAGGGTAGTGTTTCTTGTCCCCCACCTGTTATTTGCATTTTCCAACAACACATTTCTCAGCTCCAGTCTTTTCTTTTCTTTTTTGAGATAGAGTCTCACCCTGTCATCCAGCCTGGAGGACAATGGCGTGACCTCAGCTCACTGCAACCTCCAACTCCTGGGTTCAAGCAATTCTTCTGTCTCACCCTCCTGAGTAGCTGGGACTACAGATGCACATCACCACGTCTAGCTAATGTTTGTGTTTTCAGTAGAGTTGGAGTTTTACCATATTGGTCAGGCTGGTCTCGAACTCCTGACCTCAAGTGATCTGCCTGCCTTAGCCTCCCAAAGTGCTGGGATTACAGGCACGAGCCACGGCACCCAGCCCCAGCTCCAATCTGTTTTTGCCCCACCCTTATCACCTACTGTGTCCAGATTCTTCCCGAACCCCTTTCAGCAGGAGTTTTAATGAAAGTTTTGGAGTAGAGACTCTAAAACTTTCGTTATTTTCAGACTAACATAGTTCCTGAGGTTTTTGTTCGTAAGGAAATTGGTTTTGTGGTGGGTAGAAAAAAAGTGAGAGATGTTTTCAATTCTTAGGTAACTGATATTCTCTCAAGGGTGAGAAATGTATATAAATCATTTTTTTTAAAGTTTCAAAATTTTATATCGTTAAGGGCTACAATGTTAGATACATAGGGTCTGTGTGGATGTGGATTTGCAGATGAATTAGTGTAGAATCAGTAGGCATGCCATCTAAAACTCCTTTCTACAATGGCTTGGCCAGTTTCCGTGGAGTTGGCCAAACACTCCTTGTTAATTTCTCCTTCTTTTTTGTAGACAGAGTCTTGCTCTGTTGCCTAGAGTGGAGTGAAGTGGCACGATCTCAGCTCACTGCAACCTCCACCTCCTGCTCATGAGAAGACCCTTTGCAAAGCTCTGTGCATTCATGGCCAGCTTACTTTCTGTACAATGTGGTGTAGAGTGACCACTTCCTTGTTTGTCCACCTCCTGGGTTGAAGCAGTTCTCATGTCTCAGCCTCACCAGTAGCTGACATTGCAGACACATGCTACCATGCCTGGCTAAATTTTTATATTTTTAGTAGACATGGGGTTTCACGATGTTGCCCAGACTGGTCTTGAACACCTGAGCTCAGGCAATCTGCCCGTCTTGTCCTCTCAAAGTGCTAGAATGTCAGTCCTGAGCCACCACACCTGCCCACTCCTGGTTAGTTTCTTTTGCTTGTTTTTTTTTGTTTTTTTTTTTTTTTTTTTTTTGAGACAGAGTTTTGCTCTTGTACCCCAGGCTAGAGTGCAATGGTGCAGTCTTGGCCCACAGCAACCTCTGCCTCCCAGTTCAAGCAATTCTCCTGCCTCAGCCTCCCAAGTAGCTGGGATTACAGGCATGTACCACCACACCTGGCTAATTTTGTGTTTTTAGTAGAGATGGGGTTTCTCCATGTTGGTCAGGCTGGTCTTGAACTCCTGACTTCAGATGATCTGCCTGCCTAGGCATCCCAAAGTGCTGGGATTACAGGCATGAGCCACCTCGCCCAGCCTCTTTTGCTTGTTTCTCTCTCTCTTTTTTTTTTTTCCACTCCTGGTTAATTTCTACCTCTGCGCCATTGTTTAAGCCAGTCTCTCCATCAAGGAAGTCCTCTAGCCTTTCCTTTCTGACTACCCATATTGTTCACGTCCTGTAAGGATTTTGCCCTCACTCCCTGAGTCCCTCTCACTATTTCAGCACAGTAACCACAATCCTGCCCTGCAAGGGCTCCAAAATGGGAAGCCTCTTTAAGAGAAGAGAATGAATAAGCATCAGGGGGAGGCGTTCATGTCAGGGTGAGCACCCACCCACTAGGTCTCCTGCCAGCCTAATCACCCAAGGTCTCCACTAGCCTCCTAGAACAGCAGCTGCACGTACTTTCTTGATTAATTCTGGACTTTGATGTTGTTTCAAGATCAGCTACCAGAAGTCTTGCCTAAGAGTGTGCCCTGCAAAAATCAGTTGTCTTAAAAAAAAAAAGTGGGTCGCTGTTCATTCACTTATTTGACAAATGCACATTGTTTTCTCTGTTCACCAGAGGGATAATATACATACATTGTATTCCTCTCTTGGGCTGAAAAACCTAATTGGTATATATATATTCTCTCGCTGCTGCAAAGCACTACCTGGAACTGGGTAATTTGTGAAGAAAAGAGGTTTAATTGACTCACAGTTCCACAGGCTTAACAGGGAGCATGACTGGGAGGCCTCAGGAAACTTACAATCGTGGTGAAAGGGAAGGGGAAGCAAGCACCTTCTTCACATGGCGGCAGGAGAGAGAGAGAGAGAGAGAAGTGGGAGGTGGTACACTCCCTCAAACAACCAGATCTCATGAGAACAGCAAGGGAGGAGGCCGCCCTCTTGATTCAATCATTTTCCACTTGGCCCCTTCATCAAAAGATAGGGATTACTTTTTTTTTTTTTTTTTTTGAGATGGAGTTTCACTCTTGTTACCCAGGCTGGAGTGCAATGGTGCGATGTCAGCTCACCGCAACCTCCACCTCCCGGGTTCAGGCAATTCTCCTGCCTCAGCCTCCTGAGTAGCTGGGATTACAGGCACGCGCCACCATGCCCAGCTAATTTTTTGTATTTTTAGTAGAGACAGTGTTTCACCATGTTGTCCAGAATGGTCTCGATCTCTTGACCTTGTGATCCACCCGCCTCAGCCTCCCAAAGTGCTGGGATTACAGGCTTGAGCCACCGCGCCGGGCCTAGGGATTACAATTTGACATGAGATTTGAGTGGGGGGACACAGAGCCAAGTTATGTCAGTATATATGTTAGAACAGCAATGGACAAGGAGCTGCTTCTGTAGTTAACTGTTTTGTGAGGATATATTTACATTATTGTTTTCCTTGTTTCTCAAAGCCAAGGACAGTGTGTCATTTATTCTTCACCCCCTGCAAGCAGTGACTTCCAACTTTGAGTTCCCAAGCTTGATGGGGCTGCTGGTATCACTTCAATCAATTATTATTTCCAAATGCTGGATGAAAAAAGGCAAATTAAAATTCTGTTTCTTTGCTTTTGGCTAAAGTGACAGACTCTTAGTTTTGGAGCTATGGTATTTCATACTGATCTGAAGCTCTGATTGGTAGTTATATCAATGTATTTTTAATAAAGATAAGATGGGGAAAAGAATGAGTTCTTTGCTAACACAGTTTGCTTGACTAAAGCCTTTCAAACCATTTTTTTTTTTTTGGTCGGGGGTGTATTAGTTTGTTTTCTGTTGCTTATAACAGAGTACCAGAAACGGAGTGATTTGTAAAGAAAAAATTTATTCCTTATAGTTATAAAGGCTGAGAAAACCAGGGTCAAGGGGCTGTATCTGATGAGGACCTTCTTGCTGGTGGGAACTCTGCAGAGTCCTGAAGTGACGCAGGGCATTACATGGCTGGGGGCTGGGTGTGCTAGCTCAAATCTCTCTTCTTCTCATAAGCCTCCGGTTCCCCTCCCATGATAATCCATTAATCTATGAATCTCTCGTGATCCAGTGCACTCTTTTTTTTTTTTTTTTTTTTTTTAAGATAGGGTCTCAGCCGGGCACGGTGGCTCATGCCTGTAATCCCAGCACTTTGGGAGGCCAAGGTGGTGGATCACGAGGTCAAGAGATCAAGATCATCCTGGCTAACATAGTGAAACCCCGTTTCTATTTAAAAAAAAAAAAAAAGAGAGAGGGTCTCATTCTCTGCCCAGGCTGGTGTGCAGTGGTGTGATCTCAGCTTGCTGCAGCCTCAACCTCCCGGGCTGAAGCCATCCTCCCATTCCAGTCCCAGTAGCTGGGACTACAGGCACATGCCATCACACCCGGCTACTTTTTGTATTTTTTGCAGGCACAGGGTTTTGCTGTGTTGCCCAGACTGATTTCAAATTTCTGAGCTCAAGCAATCCTTCTGCCTTGGGCTCCCAAAGTGCTGGGATTATAGGCATGAGCCACTGTGCGCAGCCCCAGTTAACTTTTAAAATACTGTTACATTAGGGATTAATTTACAACATGAGTTTTGGAGGGGATATTAAAACCCTAGCAGTGGAGTTAGAGCAATAATAATAGCTGGCTTATATGCTAGGTAATCAATGCTTGTTAAAATTAGTACAAAATGAATTTTCGTGTTAAAATGGACTAGAAGGTGCTTGCCCACTATGGCATAGAAAGTTCTGGAAGAACTCAGCATAGCCTTCTCAACCTCAGAGGCAGGCACCGTAGGAGACAACACTCGAATGTCCAAGTGCCAGGTGGCTCCCCAATGGTAGCTTTGGGTACCTGTCAGGGGCCCTGTGGAAAGTCCCACTTTCTGTCCTTCTCTGGGGCTGAAGGGAGGGAAAAAGGAGCCTTTGCCTTAGACACTTTGCCCTGAATGTGTGGTATCCTGGGAGCATCCAGGCAGCATTTAGGAAGGCAGAAGAGTGGAGCCTCTGGTGGGCGGTGAGAGTCCATGGGTCTGTAGGCCCCGTATGGCTCAGATGTTCCGTCAAAGCCCAGGCCTCGCCAACCATCTGTCTGTGAAACTGATAGGGAAGAGACATGAATCACAGAGTGAAAGGGTGGCCTGGTGGTGAGGGCAAGCCCCAGGAGGAGGACCCTGTGCTCGGAAGAAGACTGGAAGGGAGGGAGGGAAGGAGGGAAGAAGGGAGGTGCCGTAGGTCTTTGGCTCTCATGGCATGGAGACAACCTCATTCTGCAGCTGGCCTGTTGAAGAGCTAATGAGGTGAAGAAAATTCTTGGGAAATGATGGCTTAAAACAAATCATGGAGACTTTCAATTGAAACTGGCTTTCCAAAGAGTTGGGGGTTTTAAACATCTAGGTGGCTGTGGATAGAAACACAGAGTGTATATTACTGATTGAGAGTCTTGAGTTGAAAATTAGGAGCCCTGGGTTTCCTGACTGTGTTTTGATACCTACTTTAGGTCTTATTGTTTAAGTTAATGAGCCTTACTTTGCATATTCAACCTTTTTTTATACCTTATTAAAATATATTTAAATTATAAAAGGAAGATAGCATTATAGAAAGAGGGGGAAACCTACGCTCTTATCACCCAATGCCTCAACTACTTTAAATTATTATACATTGCCTGCCAGTCTTCTGTGATTTGCATAATATTTTTTTTTTTACCATTGCAAGGACAAGTGGCATATATTTTTATATACTGCTTTTTTCCACAAGGTTGATATCCTAAAATATTTTCTGTAGTCCTGTGATTATCATTTTCCAAACTGCATTAAAGTCCCTTGCATTTATGCTCTATAGTTTATTTAACTAACCTTTTGTTTAGCATTAAGATGATCAGCATCTTTTTTCCCCTTACATTTTGAATCGTTTTATTGAGCAAGTCCCTGGGAAATTGTATTGATGGGTCAACACCCATCCTACTCTACTGGGAGTAGAGAGCACAGGGCAATTTGTAGGGGCCATGATTTAATTTAATTAGACAAATGATTTTTTGAGTGCCTTTAACGTGTAAGGCTTTCTTTGTGCGTTTATCCATTACAGGGTCCTATTGAGGTTCCCTGAGTATGTAGTAAGACTGGAAAGCCTTCCCGATTCTGATGACTTTAGGTAAAAGGCCAATGTGAATCCGTGTAAAGTCTCGGTGACATATCATTTAAAAATAATTGTAGAAGTCTCACCATGAAAATAGCTGTCGTATTCACACCTCTCTCTCTCAGGATGTGTGAAGACCTGGGCAGGGAACATCAGTTGTTTGTCAAAAAATGCTCCTGGGAAGTCCTTGAAACATTTGTATTGGCTTTGGTATTCTGACTTGTTTCCCTGTAGTTTTGCTGACAATAATCAGTTTCGTGGTTGAGCTGCAAACCTGTGACTTGAATCTGACAGCCTAGGGTGATTAGGGACTCACCAACATGTGGAACGTGGGTGAATGGGGCCAGCGGGAGATATGAGTGTTTCTGTCTGTGAAGTGAGGGGCTCAGACCAGATGCTCTTGCACGTTCTTCCCAGCACTAAATCCCCAGTGAAAGTAACATTGATCTCCGGCATCAGATTAGTTTGCTAGAGTTGCCTTAGCAAAGTACTATGGGCAAGCTGATTTAAACAAGACATTTATTGCCTCTCATGTGATTCAGGAGTCCAGAAATTAGAAACCATGGTGTCATATGGGTTGGTTTTTACTGAGGACAGTGAGAAGAATCTGCCCAGGGCTCTCTCCTTTTTTTTTTGAAATAGGGTCTTGCTGTGTCACCGAGGCTGGAGTGCAGTGGCCCAGTGTGGCTCACTACAGCCTTCTTCTCCTGAGGCTCAAGTGATACTCCTACCTTGGCCTCCTGAGGGCATCACTATGCCCAGCTAATTTTTTTGATTTTTTTTTTTTTTAGTAGAAATGGGGTCTTGCTATATTGCCCAGGCTGGTCTTGAACTCCTGAGCTCAAAGATCCTCCCACCTCAACCTCCCAAAGTGCTGGTATTACAGGCATGAGCCACCACACCTGACTTTTCTCCCTGGCTAGTAGATGGCCATTTTCTTTCTGTGTCTCTTCATATTGTCTTCTGTTTATGCACATCTGAATCCAAATTTCATCTTTTTTTTGAGGACACCAGTCATATTGGACTAGGACCCACCCTAATGACCTCACTTTAATTTGATTACCTCTGTAGAGATCCTTTCTCCAAATAGTCACAGTCAGAGGGACTGGGGTCAGGACTTCAACATACAAATTTTGGGCTGGAGGTACATGACAACCCATAATAAGCGCATTGCAAACTGGTGCACCATCACAAGACTAGAAGCTGAGTTAGGAGCTCTGGCTGTTTTTCTATGAGGTTGAGATAGTCCACATTAGCAAGGGAGGTGGTTTTTGTTTGTTTATATTTAAGTTTTTGTTAATTAATTTATTTATTTTGAGACAGAGTCTCGCTTTATTGCCCTGGCTGGAGTGCAGTGGCACGATCTCAGTTCACTGCAACCTCTGCCTCCCAGCTTCAAGCAATTTTCCTTCCTCAGCCTCCCAAGTAGCTGGGATGACAGGTGCCTGCCACCATACCCGTCTAATTTCTGTATTTTTGGTAGAGACAGGTTTTTACCATGTTGGCCAGGCTGGTTTCGAACCCCTGACCTCAGGCGATCTGCTCACCTCAGCCTCCCAAAGCGCTGCAATTACAGATGTGAGCCACCGCACCTGGTGATAAGGTTTTCTTATCGTGATTTGTCGTGGAAGTATATGGTGGTGGGTATGAAGGAGACAGGCAGAAAGGCTGGCAGGAAAATAGAAAGTGAGCTCATTCAGGACAACAGAGCTCCCAGGCGGATGTCGGGAGATTCATGCACCTGTGTCCCCGTGCAGCCTTGCTCCTGATACAGAAGGGTGGGAGACAGGGTATCACAGACTCTTTTGCTCAGGGGAATTCCTTGTGCTTGGGGACTTCCTTGCCTGCCTTGTGGTAGAAATGGTAAAGTCAGGGTGTAGTCTTTTCCTAGGACTACCAGAACAAAATACTACAAAATTGTCCAGGTGTGACGCCTCACACCTGTAATCCTAGCACTTTGGGAGGCTAAGGAGGGTGGATCACTTGAGGTCGGGAGTTTGAGACCAGCCTGGCCAACATGGTAAAACCCCGTCTCTACGAAAAATAAAAAAGTCTGCCAGGTATGGTGGCATACGCCTGTAATCTGTAATCCCAGCTACTCTGGAGGCTGAGGCAAGAGAATCGCTTGAACCCAGGAGGTGGAGGTTGCAGTGAGCCGAGATTGCCCCAGCGCATTCCAGGCTGGGCAACAGAGGCTCAGTCTTAAACAAAACAAACAAAAAACCCACACAAACTGCTACAAAACACCACAAACTGGGTGACTCAAAGCTACAGAAATTTATTGTCTTAGAGCTTCAGAGGCCAGAAGTCTAACGTCAAGGTGTTGCCAGGGTGATGCCCTCTCTGAAGGCTCCAGGGGAGAATCCTTCCTTTTCTCCTTCCCTCTTCCGGCTTCTGGTGGCTCCGAGCATTCCTTGGCTTGTGGCTCCTTCACTTGAATCTCGGTTTCTGTGTTCCGATGGCCTTCTCTTCTCTTTGACCCTGATTTCTCCCCTTTGGTCTCTTGCAAGCACATATGTCATTGAATTTAGGAGTTACCTGGTTAATCCAGGATGATCCCAGACAGAGATTTTTTTTTGAGACTAAGTCTTGCTCTGTCACCCAGGCTGGAGTACAGTGGCGCAATCTCAGCTCACTGCAACTTCCGCCTCCCGGATTCGAGCGATTCTCCTGCCTCAGTCTTTCGAGTAGCTGGGACTACAGGTGCCCACCACCATGCCTGGCAGATTTTTGTATTTTTAGTAGAGACGGGGTTTTACTATGTTGGTCAGGCTGGTCTTGAACTCAAGTGATCTGCCCACCACGGCCTCTCAAAGTGCTGGGATGACAGGTGTGAGCCACCACACCTGGCCTCATCTCAAGATTTTTAATCACATCTGCAAAGCCTTTGATGAATACAACGTTACATTCGCAGGCACAGGGACTGGGATTTGAATGTCTCTTTTGGGGGCCGCTCTTCAGTCCCTATGCAGGACTTCTCGAGTGACCTTGCACAACTGTCATACATTTCCAGCCCCAGCCTTGTTCCCATCCGGATCTGTCTGATGAGGTCTGGAGAACGTTGGGGCCTCTGTCAACTGTGGACAGTTGAGGGCCCAGGTCCTACCTTGTTCTCCTCTGCATTTATGGGAGGTGCTCTTCATTCTTTTCCGAGAGTCTCCTCCTCCTCGTCCCATCCTCTGAAGGCTCCTGACTGGCCGTTCTCACCGCCTGGGGTGATGGTAACAGCAAGAGACCACCCTCCTCCTCGGGAAGGCTCACCCTCCCTTCCCTGACCCTATCATCAGCCCTCCCGCTGTGAGCCTCGGCTAATTCACGTGAGATGAATTTTGTTATTGCTCCCACTCTGAGAGTGGAATTAAGTTTCTTGGAATCGGCTCTTTCTCCATGCCCTGGGGCCTTTTAGCATCTGTGTAGACCTCTAAAGAACTCCTACTTTTTGAGGACTCATCCCATATTGCAACAAACATATTAAAGTGATCCCACATTCCACATTAAGTACTTTTATTCCTTGTAAAGGAATCAGAAAGATTTTTATAATTTTGCTTTTGAAAGTATTTAGCCCTAAGCATATTTGATTTACAATTGACTGCGATTTCTTGGCCATCATTGTGCATACATAGGAATTCTCTCGAAGTCAGAAAAGCTAAGCCTTAGATTGCTTTTCAAATGTAATTAAATGTTTTTCTTTCTCTTTTTAATGACCCAGCAACCAACAATGAGAATGTAATTAAATTTTTATGAATACCAAAGTCAACACTTAACAAGGTTTTATAGAAATTTATTTAAATATTATATTTAGATTTGTACAGTTTTTTTCTTTGGAGCCAATATCTATTTTTAAATTCTTTTTTCAAAAATCAAATTTATTTGGCCTGGTGCAGTGGCTCACGCCTGTAATCCCAGCACTATGTGGGGCCGAGGCTGGGAAGATCACCTGAGGTCGGGAGTTTGAGACCAGCCTGGCCAACATGGTGAAATCCTGTCTCTACTAAAAATACAAAAATTAGCCAGGCTTGGTGGCGTGCACCTGTAGTCCCAGCTACTCGGGAAGCTAAGGCACGAGAATCGCTTGAACCAGGGAGGTGCAGGTTGCAGTGAGCCAAGATCATACCACTGCACTCTAGCCTGGGTGACAGAGTAAGACTCCATTTCCAAAATAAATAAATAAATAAATAAATAAATAAATGTATTTATTTTTCAGAAAAGGTTTCACTCTATCGCCCAGGCTGGAGTGCAGAGGCGTGATCTTAGCTCGGTGCAGCCTCTGTCTTTTGCACTCAAGTTACCCTCTCTCTTCTGCCTCTCTTGCAGCTTGAACTGCAGGTGTGCGCCACCACACCAGGCTAATTTTTAAAAATTTGTGTAGAGATGGGATCTCAGTATTTTGCCCAGGCTGATCATGAGCTTGTGACCTCAAGCAATCCTCCCATCTCGGCCTCTCAAAGCTCTGGGAATACTGGTATGAACCACCATGTCTGGCCCATTTTAAAACCATTTTTAACCAATCCTCACGCCTGAGAGCTTTGAGACCCCAGATACGGGTCCACTAGTTTCTGATGCTGAGAAGATGGGTTTGCTTTCTGTTCTCACCTGGCTTCTCATTCCCTCTGGGAACTGAAATTTCTCCTTCCCAAATTCCAGGCTCCCCCTGGCAGGATGTCCAATCTCCATTTCCAGGCTTCTGGGGTTTGCTGCTCCCCTCCCTGGACTGGCTAAGATCAGGACTTCCGGCTCTGGCTGTGGGTATCGCACATTTTGCATTTTGCTTTCTCTCCATCTAGAAACTTCTACTTCTGAAGCTCTCTGTGGGCTTTATTATTATTATTTTTTTTGAGACAGAGTTTCGCTCTTGTTACCCAGGCTGGAGTGGCACGATCTCGGCTCACCGCAACCTCCGCCTCCTGGATTCAGGCAATTCTCTTGCCTCAGCCTCCTGAGTAGCTGGGATTACAGGCACGCGCCACCATGCCCAGCTAATGTTTTGTATTTTTAGTAGAGACGGGGTTTCACCATGTTGACCAGGATGGTCTCGATCTCTTGACCTCGTGATCCACCCACCTCGGCCTCCCAAAGTGCTGGGATTACAGGCTTGAGCCACCGCGCCTGGCTTTTTTTGTTTGTTTGTTTTGTTTTTAATGAATAATCAACCCTGGCTGATTTTCCCATTTTGACATTGTGGCCTTCGGTCTGGGCATCGTCCCAGGGGTGCGATGGACTTCATGAGCCTGTGGCCTGTGCAGTCCCACAGGGCCCCATGTGGAGAAGGAACTGGGCTTGTTTAATGCTCTGCTGTCTTGAGTTTGCTAATTACTTTATCTTTGAGGTTGTATTTTGTAAGCAAAATCTGATGAAACAATGGAGTCTCCACATTGTCAGGGGAGAGACATGGAAGAAAGGAAAAGGCTTTCCGTTCCAGTTCCTTTAATGGCCTATTTCCCCCCTGCTCTTTGAACCAGGAGCTTCCCATTCTCATTTTGCACCAGGTCCTACAAATTATGTAGTTGGTCCTACTTAGTCATGACAGTGAATGAGGACCCAGTATGGATTCTGGTGGTTCACAACATCCCCGGAGAAGGGTGTCTGTGACATTAGCTGCTTCCAGACAAAAGGAAGTGCGTTAGCTTTTCATGACTGCTGTAACAACTGACCCCAAACATAGTAGCTTCAAACAATACAAATTTATTGCGTTACGTAGTTCTGGAGGTCAGAGGTCCTAAACATCGGGGTGTCCCAAGGCTGCATTCCTTCTGGCGGCTTTCGGACAGTCTGTTTTTGTCTTGTCCAGCCCACACGCGTTGGCTCTTGGCCGCATGACTCCAACCTTTGCTTCCCCTGTTGTTGAATCACCTCCTCTTAGTCTGACTCTGCTGCCTCCCTCTTTTTCGGTGTTTTTTTTTTTTTTTTTTGAGATAGAGTCTTGCTGTGTTACACAGGCTGGAGTGCAGTGGCATGATCTCGGCTCACTACAACCTCTACCTCCCAGGTTCAAGCGATTCTTGTGCCTCAGCCTCCCAAGCAGCTGAGACTACAGGTGCATGCTACCCCGCCCAGCTCATTTTTTCTGTTTCTACTAGAGGCTGGTATTGCCATGTTGCCCAGGCTGGCCCCGAAGTCCTGGCCTCAAGTGCTCTCAGCCTCCCAAAGTGCGAGGATTATGGCACTTAAGCCACAGTGCCCGGCCGTCTTTTTTCTTATAAGGACCCTTGTGGCTGATTATGTGGGTCCACCCAGATAATCCAGGATGATCTCCTATCTCCAGATGCTCAATCACATTAGCAAAGACACTTTTGCCCTGTAAGGTGACATTTTCACAGGGATTAGGACATTTTTCAGGGCTTAGGACATGGACGTCTTTAGGAGAAGGGAGAGGTATGGTTCTTCCCAGCGGAGGAAGCTATTTGTTTTTCTGCTTAAATTTCTAAACATCCACCCAGGACACATCCAGGTTTTGTGGATTCTGAAACTTACACAATTCGAAGGTCTTCTTTAAGAAAAAAATAAAAAGTAAGAATTTCAGGTAGAAAAATGAATATTACCTTAGAGTGAGAAAGAAATCACAAGCCTGCAGACCTTAGATTTGGGTCCGTTTCTTCTGAGATCTCTGGACAATTTATCAGCAGTGTTTACACTGATATGTAACATGGTCTCCTCCCCATCGGGAACACTCTCTGCCCCCAGCAACCCCCTTGCAGGGGACAGCCCTGGGCTTGGCTATGCAGAAACTCGTGACCGATTGTTCTCTCCTGTTGATTTGTCCTCACTAGCTAGAGTGACTCACTGGCTTCCAGCAGTGGAAGGCATGGATGTTTTATGAGGAATAAGAAAAGGAAAGAGGCAGTTTAATAATACAGCAGCATTGATAATAAGCCTTAGTTTATAATGCACGATTGGTCCAGTGCCTAAAGCTTCTAGACTGGAAGCGTTGTGAGGCCATGGCTACATCTTCCTTGCCTCCTGGTGTGTACCCAGTGACCCAGACGTGCCTCTGACACAGTGAGCGTGCGGTAAACATTTGCTGAGCGACTGAATGAATGAACAGGTCATTTACATGATCGATGCAATTGTGAAAGAATAGGCTCAAAATGGAACTTAATTGTTCAGCAATTTCCCTTTATACGCCTATCAGAATGGCCTCCACAGAACTGCTTGTTATGAGATGCCAGAAGAATTGTTCGAAGTAAAAAATGTACAAAAATGAGAAAAACTGATTTATGCCTATTATCATCCCAGAGGCAGAGTTGAGATGTTCCTGTTCTGTCAGTGGTTTTTTTTTTTTTTTTTTTTTTTTTTGTCTAATAATTGGATATCATATTCAACTGGCAGTCAAGCAGGCTTGGTTTTGCATTTTAAATAACTGTCACAAGGCAGGGCATGGTGGCTCACACCTGTAATCCCAGCACTTTTGGAGGCCGAGGCAGGTGGATCACCTGAAGTCAGGAGTTCAAGACCAGCCTGGCCAGCATGGCAAAACCCCGTTTGTACTAAAAATATAAAAATTAACTGGGTGTGGTGGCACGCACCTGTAACCCCAGCTACTCGGGAGGCTGAGGCAGGAGGATCACTTGAACTCGGGAGGTGGAGGTTGCAGTGAGTGGAGATTGTACCACTGTGTTCCAGCCTGGGCAACCGAGTGAGACTGTCTCAAAAAAACAAAAACAAAAACAAAATAAAAAAATATTCAGCGCCGGGCGCGGTGGCTCAAGCCTGTAATCCCAACACTTTGGGAGGCCGAGGTGGGTGGATCACGAGGTCGAGAGATCGAGACCATCCTGGTCAACATGGTGAAACCCCGTCTCTACTAAAAGTGCAAAAAATTAGCTGGGCGTGGTGGCACGTGCCTGTAATCCCAGCTACTCAGGAGGCTGAGGCAG
Source organism: Saimiri boliviensis (assembly GCF_048565385.1). Classification (NCBI taxonomy): domain Eukaryota; kingdom Metazoa; phylum Chordata; class Mammalia; order Primates; family Cebidae; genus Saimiri; species Saimiri boliviensis. The sequence continues at coordinate 62,749,537 of NC_133465.1, read as the reverse complement.
GAGAATTGCCTGAGCCCAGGAGGCGGAGGTTGCGGTGAGTCGAGATCGCGCCATTGCACTCCAGCCTGGGTAACAAGAGCGAAACTCCATCTCAAAAAAAAAAAAAAAAAAAAAAAAAAAAAAAAAATATATATATATATATATATATATATTCAGTCACAAAACTAGACACTTTGATCCCAACCATGGATCTGGATAAAGTCAGTGAAACCTTTACCATGGCGCCTTCCTCAGGCGTATGTGGCGCGGGTTTGGATTCAAACATTAGACCAAGGTAAGGAAGGACCAGATGGCTGACTTGGTTTCTCCTTCCAGCCCTCTAGGCAGCATTTCCTTTTACTAGGCTCAGAAAAGTGGCACCAGGTGGATCCTGGCTGCTCTGGGTGGTGCTTACGTAAGAGGCTGGTTAGAACCTCCTGTTCAGAGGCCGGGTGCAGTGGCTCCTACCTATAATCCCAGCACTTTGGGAGGCCAAGATGGGCAGATTACTTGAGGTCAGGAGTTCAAGACCAGCCTGGCCAACATGGTGAAACCCCATCTCTACTGGAAATACCAAAATTATCCAGGTATGCTGACGGGCGCCTGTCATTCTAGTTACTCAGGAGACTGAGGCAGAAGAATCACTTGAACCTGGTCTCCTCCCCATCGCGAACACTCTCTGCCCCCAGCAACCCCTTTGCAGGTGACAGCTCTGGGCTTGGCATGAGCCACCATGCCCCGCCTGTGACAGGGCGGGAGACGGAGGCTTCAGTGAGCTGAGATTGTGCCATTGTACTCCAGCCTGGGCGACAGAGAGAACCTCTGTTCAAAAAAACACTTATGTGACAGACTGACTTCTTTTTTTTTTTCTTTGAGGTGCAGTTTTGCTCTTGTTGCCCAGGCTAGAGTGCAATGGTGAGTTCTTGGCTCACCACAGCCTCTGCCTCCTGGGTTCAAGCAATTCTTCTGCCTCAGATGAGTAGCTGGGATTACAGGCACATGCCACCACACCCAGCTAATTTTTGTATTTTTAGTTGAGATGGGGGTTTGCCATGTTGGCCAGGATGGTCTTGATCTCCTGACCTCAAGATCCTCCTGCCTTGGCCTTCGAAAGTGCTGGGATTACCGGCATGAGCCACCGTGCCTGGCCTATTTTTGTCTTTAAAAGATCACTGTGGCTGCTTTGAAGAGCGGGGACTGTTTGGAGGGCAGAGGGGGTATGAGGGCCGGCTGTTGAAGCAGTTGTTAGAACACAGATAGCAACCATGAAGGGAAGGGGATGAATTCTGGATAGACGGGTGGAGGGTAATTTTAACAATCCCCTGAACAAACAACAATAGGAAATCCCTTACATTTCTATAGCATGTCTATAAACTGCCTATTACTGTCGCTGTTAGGAGCCCATCAGCAGATCTGAGAGCCAGTTCCTGCTGGGTTTATTATCACTCTGCAGAAGGAAGGAACAGGCTGCTCTGGGCTCAGAGTCAGTCCTCATGCTGTGTCCGTGGTCAGCCTCCAGCACGGGGGAAGAAACTGCAGGCAGGCGAGGGTGGGCGAGGCAGAGCCACGTCTGCTGAGTCAGCTTCCCTGTACCCACCCAGCTTTAGCAAAGTGCATGGCACAGGGTAGGGGCTGAAGAAAGGTCAACTATGTCCATGAAGAATGAATAAGTGAAGGAGGAAAAGGGCTGATGGGTAATCACCATTCAAGGGAGCCTGGATATGTGCTAGGCAGGGTGTTGGAGGCATCACTCCAGATCACAGTAACCTGGAGGGAGCCCCCATGTTATTTATTCCTGGACTCAGGATGAGCAGAATGAAGCTGAGAGTGTAACTGCCTAATGGGTTCACCTTGCCACTCCCTAGAAAGAACCAATTTGTCAAGACAGGGGAATGGCAATAGAGAAATAGTAATTCATGCAAAGGAGGCTGCGCCCTGCTCTGTCCCACTACAGTCTTCCAGGAGGAGATGCCAGCATGGCACATAGCCAGATCAAGCTACAGTGATTGCTCTGGAAAAGGACATCAACCATCTTGTTGTCCTGCGGTTCCTTTGCTTATGATTGGCATCAGTCAGAGTCCTTCAATGCGTGGGAAGCAGTTCTCGCTGCCTGCAAAGCACCCTGCCACCGGAGTTTATTATTACTCAAATCAGTCTCCCAGAGCATTTTGGGATCAGAGTTTCACTGCAACCTCCGCCTCCCAGATCCAAGCAATTCTCCTGCCTCAGGCTCCCAAGTAGCTGGGATTATAGGCACACGCCACCATGCCCAGCTAATTTTTGTATTTTTAGTAGAGATGGGGTTTTGCCATGTTGTCCAGGCTGGTCTCTGACTCCTGACCTCTGGTGATTTGCCCACCTCAGCCTCCCAAAATGCTGAGATTACAGGTGTGAGCCACCATGCCTGGCCGGGATCAGAGTTTTTAAGGATAATTTGTGAATGGGGAAGGCCAGTGAGTTAAGAATGTTGATTGGTTGGTTTGGAGATGAAATCACAGGGAGTTGAAGCTGTCTTCTTGCGTGGAGTCAGTTCCTGGGTAGAGGCCACAAGATCAGATGGGCCAGTTTATCGATCTGGGTGGTACCAGCTGATACATCAAGTCTAGGGTCTGCAAAATATCTCAAGCGCTGATCTTAGAAGCAGTTGAGGTTCAGAATCTTGTAGCCTCCAGCTGCATGACCCCTAAACTATCATTTCTTTTCTTTCTTTCCTTCTTTTTTTTTTTTTTTTTTTTTTTTTTGAGACAATGTCTTACTCTGTCACCCAGGCTGGAGTGCAGTGGTGCGATCTTGGCTCACCGCAGCCTCCACCTCCTGGGTTCAAGAGATTATCATTTTTCAGCCTCCTGAGTAGCTGAGATTACAGCTGAGCCAGCACGCCCAGCCAATTTTTGTGTTTTTAGTAGAGATGGGGTTTCACCATGTTGGCCAGGCTGGTCTTGAACGCCTGACCTCAGGTGATCTGCCTGCCTTGGCTTCCCAAAGTGCTGGGATGACAGGCATGAGCCACCGCGCCCGGCCATAATCTCTAATCTTGTGGCTAATTTCTTAGTCCTACACAAGCCGTTTAATCCACAGGCAAGAAGGAGGCTTGTTTTGGGAAAGGGCTGTTACCTTTGTTTTAAACTACAAACTAAATTCCTCCCAAAGTGAGTTCAGCCTATGTCTAGGAATGAACAAGAACAGCTGGGAGGTTAGAAGCAAGATGGAGTTGGTTAGGTCAAATCTCTTTCACTGTTAGAGTTACAGTTTTTTTCTTTTTTGAGACAGAGTCCTGTTCTGTCCCCAGGCTGGAGTATAAGTGGCGCAATCTTAGCTCACTGCACCCTCTGTTTCTCAGGTTCAAGTGATTCTCATGCCTCAGCCTCCCCAGTAGCTTGGCTTACAGGCACCCTCCTCCACTATACTGGCCAGGCTGGTCTTGAACTCCTGACCTCATGATCCGCCCACCTCAACCTCCCAAAGTGCTGGGATTACAGGCGTAAGCCACCGCACCTGGCCCAGTAAACATTCATCTTCTGGCCAACACTCTGGCACTTTTTACTGTAAGGGAGTGTGTGAAAGGGGCGGTTTGCATGTTTGTGGAGTGGGCATGTGTGTGAGGATTTATTGAGAAAGATGGAAAGGGGTAAGATTTGCCTCATGGGGGTTATCACCCCTCCATTTATGGGCTTGGTGTGGTTTAAAGAAAGTGAGATGCAGAAATGCTGATCAAGGTGGTTCTGGGTCTCATCCTGTGAGCCCTGAGTGCCCCATGCAGGAAGGGCACCATGGCAGGAGTCAGCTGGCCTTGCTGTCCTACACTGCCCCATGAACCTTGGGTCACTCCAGAGCTTTCCTGAACCTCAATTTCCTTATCTGTAGAATGGGGATAATGATACCTTCCCCTGAGAATGGTGAGTTTTATGTAAGAAGATGATGTCAAGGTAAAGTGGCCCAGGCCAGGCATTCAACAAATGTTAGTTGCGTTCCCACTTTCCCTTCTCCACATCAAGTTTACCTACAGATTGCATGCAAACATCTTATGAGGACATGCTGGAATATGAGGAGCTATGCTGGCTGGGGTAGGGGAGGGAGCTCAGTGAGGAACTTGATTCCAATTCTGATCTGTGTGCTGAAGTGAGATCCTACGGTATCAGATAAAAGGAGGCAAGTACCTTGAAATCCAGATGGAGTTCTGTGGAACCTTAGAGGATAGACACTCAATTTGTAACCAGAGCTGGGACAGGTAGGAGATGAGGTCAGATGGTGATGGAAATAGATGTTGGAAAAGGATGCTCAGTGCCGCAAAGAAAAATTAGCACTGAGACGAAGGATCTTTCAGCAATGCGATTTTAACTTCCTGGACTGCAGGAAGGGTACGCTCGGTAGCCATTTTGCCACGAGAGTACAATGAATACAGGAAAACAGACAAATGTATCCCTTACACATTTGGGGTTGTCCTTACTGCTGTGTCTGATCTCCATTGGCTGGAGCCAGACCTCACAGTCTAAACTGAAACCTGATTGGCTAACAACTTAAAACTTTTCTAAACGGTTAAAAGCAATGGAAAGCTGGGATATGCCTGTGAGCACGTCCAGCATAGATATCTTGGTTAAAGTACAAGGACACAGAATGTACTACATGCCTGTAAGGATGGCATGTTTAACAGCTATGTAGGCTAGGGCTTAACAAAGAGTTATTAGCACACTTATTCTGTAACAAGAAAGGAACTTTTCTACTTTCTGCAGATGTGTTGTCGGAGGAGATTGCATTAAACCTGGGTCTTGCAGGATGGTAGGGCTTAGACTGGGAGGCTAAGCGCAGTTCAGTAGAAATGGCGTAAGGGAAGGTATCCATGGCAGGGTGCGAAGGCTGTGTGGAGGAGAGAGAGCTGTGCAGCCTGGCTCGGCCGGAGAGTACAGGGAAGAGAACACTAGGAGACAGACTTGAGAACGTTTAGCTGGAATCATGCCACAGGAAACCTCAAATTCCAGGCCGAAGCATTTGAACTTTATGCTAAAGGCACTGGGGAGCTATTAGAACTTGTTGAGCAGGAAAGTGACGTCCTGTGCTTTAGGCAGGCTGATCTTGGCAGTGGTGCGTGGAACAGGCTAGACAGGGTGGAGTGGACGGAGGTGACTAGTATGACCTAGATAAGGGAGGGGGAGGCTGAATCCTCACAGCAGCAATGAGAAAGGAGAGAAAGCATTGGGCAAGAGAGGCACTCTGTGGATTGTTGTCAACGTTTCTGTTTATTTTTCATTATAAAGAATTCAGGTGGCCGGGCACGGTGTCTCACGCCTGTAATCCTAGCACTTTGGGAGGCCGAGACGGGTGGATTGCCTGAGCTCAGGAGTTTGGGACCAGCCTGGTCGACATGGCAAAATCCCGTCTCCACTAAAAATACAAAAAATTAGCTGGGCATGGTGGCATGCACCTATAATCCCAGCTACTTGGGAGGCTGAGGCAGAAGAATCGCTTGAACCTGGGATGTGGAGGTTGCAGTAGCCGAGATCACACCACTGCACTTCAGCCTGGGTGACAGAGCGAGACTCTGTCTCAGAAAGGTAGGAACAGAAACATTTAATGAACCTCTATGTGCCCAGTCCCCAGGTTCAGTAATGGTTAATTTTATTTATTTATTTGAGACGGAGTTTCACTCTTGTTGCCTAGGCTGGAGTGTAATGGTGTGATCTGGGCTCACTATAACCTCCACTTCCCAGGTTCAAGTGATTCTCTTGCCTCAGCCTCCCGAGTAGTTGAGATTACAGGCGTGTGTCACCATGCCCACCTAATTTTTTTGTATTATAAGTAGAGATAGGGTTTCACCATGTTGGCCAGGCTAGTCTTGAACTTCTTCTTTTTTTTTTTTTTTTTTTTTTGAGACGGAGTTTCGCTCTTGTTACCCAGGCTGGAGTGCAATGGCGCGATCTCGGCTCACCGCAACCTCCGCCTCCTGGGTTCAGGCAATTCTCCTGCCTTGCCCTCCTGAGTAGCTGGGATTACAGGCACGTGCCACCATGCCCAGCTAATTTTTTTGTATTTTAGTAGAGTCGGGTTTCATCATGTTGACCAGGATGGTCTCGATCTCTTGACCTCGTGATCCACCCACCTCGGCCTCCCAAAGTGCTGGGATTACAGGCTTGAGCCACAGCGCCCGGCAGTAGTCTCGAACTTCTAACCTCAAGCCATCACCCGCCTCGGCCTCTCTAAGTGCTGGGATTATAGGCGTGAGCCACAGCACCTGGCCTTTTGTTATTAAGAGACAGGGTCTCTCGCTGGAGTGCAGTGGCACCATTACAGCTCACTGCAGCCTCAAATTCCTGGGCTCAAGTGATCCTCCCTGCTCAGCCTCCCTAGCAGCTGGGACTACAGACCCAGCTACCACCTGCCACCTTGCCCCACTGCTTTTTTTTAGCTTTTTATAGCAACAAGATGTTGCTTTGTAGCCCAGGCTGGTCTTGGACTCCTGGACTCAAACAATCTGCCCTCCTTGTCCTCTCAAAGTGCTAGGATTACAGGTGTGAGCCACTGCTTCCAGCCTAACAATGGTTAATTCCTGGCCAATTTTGTTTAATGTCTACTCCATCCACTTCTCTTTTCCATCATATTTTGAAGTGGATCCAAGATATCATATCATTTCATGGCTATTGCAGCGTGCAGGAAGAGCTATGATGTTTTGGAGGATGAGTTGATGGGCAGTGCCATGTGGGTGTTGCGTCTCTGTGTGCCTGTCATATTCTGTTACGTGGAATTGCAATGGCTGTTTTGAGTCTTCCTAGTTGGGGGTCTTTTAAGGGCAAAGACCACCCTCCAGTGGCCAGGCTGTCTTCTCTTCCCTATGGAGTGCATGGTATATGGTGCAACCATAAGTGTGAACAGCCTAGTTCCGCTGGAAAAAAGAGGCCTGTTACTGGACCCTTTGGGCTATTGCCATGAGACCGCAGGCAGTTGTAAAATAAAGTATGTTGTAAAATAAAACACAGGACACTCAGCTGAGTTTGAATTTCAGATCAACAACAAATACCGCTGTAGCGTAAGTATGTCCCAAACATTGCCCAGGGCATATTTATAGTAATAAATGACTTGTTATTTATCTGAAATTCAAATTTAATCAGGCATCTTGTTTTTACTTATTTATTGTTTTGTTTTTGGCTAAATCCAGCCAATCCTATCCTCTGGTCTTTTCACAGAAGTCCTGTGGATCACAGCATTTGACCTAGGGCAGTGCTTCTCCAAGGGTGTCTCAGGACAGCAGCGTCAGCAACTCCTAGCTCAAAACAAAATCTCAGGCCAGGCAAGGTGGCTCATGCCTATAATCCAGCATTTTGTAAGGCCAAAGCGGGTGGATCACTTGAGGTTAGGAGTTCGAGACCAGCTTGGGCAACGTGGTGAAACCCCGTCTTTACTAAAAAAAAAATACAAAAATTAGCCAGGGAGTGTTTCCCACAGGCTTGGCAGCATGTCTGTGGTCTCAGCTACTGGAGATGCTGAAAAAGGAACATCACTTGAACATGGGAGGCAGAGGCTGCAGTGACCCAAGATCGGACCACTGTACTCCAGTCTGGGGGAAAGAGCGAGACTCCATCTCAAAAAACAACAACAATAACACACACACACACCAGCCCAAAATGCCAACCCCACACAGAATGACAGAACCAGAACCTCTAGGGGTGATGGCACTCTGTATTTGACCCACTCCAGTGATTCTTTCTTTTTCTTTTTTTTTTTTTTTGAGATGGAGTCTTGCTCTGGCACCAGGCTGGAATGCAGTGGCCCCATAACGGCTCACTGCAATCTTCGCCTCCTGGGTTCAAGCCATTCTCCTGCCTCAACCTCCTGGGTAGCTAAGACTACAGGCACGCACCATCACGCCCAGCTAATTTTTGTATTTTTAGTAGAGATGGGGTTTCACCGTGTTGGCCAGGCTGGTCTCGAACTCCTCACTTCGTGATCTGCCCACCTCAGCCTCCCAAAGTGTTGGGATTACAGGCGTGAGCCACCGTTCAATGATTCTTTTGAGGGCCATTGACTGGAGCGGGATGCTGATCATAACATCACCTTCCCTGCCCCCAACCACCCCTGCCAACACATACACAGCGCATCCTGCTCTGCTGCGCACCCAGGGGTATGCACCCGGCTGCCAAAGGTGTAGAAGCATAGGGAACTTCAGGGGTATTCCAAAGGGCTCTTTCCTTGGGTGTCTGCGGCTTCTAGGGCTGCAGTCACTGGCGGACTGCTCAGCTCTTGGCCTCAGGGCTCTGTTCTGCCCGCCCGGATCTGTTCCAGAGCCTGCAAACGGCGGCGAACCAGAGAATCTATTCTTCAGGCGGGAGTTGCCAGAAGCGGCTGAGGGGGCGGGGCCTGGAGGCGGGAGGGCCACGTGTGCGGGAGGGAAGCAGGAAGTGACTGCGGGAGTGGAGCCGGCGAGCGAGCGGCAGCGGGGGCTGATGGAAGTGCAGTGGGGGCTGGAGAGGGCACCCTAGTGAGTCGGCTTTTCTCTCCTTCAGTGCCTTTGGTTGGGCTCGAGGCCCGGGGTCGGGGGCCATCAGGACAAGAGTGTGGGACGTGGAAGGGCAGCCACTTGGAGCTTGGAAGGGGGTGCGCCTGTAGAGAGGAGGGGTTTGGAGGAGAAATTTGGCGGCTTTGGCAGGTGGCGGGCAGGGTGGGAGGGTGGGGAGCGGCGGTAAGGAAGTCCCCGGACCCCCGTTTCCCTCTCCAGGGTGTTCTGGAGGGCAGTGACCTGCCTGCTTTTTACAGTCCTCACCCAAGCTCCTCTTCGTTCAACATCTCCTAGGGGGTGTGTGGAGGACCCGGGATTCCTGGGAACAGATACCGCTACAATTCCAGGCCCCTCCCACTTGCGCTGGCTGTTAGCGGGACCACTTGAACTTGACTGGGAATCTGGTTAACTCGCAGCAGGTCTGGGTGGGGCATGACCGTGAGCATTTCCAACCAATCCCCAGGTTGGGTGGTCTGCGGACCAGGCTTTGAGTAGCGAGGCGTTAGAGAACTTTTTCACAGTCCTCGCCGCCCACACCTGAATCCTTCTGCCGGATCCCCCTCGTGGAGTTAGGGCATGTGTGTGCAGTTCCACTAAGGCCCAGCAGCCGTAGTCCTCTTTCCGCTTCTGCAACTTCAGCCTCTTGAAGCTGACTCTTGGAATCGGAACGACAGGTTTAAAAGGGGGCGGGGGGAAGAAAGAAAACCAACCTGTATCAGTCAGCCGGTAATGCCCACGTGCTGCTGTGGCTGTTGGCATTTTAAAAGTTGGAACGGGCAGAGAATTATTCTCCCTCCCGCTAACTAATCAAGGTTGATGGAATTAATATCCTCATCCTGAGGAAGTCTGAGTGAGCCCCGATGCATGGAGATGCTGTGCCCTAAATCGTTACTGGTCTGCCAGTTAGAGAAAATTTTTGTTCTCTTGGGACTCTGCCAGAAACTTTTTATTCTCTTGAGACTGCAGAAAACTTTTTGTTCTTTTGGGACTCTTCCTTGGTCTTGCCAGCCCTACGTGGGGCAGGAGAACTCATTTTCTAAGCTCTTGGTATTGTAGAAGTTTTACCAGTTTTATTTATTTATTTATTTAGAGACAGAGAGCCTCGCTCTGTCGCCCAGGCTGGAGTGCAGTGGTGTGATCTTGGCTCACTGTAACCTCTGCCTTCCGGATTCAAGTGATTCTCCTGCCTCAGCCTCCTGAGTAGCTGGGATTACAGGTGCGAGCCAGCACGCCTGGCTAATTTTTGTGTTTTTAGTAGAGATGGGTTTCACCATGTTGGTCAGGCTGGTCTTGAACTCCTGACCTGAGGTGATCTGCCAGCTTTGGCCTCCCAAGGTGCCAGGATTACAGGGATGAGACACTGTGCCTGGCTGAAGTTTTACCAGTTTTAGTCCATTGCTTTCCACAGTTCAGTGTGCGTAAGAATCTCCCATGGAATTCCACAAAATGCAGACCTTGATTCAGAAAGTCTGGGGTGGGACCTGAGTTTCTGCCTTCCTAACTAGCTCTCAAGCTGGACCAGTGCTGCTGGTTGTCTGACCACCCTTGGAGTAGCGAGGATTTAAAACAGCAAATGGAGAAGAACCTTCTCCAAAGGGCACTGGGCTTGCATTGCCCACAATAAATGCTGCTCCTAATGGGATGGAAAAGATGATGGCCTTGGTCTTCTCTTTTTCTTACTCAGCAGGGTGCTCAGGTGTACATGGGGGCAGGCTTAGATGAATGTTTCCCTAACCACCGGGAACACCCATGAGCTTCCTCCCTTCTGTTCGCCAGCCCACAAGATCCACGTTGACTTTGGCCTGTTGGCAAATGTAAATTGTTTACTCTCTTCCCTAGCTGTCAAAAGGCACATTCAAACACAGGAAAGAGGTGTTTTTGTTATGCCCTGTCTTGGATGATAAGTACTAAGAGGATGATCGCAGTGTGCTGTTCTTTCTAAATGCTGTTTGAAATTTTAACCACAGCGACTCGGAATAGATGATTGGTGTAATGGTCCAGATGGCTTGGTTTAAAAACAAACACCAACCCCTCTTTTTAGGGTGGCTTAACAAGACAACAGATAAAAAGAGTAGTTTTTTTAAAAATGATTTTTTTCTTTAATTAGTACGGTCATAGTTTTCACAATTGGTGCAGTTTGTTTAGAGTATGGGGACTAGAGTCTGGAACCATAGATGCTATTTATCTCACGGTTTCACCTGGACCCATAGCCCTTCCTAGGTTTGAGCCTGGGTGTGTTGCTGAGCCGCTTGGCATAAGGGCTCCGTCCACACTCTGCCATGGTTTCCTTCTAGGGTCAAGTGAGGCAGCATCTCCTGCTCTTGATCTGCAGGCCCGGGGCCGCTGGCTCCTCACAGAGACTGGGGCCTGGCAGAGCTGAGTCCAGTGTGGTTGTGTCCAGCCAGCCCTCTGGGTGCTGGCAGACCATCAGGGAGATGAATGAGCCTTTGAGATGAGGCCTTGAGCCCAACGTTTGTGTACCAGAATACAGGGCTTTTCAACAAATGAATTTCTTTGCCTTGTAACTTTCCGTAGGGAGAGATCCGATTGTCATTTCAGATCCAGAATTTTAAGCATGTTAAAGTCTGGAGGAGGCTCTCTGGGCTGAAATGAGATGGAATTGTACTTCCCTTCCTTTCCTTGGTGGGCGGGGGTGTAACCAGCTTCAGCGGCAGGGTGCAAGTTGACCAAGGGACATTCTCCTCATGGTTCCTTCATTGTCCTTGCTGACTGTCCTGTGCAGGTGAGCTGGCCCTTTTCCATGCAGCACGTATTTTTCAGGGCTCACAAAGCCCTATTTGACAGGGTGCCAAATGTGAAAACGCATCATCCCTATCCTTAAGCAACTAAAGCTGTAAAAGATGGAGGCAAAGGCACACTGAGAAAGCACGGGAGGTGCACACTGGGGCAGGGCTGGGAAAGGCCAGCAAAGCCTTGGTCGTGAAGTTGGCATTAGGGGGGCTGCAGAGGATGCTCTGGGTTCTGATGGCTGGACATGTGCAGGGAAGGTATCCCAGGAGGGAACTGTATGAACAGAGACTTGGAGGCAGGATTGTTTGGGGCTTGTGGAAGGTGCCAGAAATAATTGGGTTGAGCTGGAGTTGGGTGCTCATGCAGGCATGATGGAGAAATGGATTGGAGAGTTGGGGGTGGGGGTGGGGATCAAAGGTCGGTTGGTGGAGTTTACCCTTTGGCAGGATGGGTGCACTGTTGCAGTTGTGATGGGGATTTAGATTGGAAGTGTGTTGACATCACCTGATCTAGTCACCTGTCTTTGGAGAAGGCTGAACACAGATGGTGGGCAAGTGATGGTAGAAGGGGCAGATTGTGGCCGGGCGCGGTGGCTCACGCCTGTAATCCCAGCACTTTGGGAGGCCAAGGTGGGCGGATCATGGGGTCAGGAGATCAAGGCCATCCTGGCTAACGTGGTGAAGCCCGGTCTCTACTAAAAAATAAAAAATTAGCTAGGCGTGGTAGTGGGCACTGGTAGTCCCAGTTACTTGGGAGGCTGAAGCAGGAGAATCACTTGAACCCAGGAGGCAGAGGTTGCAGTGAGCCGAGATTGCACCACTGCACTCCAGCCTGGGTGACAGTAAATAAGACTCTGTCTCAAAAAAAAAAAAAGAAAGAAAGAAAAAAGGAGGCAGATTGTGTGGGGGAGGCTGCATCAGATCCTCCTAGGACCCCTTCCTCTGGGATAAACCACATTCTTTGTGCTTCTCTTTGAAACCAATTCTCAATGTTGCAGCTTCTTTTGTCAGTTCTGCTGGCATTTCCCCATGCCTTCTTTCAGAGTAAGACGATTTCTAGTTCCTGGGAGACCAGGACAGAGAAGCCTGACCTGTGTGCTGGGTGGCTGAGGGACACTGGGATGGTGTGGCAGAAGGGTACAGACTGCCAACCCAGAGGGAGGCCAGCTCCCGCCGCACAGGCTGTTAGGACACGTCAGAACGTGCGCCTGTCACTGAAAGGGACCGCCGGCAGCTGACCCTCTCGCTCTTCTTGCACAGCTGTATCCAGCATGCTCCAAGGCCACAGCTCTGTGTTCCAGGCCTTGCTGGGGACCTTCTTCACCTGGGGGATGACAGCTGCTGGGGCAGCTCTCGTGTTCGTATTCTCGAGTGGACAGGTGAGTTGCCTGGCTTTGGTTCTGGATGTTGGTGGGGAGCCCTTTGGTAAAGTGACACCGTCTCACTCCGTGGAGCAGGTTTGCAGACTTTCGTGACGCCCCTAGGCAGTGCGTCCTGGGTTTGTTCGCTGTCTTCTTATTTTCTCGCCTTCTCCCTGCCAGGCCGGGAGAATAGATGTCTGCTTGTGTAGACACCCTCATGCATTATCACCTCCCCTCCTGACCCTTGACAGCCTGACTTGAAGGGAACGGGAAGTGAGAAGCCCAGTTATTGAGGCTTTGGTCGCCCGCTGCCTGATTTCTACTTGCATGTAATTTCTTTTTTCCATTCTTTTTTTTTTTTTTTTTTATTGAGACAGTCTTGCTCTAGTTAGCCAGGCTGGTATTTTTAACAGATATGGGGTTTCACCATGTTGGCCAGGCTAGTCTTGAAATCGTGACCTGAGGTAATCTGCCCGCCTAGGCCTCCCAAAGTTTACAGGCATGAGTCACTGTGGGATTACAGGCGTGAGCCACTGTAATCCCACGGTGGCTCATTACAGGCGTGAACCAGCTTGTGTGAGGGTTCTATCATTCTGCCTGCTCCTCGCCATCACTTGGTAATTTCCGTCTTGTGGACTGTCTACTGACTAAAGGTTTATAGTTGTAATTCACAGGGAGAGCTGAGTAAGAGACAACACAAGGGCCACGGAAGCCAAACACCACCTGAAAGAACACTTCTGATTGGCTATGGGGCGGATGGAAAGTTAACTGGAAACTTTCCCCCTGGTTCTTGGCCCATTGCATAAATTCAGGAGCTCACAAGCTCAGGGGTGGGCCAGTCTTCATCTGGGTGGCTCTTTTGGGCCTTATGGTTTCTTGTCCCGGGAAACATCATCTTATTGTCTCTTGGAAACTGAAACATCTTGTTTTGATTTTCAGAGGCGGATCTTAGATGGAAGTCTTGGCTTTGCTGCTGGGGTAAGTAGCATGTCGTGGGAGAAATGCAAATTGAGACATACTGATTGTGACATTTGTCTGCCAAGGGCTGTCTCCAGTCCCTCCCTTTGTGACCTAGATGCATCTCTGTGTTCCCAGGTGCTAACAGCTCGCTCTTATCACCTGCTATATTTATTTCCCAGCTTATCAAATGCCTATTTCTCTTTAGACAGCAAAGGAGGTTGATGTGATAGCTGCCTCAGGATTAGGAAAATAAGATCATATTCAGTAAGGGCCCAGCACAGGCCTAGCCTAAAACGTAGTTGGCTCTAACTCAGTATACTTTCTTTTCTCCTCTTCTACCTTAAAAGACCTTTTACTGCCGGGCGCAGTGGGTCACGCTTGTAAGCCCAGCACTTTTGGAGACTGAGGCGGGCGGATCATGAGGTCAAGAGATTGACACCAGCCTGGCCAACGTGGTGAAACCCTGTCTCTACTAAAAATACAAAAATTAGCTGGGCGTGGTGGTGTGCACCTGTAATTCCAGCGTCTTGGGAGGCTGAGGCAGGAGAATTGCTTGAACTTGGGAGGCAGAGGTTGCAGTGAGCTGAGATCACACCGTTGCACTCCAGCCTGAGTGACAGATCGAGACTCCATTAAAAAAAAAAAAAAAAAAAAAGACCTTTTATTATAGACTTTTTTTTTTTTTTTTTTTGAGACAGGGTTTTACTCTGTCACCCAGGCTAGAGTACAGTGGCACAATCGTGGCTCACTGCAGCCTCAACTTCTCTGGACTCAGGTGATCCTGCCAACTCAGCCTCCCGAGTAGCTGGAATATGCCATCATGCCTGGCTGATTTTTTGAGTTTTTGCAGAGATGGGGTTTTGCCATGTTGTCCAGGCTGGTCTTGAACTCCTGGGCTCAAGCGATCTACCTGCTTAGGCCTCCAAAAGATGACAGGTGTGAGCTATGGAACCTGGTGTATTATAGACATTGTTAAACATGTAAAAATCGTGGGTAGAAGCCTAGGATGCATCCCAGATACCCATTTCCCAACTTCAGTCATTATTAACATTTTGCTAATCTCAATCCGTCTGTCCTCCGCCAACCTTCTTGGGAGATTAGAATATTTTGTAAAAGCAAATCCCAGACATCATGTATTTCCACCTGTAAATTCAGTACACATCTCTAACTGAATTATGTTTGTTTTTTAAAAAAACATGGCCATTATCATGCCTACCAACTTAACAAGAATTCCTTTCTATGATCTAACATCTACTCCATATTCAGATTTCCTCCATCTTTTAAAGGTGTCGTGTAATATTGTTTTGTTAAAATTGAGGTCCAAACAAGATTTCCACACTGCATTTGTTTGTTATATCTTTTAAGTCTCTTTAATTTTGTAACAGTTCATTTTTTTTTATGCTAGTACTTTGTTGGAGAAACTGGGTCATTTGTCTCTAGAATGTTCTGCATTCTAAATTAGGCCTATTACTTCCTTGTGGTGCTGTCTAACTTGTTCCTCAGTCCCCTGTATTTCCTGTAAGCTGGGAGTTAGCCCTGGAGTCTTGATTAGTTCAGATTCCATTTTTCAGGGGTGAAGATGTCATGGTGCTGTGTGCTACAGATGTATCACTCATATCAAAAGGTATCTAATATGTGGGTTTCTGTTTTAGTTGATCAGGGTTTGGCTTCTTTCCTCAGATTTTAGAGCCCTGCAATCTGGAAAAACTAGCCTGGGGGTGAAGGCTGCCAGAGGCCATCTGAGTCAGTAGCTTTTAGATTGGGACCACTGTCCCATCAAAAACACCCTCCTTTCTGAGCCATACACAGGTGCACAGAGTGTGTTGAGAAAATTAGTTTCTAGGTCCTCAGCTTCCATATGTTCTCTTCCCTATAACTGCTGTGCCTGAGAATGCCGGGGAAGCCAGTCTTCCTTTTCTGGCTTCCTTAGCACAGCTTCTTTTCCACGTTACATAAGAAAGGTGCTCTTGCCTTATGACCTTGTCTCTTGGGGACATGGTCTTCAGGCGGACACGGAGGGCCCCTTGGAATGTTAGTGCTGGTGTGGAGAAAGTAGAGGGCTCTATCTCTAATGACTGGGCACAATGCCTTTTTTTGTTTTTTGTATTTGAGATGGAGTCTCACCTTGTCTCCGAGACTAGAGTGCAGTGGCACAGTCTTGGCTCACTGCAACCTCCGCCTCCCGAGTTCAAGCAATTCTCCTGCTGCAGCCTCCTGAGTAACTGGGATTACAAGTGTGCGCCACCATGCCTGGCTAATTTTTTTTGTATTTTTAGTAGAGACGGGGTTTTGCCATGTTGACCGGGCTGATCTCAAACTCCTAACCTCAGATGATCCACCGGCCTCGGCCTCCCAAAGTGCCGGCATTACAGACGTGAGCCACCGGGCCCAGCCCACAATTCCTTTAGCAGTTCAGATGCTGTCCTGTCCTTTGAAGGTGGATCTGATCAAATTGTCAGCAGAGAGGTCCTTGAAAGTAGTTTTCCGTGATGGACTATCCTGTGATTTCGGGCCTGTAACTTGAAAAGCATACAGAGAACAGAATGGCAGTATTATAACACGACGTCTTTTTTCGCCCATCCTCTCATTTATACGAATACATTTTCTCTTTGCTTATGTTATGGAAAAAAATAAATAAATAAAATTGATGAACTCTGTCTTATTCTAATAATGACTAATAACTATCCTCATATAGATGAATGAATTGAAAAAAGAATAAAGCCCCATTCAGTAACATACACATTTGAAATAATATTTTGCTTTGTAATATTTAATAATTATAAAATTGTATATTATATATTCATTCTTATGAATCTCTTCCCATCACTAATAGTCATTATCATTATTCAATCCAGGAAATTGTTACTTAAGCATTTAGAGCCCTGGGCTCACAGGAAATTTTAAAAAATTAAATTAAAATGTATATAGATATTTATTTTTGGCTTTTAAAAATTTTATTTTAAATTTCAGTTGGCATGGGGGAACAGGTGGTGTTTGGTTACAAGGATAAGTTCCTTAGTTTAATTTCTGAGATTTTGGAGCACTCATCACCCGAGGAGTGTACACTGTACCCAACGTGTAGTCTTTTATTCCTCCCCCGAACCTTACCTCCGGTCCCCAAAGCCCACTGTGTCATTCTCATGCCTAGCTTAGCTCCCGTTTATGAGTGAAAACCCATGAGGTTTGATTTTCCATTCCTGAGTTACTTCACATAGAATAATGCTCTCCAGTTCCATCCAGATTGCTGCAAATACCATTATTTCATTCTTTTTCATGGCTGAGTAGTAGTCTATGGTGTGTGTGTGTATGTATGTGTGTATATCACATTTTCTTTATCCACTCCTTGATTGGTGGGCATTTGGGGTGGTTCCGTATTTTTGCAGTTGTGAATTGTGCTGCTATAAATGGGTATGCAAGTATCTTTTTCATATGACGTCTTTTCCTCTGGGTAGATGCCTAGTAGTGGGATTGCTGGACCCAATGGTAGATCTGCTTTTAGTTAAGGAACTTCTCCAGTGTTTTCCATAGTGGTTGGATTAGTTGACGTTCCCACCAGCAGTATAAAAATGTTCCCTTTCACCACGTCCATGCCAACATCTATCATTTTTTGATCTTTTTATTATGGCCATTCTTGCAGGAGTAAGGTGGTATTGCATTGTGGTTTTGATTTGCAGTTCCCTGATCATTAGTGATGTTGAGCATTTTTTCGTATGTTTTTTGGCCATTTGTATATCTATCTGAGAATTGTCCATTCATGTCCTTAGCCCACTTGTTGATGGGATTTTTTTTTTTTTTTTCTTGCTGATTTGTTTGAGTTCCTTGTAGATTCTGGATATTGGTCCTTTGTCAGATATATAAATTGCAAAGATTTTTCTCCCGCTCTGTGGGTTGTCTGTTTACTCTGCTGATTATTTCTTTTGCTGTGAAGAAGCTTATTGTTATTTATTATTATTATTTTCTGAGATGGAGCCTCAGTCTCTTGCCCAGGCTGGAGTGTGGTGGTGTGATCTTAGCTCATTGCAATCTCTGCCACCAGGGTTCAAGCGATTTTCCTGCCTTACCCTCCCAAGTAGCTGGGATTATAGGCACCCACCACCATGCCTGGGTAATTTTTGTATTTTCAGTAGAGACGGGATTTCACCATGTTGGCCAAGCTGGTCTCAAACTCCTGACCTCGAGTGATCTGCCTGCCTTGGCTTCCCAAAGCACTAGGACCACAGGCGTGAGCCACTGTGCCTGGCCTACAGAAGCTTTTTAGTTCACAAATCCTATCTATTTATCTTTGTTTTTGTTGCATTTGCTTTTGGGTTCTTAAAGTCATGAAATCTTTGCCTATGTCAATGTCTAGAAGGGTTTTTCTGATGTTATCGTCTAGATTTTTTTTTTCCCTTAACCTTGACCCTAGGACTTTAATCTTCTAGAATTTTTATGGTTTCAGGTCTTACCTTTAAGTCTTTGATTCATCTTGAGCTGATTTTTGTGTAAGGTGAGAGATGAGGATCTAGTTTCATTCTTCCATATGTGGCTTTCCAATTATCCCAGCACGATTTGTTGAAGAGGATGTCTTTTCTCCACTTTATGTTTTTGTTTGCTTTGCAGATGACCAGTTGGCTGTAAGTATTTGCCTTTATTTCTGGATTCTCTCTTCTGTTCCATTGGTCTGTGTGCCTATTTTTATACCAGTACCATGCTGTTTTGGTGACTGTGGCCTTATAGTATAGTTTCAAGTCGGGTAGTGTGATGCCTCCAGACTTGTTCTGTTTGCTTATTCTTGCTTTGGCTACGTGGGCCCTTTTTTTCGTTCCATATGAATTTTAGGGTTGTTTTTTCTAGTTCTGTGGAGAAATAAGACGGTATTTTGATGGGAACTGCATTGAATTCGTAGATTGCTTTTGGCAGTATGGTTATTTTTAAAATGTTGATTCTACCCGTCCTTGAGCATGGGAAGTGTTTCCATGCGTTTGTGTCATCTGTGACTTCTTTCAGCAGTCCTTGTAGATGTCTTTCACCTCCTTATTAAAAAATAAATTCCTAGCCGGGCGCGGTGGCTCAAGCCTGTAATCCCAGCACTTTGGGAGGCTGAGGCGGGTGGATCACGAGGTCAAGAGATTGAGACCATCCTGGTCAACGTGGTGAAACTCCGTCTCTACTAAAAATACAAAAAATTAGCTGGGCGTGGTGGTGCGTGCCTGTAATCCCAGCTACTCAGGAGGCTGAGGCAGGAGAATTGCCTGAACCCAGGAGGCGGAGGTTGCGGTGAGCCGAGATCGCGCCATTGCACTCCAGCCTGGGCAACAAGAGTGAAACTCTGTCTCAAAAAAATAAAAAATAAAAAATAAAATAAATTCCAAAGTATTTATTTTTTTTTGCAGCTCTTGTAAAAGGGGTTGAGTTTTTGATTTGATTCTCAGCCTTGTTGCTGTTGTGTATAGCAGAGATACTGATTTGTGTACATGAATTTCGTATTCTGAAACTTTGCTGAATTTATATATCAGTTCTAGGAGCTTTTTGGCTGAGTGTTCAGGGTTTTCTAGGTATACGATCTTATCATTGGCAAATAGTGACGTTTGATTTCCTCTTTACCAATTTGGATACCCGTTCTTTCTTTCTCTTGTCTGATTGCTGTGGCTGGGGCTTCTGGTACTGTGTTGAATAGAAGTGGTGAAAGTAGAGATCCTGGTCTTGTTCCAGTTCTCAGCGGAATGCTTTCAACTTGTCCCTGTTCCATATAATGTTGGTTGTGGGTTTGTCCTGGATGGCTCTTACTACCTTAAGGTATGTCCCTTCTAAAAATCCCTATGCTGATTTTTCTGAGGGTTTTAATCTAAAACGTATGCAGATATTTATATGGTGGGGAAGTGTGAGAAAGAAATCAATAACATGGCTGGGTGCAGTGGCTCATGCCTGTAATCCCAGCACTTTAAGAGGCCAAGGTGGG
Source organism: Saimiri boliviensis (assembly GCF_048565385.1). Classification (NCBI taxonomy): domain Eukaryota; kingdom Metazoa; phylum Chordata; class Mammalia; order Primates; family Cebidae; genus Saimiri; species Saimiri boliviensis. The sequence goes on along the minus strand of NC_133465.1, from coordinate 62,730,064 downwards.
TGGATTACCTGAGGTCAGGAGTTTGAGACCAGCCTGACCAACATGGTGAAACCGTGATTTTACTAAAAATACAAAATGTACCTGGGCATGTTGGCAGCTAATCCCAGCTGCTTGGGCGGCTGAGGCAGGAGAGTTGTTTGAATCTGGGAGGTAGAGGTTGCAGTGAATAGAGATTGCACCCTTGCACTCCAGCCTGGGCAATAGAGTGAAACTCCATCTCAAAAAGAAAGAAAAAAAGAAATCCTTAATAGGTTTTCTAGTATAAAATGTAAGTTGCTTTAGGATATATTCTAAAGTGAAATAGAATTGAAACACAAGTCAAGCAGAAAAAAGCAATGATGTAAATGTTTTGGCTGTTGAAAAAGAGTTTGCTTTTGGTGCTTTTGTGTGAGCGTGTATGGAATGTGACATGTAAACAGAAAAGTACATCAAACAAAGAAACATAGGTTTGTGTATGTATTCTGTTTTTAAGTGGCTAATGATGGGAATAAAATCTCTATGCTGTTTAGGTCCCACTGGACTCACTCAAAAGACTGATGAGATAGGCTGGCTGTGGTGGCTCATGCCTGTAATCCCAGCACTTTGGGAGGCCGAGGTGGGTGGATCACCTCAGGCAGGAGTTCGAGATCAGCCTGGCCAACATGGCGAAACCCCATCTCTACTAAAAAAATATACAGAAATTAGCCAGGTGTGGTGGTGGGCGTCTATAATCCCAGCTACTTGGGAGGCTGAGGCAGAAGAATCCCTTGAATCTGGGAGGTGAAGGTTGCAGTGAGCTGAGATTGTGCCATTGTACTCCAGCCTGGGTGACAGAGTTAGATTCTGTTTTTTTTTTTTTTTTGAGACGGAGTTTCGCTCTTGTTGCCCAGGCTGGAGTGCAATGGTGTGATCTCGGCTCACCGCAACCTCCGCCTCCTGGGTTCAGGCAATTCTCCTGCCTCAGCCTCCTGAGTAGCTGGGATTACAGGCACGCGCCACCATGCCCAGCTAATTTTTTGTATTTTTAGTAGAGATGGGGTTTCACCATGTTGACCAGGATGGTCTCGATCTCTTGACCTCGTGATCCACCCGCCTCAGCCTCCCAAAGTGCTGGGATTACTGTCTACCTAGCTACCTTTGTGCCTCCCTGCTTGCCTGCCTACCTGTCTACCTACCTTGCCTGCCTGTCTGTCTGTCAGTCTATCTATCTATCTATCTATCTATCTATCTATCTATCTATCTATCTGTGTGTCTCTGTGTGGGGACATTCCCGTGTGAGACCCCCAAAAGGCGTGGGTCTCACTATACGGTGAGCTTGATCCCAAACACAGTTTTCTACTGGAGGCAGTCGAGCTAGCGGAAAGAAGGGACTGAAAGATGGATGGCCAGTTTCTAATATCAACCACGATATCATCTGGGCTAAACTGTGCAGTGCTGCTAGACCGAATGACTCCCTACCAGCAACCAGTTTCTGCTTTTAATCTTTATGACTCTTTCTTTAAGAATAGCTTTAACCTTTTCTTTACTTGCCTGACTGCCTTGTACCCTAGATAATGGTTTAACTGTGGGGATATTTGCAAAGCAAATGCCACCATACGGGATGGCTTTGATCCCTGACTCAGAGACTCCTGAATGGGGGAGTTGAGATAAGTTGAGTCAGGAGCAAACAAAGGAGAATCTGGTTAAAAGATATTCTGATGAGCAAAACCAGAAAACCTTTTCACATCTCAGTTCTAAAACAAGATCAAACCAGAATTACCTGCAGCCATGAGGAATAATGTCTGGATGTAAACAAGCTTTGTGATCACAGGAAATTCTGTTACTTTTTACAACCACTGACTGTGTATCTGACTTCTCTATTGTACAGGCCATGTAAGGTATAGATTTGCATTTCCTCTTGCAATGACGGAAACCAGAGCAAAGAAAGTGTATTTATTCCTGGCCTTTGAAAAATAAAATTTGCTGCTGTTTAGGCACGGCCTATCCAGCCCTCCAGACCCCCGCTCTCTGTCTCCCTTTCTTCTGCGCACTCTCTCTTCCAGGTTTTGGGACCCTCTTGCAGGTTGAGAGACCCCTGGCAGACGTGCCTACCCTGCACGGTCGCCGACATCTCTGTCTGTCTGTCTATATCTGATCTGTCTGTCTGCATATTTATATGCCTGTAATGATATCTTCTGCAACTATTTAAACTGCAGACAAAAGCATTTTAAATGTCAACTTACAAATGAGTGATGGGGCATTTAGTTATTAAAAAACATTTTTTTTTTTGAGATGGAGTCTTGCTCTGTCACCCAGGCTGGAGTGCAGTGGTGCGATCTCAGCTCACTGCAACCTTTGCCTCCGGGGTTGTAGCGATTCTCCTGCCTCAGCCTCCCAAGTAGCTGGAATTATAGGTGCCCGCCACCATGCCTGGCTAATTTTTGTATTTTTAGTAGAGACAGGGTTTCACCACGTTGGCCAGGCTGGTCTTGAACGCCTGACCTCGTGATCTGCCTGCCTTGGCCTCCCAAAGTGCTGGGATTATAGGCGTAAGCCACTGCATCTGGCCGTTTTTCAGAATTCTTATGGGGGTACACAGAAACAATGTTTGAAGAACTCTGCTTTGTGCTGTCTTACGGCTTTGGATCAGGCATTTTGGCATTTCATTCTAGGTTATTCTTTTAGATCAAAAGCTATTGTAAGATTCACATAGTAAAATGTGAATAAAAATTAAATTAAAAGAAAACAAGAAAGAAAACAAACCAACAAAACCAGCTAGAGTGTAAGAAGTTTTCAGGACATGAAGAATGCATTTGGGAGCATGAAGACGTGGACATTTAAGATGTAATCTCCTTAAAAAAAAAAATCACAAGAACAGTGTGTTACCACAAATGAGGATCTAAGATAGTTGTACTTCTGATTTTTAAAGTAGTGTTAGAAAGAAAGAGGCTCTAAAGAAATTATTTACTTTTCTAAGATTGTCCTTTAGCCAGGTATGGTGGCTCATGCCTGGAATTCCAGCACTTTGGGAGGTGAAGCAGGCAGATCACTTGAGCTCAGGAGTTTGAGATCAGCCTGGATAATCTGGAGAAACTGTGTCTCTACCAAAAAAACCTCCCCAAATTAGCCACTTACGGTGACATGTGCCGATCATCTCAGTTACTTGAGAGGCTAAGGCTGGAGAATCACTTGAGCCCGGGAGGTGGAGGTTACAGTGAGCCAAGATTGTGCCATTGCGCTCCAGCCTGGACAACAGGAGCGAACAGGAGTAAAACCCTGTCTCAAAACAGTGACAACAAAACTTGTTCTTGGATATGAGCTGGTTGCACAGAGGAACTCCTGGTGTGTTGCCAGATGCATAGGAAAATGTAAGAACATCACATGGGAGACAGTTGGAACTGAAACCCAGGGAATTTTAACAACTCAAAGTGGTTTCTCATACACGTTTCCCTGAACTAGAGATATGCAGTATAGCTCAGGTAGCCTGGGCAGTCACAGTGGCTTTTGCTTATCGTGGAATAAATTATATTGAATAAGGTCAACTCGTTGGCTGGGGCAATGGCTCTTAAGCAAGGGCAATGTTGCTCTCTAGGCAGCATTTAGCACATTTGCTTGTGATGTTGGTATCTAGTGGGTAGAGGCCAGGAATGTTACTTAACATCCTGTGATACACAGGACAGGATGCATCGTAACCACAAAGTGCTCTTCAGTCCTAATTGCCAGTTGTGCCAAGGCTGAGGTTCGAACCCAGGTCTAGAGAATTTGTTGTATCATCTCTAGCCAGAGAGTTGAATGTGGAAAAATTAAAGAAGAAAGTTCCCTTGGCTCTTCCCCTTACTTCTCATAGGTCGCTACTGTCAATCCTGAGTGTGTCGCCTTGGAGAAATTGTATTATGCACACGTAGTGTTGGGTCAGTGAAATGTGCAGTAGCGCATAGTACCCTAAAGGATTTGCCCCCTCAACCCAGTTCTGAGATGCTTTGAATAAATACCTTGAAAAAGACAAAAGTGGCTACAAGACAGTTGACCGGGGTCCCATTGTACCTTGCACAGGTGTCTGCACAACACTGTAACATGTTGTTACAGTTGGTCTGTATACATTTACATATGTGTTGTGTGTACATTGCCATATATCTGTAATATAATGCCACAGTGATGTAGTTACACAATATATAATAGGTGTTTCTGTAAGAGAGATTCCTGGGACAAAGGACATGTGTCTTTTAAATATGCTTAGCAATATACTTCACAGGTTGTTTTTTCTCATTAGCAGGGGCCTGGAAGTGTTAATCATTTCTTCTTAATGTCTCATCTTGGAATTTCTTTGCCTGTTTTTCTCCGGACTCTTTAAATTACTCTCCAAGTCTCTAGTAATCATTGTCTTTCTCTCATCAGTACCTGCGTCTTGCCTTGATTTGTTTGCCTGAGGCATGAACTTCATAGGGAGAATGGTTGCCATTAAAAGTCATTATTCCCTCTTAGAATCCTTGAGTAATACAACTTCAAGGCTGAAAAAGATTTTAGGTGATTAGAATACCTAATATTTATTGAGCCCTTACTGTGTGTGGTGTTCTGCCAAGCCCTCTACCTAGGGTGTCTAATTTAAATTTATAACTCGGGCTGGGCGCGGTGGCGCAAGCCTGTAATACCAGGACTTTGGGAGGCCCAGGCGGACAGATCACGAGGTTAAGAGAACGAGACCATCCTGGCCAACGTGGTGAAACCCTGTCTCTACTAAAAATACAAAAATTAGCTGGGCTTGGTGGTGGGCGCCTGTAGTCCCATCTACTCTGGAGGCTGAGGCAGGAGAATTGCTTGAACCCGGGAGGCAGAGGTTGCAGTGAGCCGAGATTGTGCCACTACACTCCAGCCTAGCGCCTGGTGACAGAGTGAGACTCTGTCTCAAAAAATAAAATAGGCCGGGCGCGGTGGCTCAAGCCTGTAATCCCAGCACTTTGGGAGGCTGAGGCGGGTGGATCACGAGGTCAAGAGATCGAGACCATTCTGGTCAACATGGTGAAACCCCGTCTCTACTAAAAATACAAAAAATTGCCAGGCGCGGTGGCTCGTGCCTGTAATCCCAGCACTTTGGGAGGCCGAGGCGGGTGGATCACGAGGTCGAGAGATCGAGACCATCCTGGTCAACATGGTGAAACCCCGTCTCTACTAAAAATACAAAAAAAATTAGCTGGGCATGGTGGCGCGTGCCTGTAATCCCAGCTACTCAGGAGGCTGAGGCAGGAGAATTGCCTGAACCCAGGAGGAGGAGGTTGCAGTGAGCCGAGATTGCGCCATTGCACTCCAGCCTGGGTAACAAGAGAGAAACTCGGTCTCAAAATAAATAAATAAATAAATAAAATAAAATAAATTTATAACTCTTTGAGGTATATACCAGGAACTATTTTTCCTCCCCACTACTGTACAAGAACAGTGAGTTTAAATTAGTTGTTCAGCATCACGTGGTGAGCAGATCCAGGCTTTTTATTTATTTATTTTTTTGAGACCGAGTCTCACTCTGTCACTCAGGCTGGAATGCAGTGGCGCAATCTCGGCTCACTGCAACCTCCGCCTCCCGGGTTCAAGCGATTCTCCTTCCTCAGTCTCCCTAGTAGCTGGGATTACAGGCACCTGCCACCACGCCCAGCTAATTTTTGTATTTTTAGTAGAGACGGGGGTTTCGCCGTGTTGCCCAGGCTGGTCTCGAACTCCTGACCTCAGGTGATCCACCCATCTCGGCCTCCCAAAGTGCTGGGATTACAGGCATGAGCCACTGCGCCTGGCCTCAAATCTAGGATTTGAACCTATAGTCTGACTGTAGAATTTTCACTCATATATCACAGTGCTTCCCAGCTGATGTGTGGTCCAGCTGCTTTTGTTTACAGACAAGAAACAAGTCCAGGGAGAGTGAATGACTTATTGAGAATGAAAAATGGCTGGTTAATGGTAGAGCTAGGATGAGACACAGATGAGAAGTCAGGGGCTGTGAGTATTTGGCAGAGTGACCCTGGGCAAAGCTCCTTGGTCTTCCAGGACCTCAGTTGACTCTGCTGAGAATTGAGGACTTTGGACTGGATGCTTCATGAGGAGCTTTTTTTCTGCATATTTAAAGGGATGAGTTACAGCCCAGGTTACAAACATCTTTGAAGTGTTTCAGTTAGATTTCAGTTCACCTACTTAGGGATATGATTCAGTGGTAAAATTAAGCTTGTAGTTAAATATCCTTTTTATGTGAGCGAGAAGGTGGTCATTGTCCCAAAAGACATCAGGATGAATTTGGAGTGGCTGAAACATCGGGAATCACCATTTGATTTTTTTTTTTTTTTTGAGACGGAGTTTTGCTCTTGTTACCCAGGCTGGAGTGCAATGGCGCAATCTTGGCTCACCGCTACCTCCGCCTCCTGGGTTCAGGCAATTCTCCTGCCTCAGCCTCCTGAGTAGCTGGGATTACAGGTACGCGCCACCATGCCCAGCTAATTTTTTGTATTTTTAGTAGAGACGGGGTTTCACCATGTTGACCAGGATGGTCTCGATCTCTTGACCTCGTGATCCACCCGCCTCAGCCTCCCAAAGTGCTGGGATTACAAGCTTGAGCCACCGCGCCCGGCCACCGTTTGATTTTTATTTATTTATTTATTTATTTATTTTTACCATTTTATTTTATTTGCCATGGATCTGCTGTGTCTCTTTGGCAAGGCTTGAGCCAACTAGGAATCTCTACATCAGCACACATTCTCTCAAGGAAGAAGCACTTATGTGGAATCAATAGGACCATGAAGCTGCAGAAGAGAAAGACAGTCTACCCATCAGCAACTTACTTCTAGGCATGAAAAGGCAATTTACTATCTATTATTTTATCCCGTAGGGAGCTGGTTTCTTATGAAAGGCATGATTTTATTAAGGAGGTTTTGGCTAAGTCTGCTTTTGTGCAGCAAGTGGTGAATAATGTTTCCTTCCAAATAACTGGCTCACTGTTGGAAGTTAATGATGTTCTCCCCTGATGGCCTTTGAGTCTAGAGGAATGATAGTGACCAGCTGTTCTCCATTTCCAAAGAGAGCTGGATGGAAAGAAACAGACTTAAATGGTAGCATAAAGTCAGGGAAACTTCAGCAGAGGCCCTGGAATGGTTTATTCTAGAGTAAATATGTTCGAGGGGCAGTCCGGGGGAGGGAGCGGCCATTGAATTGGGTCTTTGGAAATCCTAGCTTTTATACTATCAACACTATAGATCCTGGATTGAGAAGTTAATAATTGCTGCTACCTTTTTTATTTTTTTTCTTCCTCCATCTTACTGCCCGAGAGGTAGGGAAGCCTGATATGTTTTTCCTGGAGATTTTTCATGAAATTGGAATGTGAGGTATCTTGGACCACAGGGAAATGGGCTGGGCCACAGCCAAAGCAACATAAGACCAGGTGCAGGGAGTGGATTCGTGGGCTCTGGGGAGGCTCCTGCAACGATCATCGCTGTCTGTGACTCTGAGCTGTGGTTTTATTCTTCCGGAAGCTGGGAGAAATGAAAAACCCTGAGATGAGCTCCCTGGGACGGTGACCTCCCGGGGATGAGGGAGAGAGCTGGAGGATGCTTGGACCAAGAGCAGATCCGTCCTCAGCATCACGCAGGCCCGACTTCCTAGGCCTGACTTTGGACGTTTTGGGACAGTTGTCCTCTCTTAAATTTGCCCTTTAAGGATTTAGGCAGTTGAGCCCCAGGGTCTCGTAAATTCTCTTCTTTGCAGGTTTGCTTGCTCCACACTGGTATGCAGTAACCAGGGAGGTGACTTTTGTCTATTTTAGGGTGACGGCTGTGTTTTGGCTGGGCACTCAACAAAGAAGTGAGGCAGTGTGACAGGCCTGGTTTGGTAGGACCTTGAGCTACCTGCCCCAGACACCCCATTTGACAAGCCCGGTTTGGCCTGGTACCTGAAGAGGATGTGAGGGAGAGTCCCTCTCTAACCATTATTCACAGCGGGTCCATGGCACAGGTGCTGTGGGCACCTGCCCCCTTCTGACATGCTGCTGCCTGCATAGCAATGCTACAAGACACTGGCACTCCACACTCTCATAATCGGGGTATTGGGACCCTTAGTGTTTATGTGATGAGAAGTTGGCATTTTATTTTGTTTTATTTTTGAGATGGAGTTTCATGCTGGAAAGTTTCATGATGGAGTCACCCAGGCTGGAGTGCAGTGGCACAGTCTTGGCTCACTGCAACCTCTGCCTCCTGGGTTGAAGTGATTACTGTGTCTCAGCCTCCTGAGTAACTGGGATTATAGGCATGCGCCACCATGCCCAGCTAATTTTTGTATTTTTAGTAGAGATGGAGTTTCATTCACCATGTTGGCCAGGCTGGTCTTGAACTCCTGACCTCAGGTGATCAGCCCACCTCAGCCTCCTAAAGTGCTGGGATTACAGGCGTGAGCCACTGTGCCCAGCCAGCATTTTATTTTTGAAGATCTCACATGGTCAGTTTCCAGTGAGCAAACTGCTGTGCATTGGCAAAAGTGAATGTTTTCAAACCATGTGAGGCATGGGCAGGAGACCCTGAACCAATTTTGGGAGACAAGCCTGACTGTCTAGTCAGCCCCTAAACACTAGTGGTTTTTGTGGGTTGGAGGCTCCCTGACTCCCTACTCCACTGGGAGGAAGACGACCTCTTGCTTCAAGAGGAGGGGGTGGCACAAAGTGAGGAAGGAAGAAAGAAGAAATGGGAAGCAAAACTCTCAGGAAGGAGACAGATGATGATGGTGATGTTTGTATTTTTTCTTTTCAATTTCATGCTTGAGATTTCCAATGTCATTATCCACAGTGTGGGGGAGGAAGTGATATACATTACCTTCTCTGTGCAGTGATGGGAAGTAACAGCCTTTGTTTGATGCATGAACCCACATGTATGCTGTCACCCTGTTGAGCATCTAGGGTGATGTGGCCCTGAGGCCTGCCCAGAGCCCTGCAAGCAGTCCCTGTCTGTCCCCATCCCCTTCTCCCCTCATTCATACTCTGACTGCATAGGGAGTGGCTGGCACTGCCTCTCCTCCTACCCTTCTGCCTTTCCCAGCAGGCCTGGGCCTCTGTATTGATAGGGCCACAGCGTTCTCCATGGGAAGATCTTCCTCTCTGGGGACATCCTTCCCTGTTCCTATGAAGGAGATGGTGGGAGCATATGTGAGTGATGGGCAGAAGGTTGATAAGGGCCTAGAGATCCAGTTTAAATGATCAGGGTAAGCGTTCTGAAGTTGCAGTAACTCCTGTTAGTTTCTCTGTAGGAACAGGTGGATGTTTAATAGGTACTCCTTCAGGGCAGTTGGCTCAGTTTTTATGCTTTCATTCATTCGTTTATTCAGCTTATTGAGAACCTGCTCTATTCCAGTCATTGCCAAGTGCCAGGGGTTTGAAGAAGTGATGGGAAATGGCCTCTGTCTGTAAAGAAGTTGTGTTCTAGTGGAGAGGTGGGCAAAATACATGGGTGCCTTAATTTCGGCCTGCTGCCTGTTTTTGTAAATAAAGATTTATTGGAACACAACCCTGCCAATTTGCTGACATAGTGCCTGTGATTGCTTTTGCACTACAGTGGCAGAGGTGAATAGCTACAATGGGGCTATGTGGCCTCAAAGCTCAAAATATTTACTATCTGGCCCTTTAGAGAAGAAGTTTGCTGGCCCCTGATGCAGTGTTTATGACAGGGTTTTCTGAGGTCTGGTGGCAGTGAACTGCCTGAGCAAGAGCCATCGGTACCACTGTGCTGGAGGAATGCTCTTTGGAATGTCTGGTGTTCCAAGCTGGGTGATTTCCACTTTGTGGTGGAGCCTCCCAGACAGGACCTGTTCTTCATTTAGGAGCTCAATGCTGCAGCTCTTCCTTTGCTCAACCTTTGCCTTTGGAGAATCTTTAGGAGCTGGCTTTGCCAGTGAAGCATGATCAATTACCTGGGCCCTTTTGCTCCATTCTCCTTGTCACATAGAAACAGGGTTTCAAGACAGATGGCCAAGCCAAAAGTGTGCAATTTGAGATTGTGAAGGAAAGCTAGCTCCAGCAACACTCGAATTTGCAACGGTCACCGGCCCCTGTAATCTAGCAGAGTGAGCTAACTGGGCCTCATGCCCTTGATGGTTCATGTCCAAGGAGTTCTCTGGCTTTGGGGAAGTTCTCTTCATCCTTTTGCAATGGTTCTCCACCCCGGCTGCACATTAGAATCATCTAGAGAGCTTTAAAAAACCCCAGTGCCCTGAATATACCCTGGATTAGCTACCTCAGAATCTCTGAGGTTGGGGGTGGAGGGACCCTAGGATAAGGCACCAGTAGTTTTTAGAGCTCTCCAGGTGTATTAGTTCATTTTCATACCGCTGATAAAGATATACCTGAGACTGGGCAATTTACAAAAGAGGTTTAGTGGACTCACAGTTCCACCTGGCAGGGGAGGCCTCACAATCATGGCAGAAGGTGAAAGCCACATCTCACATGGCGGCAGACAAGAGAAGAGAGCTTGTGCAGGGAAACTCTTCCTTTATAAAACCCATCAGATCTCATGAGACTGATTCACTATCATGAGAATAGCATGGGAAAGGCCCGCCTCCATGATTTAATTACCTCCCACCAAGTCCCTCCCACAATATGTGGGAATTGTGGAAGCTAGAATTCAAAATGAGTTTTGGGTGGGGACACAGCCAAACCATATCACCAGGTGATTGTGATGTGCAGCCAGAGCTGGGAACCTCTGTTCTAGTTGAGATCATGGTTTAATGAAGGATGAGCTGGCATTTGGAAAAAGCAGCCTCCCTTCAAAAGCTCCATGTAGCTTTAAAGCTAAGAATTCAAGTGAGTCAGTGCTTAGGGTTGGGGTCATGGTCAGAAGGGCTCTGGACATAAAGGATGGGGGTCCTGGAGTTTGGGTGAGGGAAACCTAGGAGGAGGCTGACACCTCTGGGGTCTAGCTGCAGCCCTGTCTGTGGAAGGCTCGTAGTTAACATTAGTCTTGCTTCTCAAGACTGGTTGATGTTGATAGCAGCCTGGGTTGGGGGCAGTTGACATACTTCCGGTTCATTTTCCAGTTGGTCATGCGATACTGGTCAGCCTCCAACTGGGAACTCACGACTATCCTCTGGGTCTGGCTCCTTGGCTTTCTTAAAAAAAATGGTGAGGAATAGACTCTCTAGATAACTAGAGAGTCTATTTCTCTAGTCTCTTTACTGCTTAGAAAGTTTGAGCTTGGTCTACGGCCATACCACCTGAACACGCCGGATCTCGTCTGATCTTGGAAGAAAGTTTGAGCTTGAGTTTGAATTCTCTCTGATGCACAGTGCCTGTTGGATCACATACTGTGTCTGAAAATTCTCAGGACTGGCAGAGATTTGGGGGAGTCATCTCAGGCAGCCCTCTCCCATCAGATGGGACAGTACTTCACTGAATCCAGACAGATGGTAGGAGTATAGATTGTTCCCAAAGACATTTGTGAAACAAGACTATACTTTTTTTTTTTTTTGTAATCTAATTGAGTGTTTAGCTAGCTTATTAGAACCTTATCTGATCTAAATGTCTTCTGCTGCAATTTAAATAATAGGGAGTAGCTGACGTAATTTTTCTTATGCATCTTAGTACCAATCACATGAAAAAGCACTTATTGAGTGTCAGTTCTTTGGAAAGCTACCCTGAGTACAAAGGATCAAAGTTAATGTTGGTTAAGTTTTGTCCTTTAGCCCTTATGTATCAAGACCAAGTCCATACACAAGATGACTAACACAAGTGTGTTGTGGGAAGGCTGCTGTTGGATTGCATATTATTGCTTTTTAGCAGTGGCTAGCTCATAAAAGGGGATAAGAGCCAGTCTTTGTTGTCAAGGGCCTGTGTAATTTTAGAGTTGGCCCAAAAGTGTTTGCAGTATAACCATTTGTTTCTTTCTTTGGCGAACAGCTGCTTAGAATGTGGGAACAGGGAGAGGACTGTCTTCAGGCCAAGCCCTCAACCATTTAGTGAGCACTTACTATGTATAAGGCATTGTGGGAGAGCATGCAGAGAAGCGAGACATAATCCCTCCCTGCAAGGGGCTCAAGGTCGACTGGGAAGAGTAGTCACATTGACCGGTCCTTATGAGGCAGGCCAGCATGTGGTTGTTAAGAAGGTAATAAACAAAAGGTGCTGGAAACCCAGTGACAGGAAAGTTACTTCTAGTTGGGGAATTAGGACTTCTTTATAGATGAGCTTAGGTTGGGGGGATAGGTTGAGGCTTGACAAGGATGGGAGGGGAGAGTAGGGGAGGAGGGGGCAGGGGAAGGAAATGGGTTTTAGGCAGAGGGAACAGAAAACTGGAAGCATAAGAGTGGAGAATCCAGGGCTGGTGGTAGCATAGTTACTGGTTTGGTTGGAAGGTGATGCTAGAGAGGTAGGCTGGAGCCTATACATGATCTAAGGTGTATTTCCTTAGAAAGGATTTGTGCTCCGTATTCTAGATTGATGGGGAGTTCCGGGAGAGGTTTTTCAGAAGGAGACAGGATCAGAGCTGTGCTTTAAAGAAATACATTCTGCTGGCAGCAGATAGCCTGGCCATGGGCGTGCACAGGGGGAGGCCTGCAGTTGAGAAACAGGATGGAGGTTCTTGCATTTAGGTGAAAGGTAATAATGAGGCTTTGACTTTGGACAGAGGCGTAGGAGATAGGAAGTGAGAGAGACGGTCCTGCTGGAGAACCTAGAGGACTTGGCAGTCCTTCGATTGTGAAAGTCGTCAAACAAAGCGGTTCAAGCTTACAACAGGAACTGCGTGTCTGGGACCAACTCACCTGGGGGCTGCTAAAGAGTTTGGCATCGCCGTTCTGCCTTAGGGACTGAGGGGGACTCTACCAGAAACGAGGAGGCAGGGGTTCTCTTAGGCTTACGTCAGGTCTGTCTCATTTGAGTGAGTTTGTACTTTGGAATCTGCATGTGTTGAGGTGGTTCTCCGTGGCAACCAGACACCTACAGCTGGTTGTACTGGTGGTGATCTTTCCTGCGTCTCTGGTGTCGGTGATCCATATCTCTGAGGATTAGATTTGACTGAGAATAACTGAGACCTGAAAAACAGTGGCTAAAACAAGAAAGGCCCCTCTTCTGTAGAAGAAAATAGAGACCATGGCTGGGAAAATAGGTCCATGGAGTCAGCAGGGACCTAGGCTCCTTTTTTGCTCACCGCTTTGCTGAAGAGGGCAGCCTCTGTCTTTCTGGCCCAAAGTAGTAGCTAGAGCTGAAGTCATCACATCTACCTTCCATGCTGCAAAATGGCAGGAGGGAGGTAGATTCCCTGAAAGTCTTGCACAGCAGGGCCACTTACATTTCATTGGCCAGAACTTATTCATGTGACCTAATCTAGCTGCCAGGCATGCTGGGACACATGGTTTATTTTATTTTATTTTATTTTAGCTATGCAGCAATTCACCTAGCTCAGTGTTGAAATTCTGTCACTGAAAGAGAAGGCAGAAAGGAAATTGGAGCAGCACTCTTAGCCATACAACCTAGTGCAGAGAGAACTTTTAGCCCTGATACTGTTATTGATTTACCTTCTCAGTAGATGTTTTATGTGTTGCTTTTAAAATGAGTTATTTCTTTCCTTAGTTTCATTTGAAAGGAAGAAGTAGCCGGGCGCGGTGGCTCAAGCCTGTAATCCCAGCACTTTGGGAGGCCGAGACGGGTGGATCACGAGGTCAAGAGATCGAGACCATCCTGGTCAACATGGTGAAACCCCATCTCTACTAAAAATACAAAAACTTAGCTGAGCATGGTGGCGCGTGCCTGTAATCCCAGCTACTCAGGAGGCTGAGGCAGGAGAATTGCCTGAACCCAGGATGCGGAGGTTGCGGTGAGCCAAGATCGTGCCATTGCACTCCAGCCTGGGTGACAGGAGCGAAACTCCGTCTCAAAAAAAAAAAAAAAAAAAAAAGAGAGAAAGGAAGAAGTAATACATGAACTTGGTAAGAAATTCAAGTAGTACAAAGGGTATACAATAAAAATAAGTCCCTTAGGCTGGGTGCAGTGGCTGACGCCTTAATTCCAGCACTTGGAGGCCAATGTGGGAGGATCATGAGGTCAGGAGTTCAAGACCAGCCTGCCAACATGGTGAAACTCCCTCTCTACTAAAAATATAAAAATTAGCTGGGCACAGTGATGCATGCCTGTAATTCCAGCTACTTGGGAGGCTCAAGTAGGAGAATTGCTTGAACCGGGACCTGGGAGGTGGAGGTTGCAGTGAGCTGAGATTGTGCCACTGTTACTCCAGCCTGGGCTACAGAGCAAGACTCCGTCTCAAAAAGAAACAAACAAACAAAAAACAAAAAGCAAAAAAAAATCCCACAGAGTCCGTCTGTCTTTTTGTTTCAGCCAGGACTTTTGTGGTCATGAATGATAGAAAACCTAACTCAATCTGGCATAAAGAAGAAATAAAATGTATTGGTCTTTGCAATTAAAATATCCAGGAATGGAACTGGTGTCAGGGCACTGCTAGAATCTGTGAATCAAAGAATTGTCACCAGCACCTGGTTTTTCTCCATCTCCTGGTCCTGCTTTTCCCTGTGTGGCTGCACTTCAGGCTGCTGCCCATGACAGGTCAGTTACTCCTGGCCTATGAAACTTGAGCAGGATGTGTGCTTATCCCTGAATACTAATGTCTGTTGCCAGGGGATGTAGTGTATTAATGGCCAAGCCTGGGCTACGTGTCCTGTCCTCCTTCCTCCCCCCATTAGAGTAAATAACAAAGATAATAAAGACGAATAATAGGGGGAAAAGTGATTCCTTCAAAGCAAATTGAGGTGTTTTTGCCAAAGTAGTGTTACAGATGTTAGGTAGCTAACATACAGCAAATATGGAGTATGGTTAGAAACTTGCTCAAAACTTAGTAGCTTAAGACAATAATAATTTAGTTCCTGTGGTTCTAGGTTGGCTGGGCTCAGCTGGATGGTTCTTCTGCTGGTCTTGCCTGGGGTCTCTCATGAGGCTGTTGTCATCTGGCAGTTACCCTAGATTGGAGGATATACGGGCCTCACTCAGGTCTGGAGCCTTGGTGTTTGTTGCCTTTTGCCTGGGCCTCTCCATGTGGTTGCTCATGGTTAGTAGTGCAGCCCACGCTTCTTTATATGGCAGTGGAAGAACTCCAAGAAGGTAAAGGTGGAAACTGGAGAGTCTGTTTCTCTAGTCTCTAGTTCTCAGTAGGTGGAGCCTGCAAAATATCATGGCCATGCTTTGCTATCTACCACCTCTCCTTTGCAGAGATAATACCTGTTCACAGCCCATCCTTCCAGAATCAGTATTCCTTTTTTTGGTGCCAAGTGCCTTCATCGTGGCCATTCTCAGCTGTCACTTGATCCCTACACTGGGCCTCCCGTTTGTCTAGTTTTCTTCGTCCTGCCTCTCAGCTTCCCTTTGGGCACCAACTCCCATCCAATGAGAATAAACGCTGGCTTTCTAAGTGTCTATTCAGTTTACTGACTTAAACATTGATGGAAAAAATTCGAAGCCCCAGTTAAGCTTACTGTGTTCTCTGTTTGCAAGCAGCAGAGAAGTAAAACCTTTGTGGGCCCAGATCAGTTGTAGGTATTCTGGATCTGCTGAGAGGAAAGGGTTTGAGCTAAACTCTCAGTCAGTCCTGGAGCTGTGTTGTTCTGGAAGCAAGAATTAGCTACTGGGTGAGGTGACATTCTGTGGCTGACAGTAACTTAACATCCTCAGAATCTTTTTGCTTGGGGGAAGGATGCCTGACTTCCTGAGAACAGGTATGTCCAGGCTGTGGAATTGGAAGAGGCAGGGGAGAGAGAACGTTTTTATATTCTAAGCTTCAGCATGACTTGATTTTGCTAACCTGCACCTGTATTACCTTTATCTTTTTATTTTTATTTTATTTTTTGAGGTGGAGTCTCGTTCTGTTGCCTAGGCTGGAGTGCAGTGGTGTGATCTTGGTTCACTGCAACCTCTGTCTCCTGGGTTCAAGCGATTCTTCTGCCTCAGCCTCCCTGAGTAGCTACAGGCACCCACCACCATACACAGCTAAGTTTATATTTTCAGTAGAGACGGGGTTTCACCATGTTGGCCACGCTGGTCTCGAACTCCTGACCTCAGATGATCCACCCTCCTTGGCCTCCCAAAGTGCTGGGATTACAGGTGTGAGCCGCTGAGCCTGGCCTTTTTTTTTTTTTTTTCTTTTAAGGACCCATTAATTCCCTTCCACAATCACATATCAATATTTTCCCCTCTTTGCTGGGGAGACTGTCTCATTTTATAAATGTAATTTATGGATATAAAGACACTTTTGCTGAGGGTAGGAGGGAGAAAGAGGAAGCCTTGTCTTGGTCTTCCTCAATCAGGGGTATGGGGCAGAGTAGGCGGATACAGTGCTAAACTGTGGTTTTGCCCCTTCTCATTGAACCTCCCCACCGCCAAGTGTGGTGAGAAGAGAGGCATGGAGAGCAGTGGAGCTGACATGATGGGTTGAGAATCCTTGCTCTCTGCTTTTCCCAGGGCCTGGAGAGATTTGCTGGCTACAGGATTCGATGCTGGATGGATCAAGGGGTTTCTTGGCCTCATTCCACTTCCTTTCCCTGGTGGCTCCCACCCCAAGGAATGTGACCTTAGGAGTCCCTGTGAGCACCTTTGCAATGCTACTGCTTTCCTTAGAGTGGGGAGCTCCTGTCTGGGCAGCTGAGGCCAGGAAGCAGAACTCGGATCCTACACAGTAATAAAGGCAGTGTTTCAGCTCAGATGGGGAGTCTGGAGCCCCGGGTTATATTTCCAGTTCAGCTGCTTCCAGTCCCCATGATTGGCCACAAGTCCTTTAACCTCCAGGCATCTCAAGGCTCCGCTGAGACTGAAATCCTTTCCCGCCCATTTTGTGCAAATGTTGAGAGAATAAATTCAGTCCTGACTGTTTGATGCTTCTGTGCCCTCCGGAGGAAAGAAAGAACAAAATACCAGGGAGACAAACTTTTTTAATAGCTTGTTGGCGGAAGCTGATCTTTGCCGCCAGTCTGGCCTGGCTTTTAATCCCACATCTGACTTTGGCTCAGGGCCATGAGCCACAGTGCTTGGTTTTTGCGGACCCACCAAACAGCAAACCAAGTGGAACCATCAGGCCCGACATGAGAATGGTGTATCTGACATACAGTTGAAGGGGAGGCTTCGCACTGACCTCTGTGGAAGTTTTCTTTTAGTTTTTTCATTTTCTCTCTCTTTTTTTTTTTTGCTGTAGCATTTCTTTGGAAACCTCTCTCCATTTCTGAAGCTCTGGTCTTCTTGTAGAGAAATCAACCAAGACAGCCCTGAAGCTAAATGAGTTAGTTCTCTAGGAGGGTGGAAAAAAATATATATCTGTTAAACGCATAAACAAGGGGAAAACGGATTAGTATCGTATTTAAGATGGAGGAAGGGACGCAGTCATTGCCTGTGCATAAACTTTAAATAGATTACAGTTGTGAGTTTGCAGAACAGTTTGTGATTATGCATGAAGGCTTCTGTGTGGCAGGGAGTATCCACGCGCTGCTGGCAGAGAACGCTTGCATCTTAGGGGCTTGTGAGCCCCAAATATTATTATGTGACATTGGTTTATTGCCTTATACTTTTCAAAGCACTTTTTCATCCGTTACGTCACCTGACCCTTGCGGTAATCTTGTGGCCATAGGTTTTATTTTTTATTTTCTTTTTTGAGATGGGGCCTTATTCTATCGTCAGGCTGGAGTGCAGTGACGCGATCTTGGCTCACTGCAACCTCTGCCTCTCGGGTTCAAGCAATTCCCCTGCCTCAGCCTTGAGAGTAGCTGGGATTACAGGTGCGTGCCACCGCGCCTGGCCTTGAAAAGCTTCTTTTACCCTGTGAAAATACGTTTTGACATAATTTGTTAAAGTTTTGCAGCATTTAATCATGTTAGAGTTTATAAGAGTCAAAGATACATGAATGTCTGTTAGCAGCATAGGCCTTCCAGTAATTATTTCATAAGGGGTCAATCTGTGTATCCCAGTGAGAGTGGATCTGATTGCCAGTAAACCATTAAAGCTAACGGCTTTGGCCAAGTCGATTCAATTGATACAGTTACCTTTGCCAATTTCTTTTCTTTTCTTTCTTTCTTTTTTTTTTTTTTTTTTAAATAGAGACAGGGTTTCACTCTGTTGACCAGGCTGGTCTTGAATTCCTGACCTCATGGTCCGCCTGCCTTAGCCTCCCCAAGTGCTGGGATTACAAGCATGAGCCACCATACTGGCCGCCAATTTCATTTTTTTTTTTTTTTTTTTGAGACAGAGTCCCACTCTTGTTGCCCAGGCTGGAGTGCAATGGCAGGATCTCGGCTTACCGCAACTTCCGCCTCCGTGGTCAAAATGTATTTTCATAGGGTAAAAGAAGCTTTTCAAGGTTCAAGCAATTCTCCTGCCTCAGCCTTCCTGAGTAGCTGGGACTACAGACACATGCCACCATGCCTAGCTAATTGTATTTTTTAAAGTAGAGGCAGTGTCTCACTATATTGACCAGGATGGTCGTGATCTCTTGACCTCGTGATCTGCCCACCTCGGCCTCCCAGAGTGCTGGGATTACAGGCGTGAGCCACCACACTTGGCCCAGTTTCATTGTTTAAAATGTCTGATGTTGTTTTTGTCTTTCCGAAAGACTGAGGGTGATAGAGACAGTGCCACTACCTTGCGCTCATAACATTTTAACTCTTTTTTTATTTTTTGAGATGGAGTTTCGCTCTTGTTGCCCAGGCTGAAGTGCAGTGGCACGATCTCAGCTCACTGCAACCTCCGCCTTCCAGGTTCAAGTGATTCTCCTGCCTCAGCCTCCCGAGTAGCTGAGATTACAGGCGCCTGCCACCACCAAGCTAATTTTTTTTGTATTTTTAGTAGAGACAGGGTTGGCCAAGCTGGTCTCAAACTTCCGACTTCAGGTGATCCACCCACCTCAGCCTCCCAAAATGCTGAGATTACAGGGGTGGGCCACTTCGCCTGGCCTGTT